>NC_081407.1:650718248-651035748 GCF_030272615.1 Cryptomeria japonica | reverse complement strand
CCAAACATCTACAAATATGGGGTTAGATTTGCAGGAAAAAAAAAAAAAACGTAAATGAAAGGAATGCATGGGGTTTAAAGAAGTTTAAACTATAAGCTTAAAGAAGAAATGCCTATGTAGAACCCAGACAAAAATCCTTCAACTTCAATCCAAAACCATGTCTTACAGTTTCAGTTTTGGGCTTCAAGAATCTTCCCTCCAATTTGCACAAACAATTGAGTCAAATGACAAAAGAAAACCCTTTTCTATGGCTTCCTTAAGGATTAGGGTTTCTACATGTTGCCCTAAGATCTAAAGGTGGAGATAGAGTTAATCGAACGGTTGGGGTTTCTTGCTCATCCCATTAGGATTTTGTTAAAAATGTAAATAGAGTTTAAAAGATTAATTTTAATTAGTTACATGGTGGGGGCCTATGTTGTTGGGCACCCATCACTTGCGCTTTTAAAACAACTTAAGTGGCCAATTTAAAATTAAATTTAAATAAATCTATTTGGTGGGAATTTAATATCTAAGTTAGATAAAAGTAAAAAGGGAATTTAAAGATATAAAAAAATGATAAATGTTTTGGGACATTATTGAGCCAAGTGGGGTATTTCATTTATAGTTAAAACTTAAGCATTATATTTGCAGAAATTAATTTACATTTGGTGAATCTATTGGTAAGAATAAATTTAAATGGTTGAGATTTTCAAATGAAGTTTTCTTTAAATATTTAATAAAAACTAAAGCCTTGTGTTACCTTATTGCAGATAGCTTAGTTAAATTTAGCAAGTTAGTGTGTAATACTATCCCTTGAACAAGGACCCCTAATATAATGGGTTATCTATCAAATTTGTTTATTAGCTAATTTTAATTAAGAGGGTTACACCATATTGAGTTATTGTTAAAATTAATGCAAGGTCGCTTAACTTAGTTTATTGTCAAAATTAACTTTTAAGAGGTTTTGTTATGAGTTTAAATAAGAAATGGTGGTTGAGTGTACATTGTCTCATGTTCTCTTCATGTGTAAGCAGAGGGCATGAAACAAGTTATTGTCACTTCCAGATTAAATGTTTTAGGGTTGTTTTTATTTTGGTTGCTTAGTTTATTAAAGATCAACACCATTATCAAACCTCGTAGAAGCGTAGGTAATTGTCGCTTCCAGATGAAAATTTTGTCGCTAACTTTCTATAGGTTTTAAGGTTTTATGGTTTTCATAGTTTAATATGGATTTTTTTTATATTTCTCTCATCTATTTTCATACATACTTAGGTTGCTTTGTCTTCTCAAAAGGGGCATCATTATCAAACATCGAGGAAGGACAGGTAATTTCTGCTTCTAGATGAATTGGTTTTCGTCATACTATGGTTTTTTTTTTTATAATTATGTCAACTAACCATTAAATTGTGTGCAATTGTGGTGTATTACGAAATACATTATCTAATTTGTTTACTATTGTCTGCTTGAAAGGGACATTATTATCAAACCTCGGGGAAGGACATGTAATTTTCACTTCCGGATTAAGTGGTTTTCATATTTTACTATGGTTTTTTTTTTATATTTCTATGAACTAACCATTAAACTACATGAAATTGTGGTGTATTAGGAAATATGTTATTAAATCTATTTGCTATTTTCATCTATGTTTGTCTACACATGAATTTGGCCTAAATAATTAATTGGATGCAAAGTCATTTAAATGTTCTTCTATTATATAGTTGAATTCCTTAATTTAATTATATAATTCACTTTTCCAAACATTCTTAAAAAAAAACATATATAATTCAAAATCCATATCCTCACCTTTTCCATCAACACGTGACAAGTGAAATTAATTATTTTGCAAATAATATTTAGCCAAAAAAGGGGTTTTTGACCTGATATCCCCGAAAATTGATTCCATGAGAATTTTCAATTTTGATCTTAAATATTGATCTTCCTGGTTTTATTTGTATCCTCTGTCAAAGTTCAAGGTCTAGGGTTTAGGTTTTTTTTCAAAATTTCCCATGTCTTGTGAAGAAAACCCTAGCAATGATATATCTCATTGTTACTTATTCCCACTAAGGCCAAGGCTTGTTTACCATGGGTGGGGCCATTTCATTTCCTAAGCGCTAAGTTGTGGTAGACCGGTTTAGAAAAGATTTTTCTAAAGTCGCGTGCAAAACTTCCCTATAGCTGGTCTCTTTTAATATTTGTGCCTGTCCCCACATTTTCCTAAGTCTAAAATCCTAAGTGTTTCAACCGGTTGATAAAAGCACAACAAATCTAATGGTCCACCCTTTCCCGTGGTTGAAAGTGCAGTGAAGATAAAGATTGTGACATCACGAGATGATGCCACGTGTCTCTAGCAGAAAAGGACGAGCTGGTGGTGTAACCTGCCGAAACCTTGTGTCACCAGTTCTCAGGCGGTAAAGACTCATTTACTAACAGTCCCTTCAATTGGCATGTGATCAAAATGAACGACGATGTTATGTTCAAAGCAAAAAGGTGCCCGACTTTTAATTCTGAAAAGGTTAACAGGCACTTTGTTGAAGCAGTAAAGTGTGAACATATCTGATGACCCCCGTATCCTCACGATGGAAGTTGTAAGGAGGTTATGGACCACGACATCACAAGATGATGCCATGTGTCTCGGGCTGACTAGGAAGACCCATGATGGGGCTGCTGATAAAGTTTGGTTGAAAGATGATATGGCGCTGATTAGTCATGATTTTATGGGTCTGCAAATATAGATGGAAGGTCAATTTCCACATCGATCAATAATGATCGTTTGATTCTCTAGGTTGGGTAAGATCTGCAGCTGAGTTTCAAATTTGAAATTAAAAGGGATCATTAAAGATATTGGTTGTAGCCCATGTGGGAAAGATGGGATAAACAGGATGAAAACTTGTCGACTTAGGGTGGATAGCGACAAGTTGGGAGATTTAGATGCCGAATCATTTCTAGGAGGATTATTTTCAATTTTTTTTATTGAGTCAAAAAATGATTCGACAAGGCAAGGACAATATCTCAGAGATTTGAAAGGATGGGGATAAGTTTTAGGTTTAGACATAATGGATCACGAGTTTTCTGTTGAATTCAGAGAGTGCCTGTTGACAGGAATCCTGAAGCAAAGAATGTACACCCATGGAAGAACAAAATTAGGATAAAATCGTTCACATAAGATGAACCTCGACAGGAAAATACAGTGGATGTGATAGGCATGATTTTTAGTGTCCATAGCTGGCAGGTTTAATTGAAAGCACCAAAATGATGTTTTTTAATATGAATAAGCACTACTTGATGAAGTATTTTAATTATAAATACAGTAAGGTGGTGACTTAACTGGTAGGAGAAAATGAAGCCTTTCTATTTTCTGAGTGCAATTCTTCCTTCTGTAAGGAGAATGGTGTTTGAGCAAGGTCGTAAATGGAGTTGCTATATGCTCTGTGATACTGGATGGATGTTTTCTCTCATGTGTGAGTATGCTTATTGCTAGAGAGGATGTGAAAGTGGGGAGGATTGCTAGAGGGGGCATGGAATCCTTTTCTTATGAAGAAAGGCCACGCATGGCACAACCCCTGCTTCTACTCTATCACTGGATGGCAGGGGGTTCTGAGAGAGAGTCCATAGAGGAATAAAAAAGGAACATGTTTCGATAGGAAGTGGAAACAAATCATCCATGTGGCTACATGGAAGTTGTGACCCCTCCCCAACATGTTATGTTTCGTCTATAGCTCCTCTTTCCACTTTCTCTGATCTTGGGCATGAAGGCTTGAGCTCCTCTTGTATTGTGGAGGTGACTTTTCTTCTTATTGGGACCCAGTTTCCTTTCCTAGAAGGGAAATGCTCTTTAGGATAGAAGTATAACATCTCACACTCCATTGGAAGGTGTCAGGGTGATAATGACATGGCACAAACAGTTTTTCTCCTACCAATTTTAAGCTAAGAAGGTTGATTCACAAGTGCCAACACATGGATATGGAAATATCTTTGTAACAAAATTGCATATGGCCTTTTAGGTTGAGAACAAATCTGCTGTTAACATGTGTCTTTTGGCCGGAAGCTTGTTTCTCCCTTTCTTCTATAAAAAGGTAAATCATGGCCATAAGAAGGGTTTAGATTTTTGGGGAGTCTCTTGTAGTTTCAATTTTCTTGTCCCTTGGGTTTTTCCTTGTCTGCTTCTAGTAGTGAGTCTAGGTGAAGCAAACAAGTTGTAAAGTATTTTACAGAGTAAATAAAGAAATATTTTAGTGTCAAGCTTTGTATAGGTTCTTGAAGGAGTTTTATGTAAATTTCATCCTGTGATGGAAATAGCATGTTTATTCAAATGAAGTAGAATTTTAACTCTTTTCTCTCCATTGCATGATTCTATCAATTTTTGAATAAAATCAACCAAGGGTTTATTTTATCCAGTTTATTGTGTTAGCACAAATTCTTACAAAATATTTTGTGCTATTTATGGATGCCTTTTTCCCTATCATATGAGCATTTACTATTGATATCTTATATGCAGGAGCATAACTGAAGAAAACGGAGTTGTCCAAAAGATCAAATGCCTCATGAATAGTGTTGCCAGTCCTCTGAGCTTGCACAGATGGAGTAGTAGACCAGACATTAGAAGCTTCCAAGAAAATGCAGTTGCTAGGGGTCACGTGGCTGCAAACTAGGCTCAAAAGTTTTCAAACAAAGTCTCAGGCATAGAACACATGCGATAGCAGGGGAGGCATAAAACCATTTATCCCACATTGGTTGTGGAGAGGATATTTTTTATATTTAAATGCAACCCAGTGGACCTCGCATGCACGTGGATCCCAAGGCATCCAAATTTTGTGACAGACTGGGGAGGTTGGAGGTTAAAGTCCGAGCAGATAAGGAAGATCTGATGATCGAGCAAAAAGATCCAACGGTTGTCACTACACTGCGATGGGAAACTGCTCGATGAATATCCATCGCGACTAGGTGACAAGAGAGAGCTTCATTCCAATGGTTAGTGAGGTCGTGCTAAAGTGGCAAGGCAAGGACTCCGGAGCCAATAAGAGGCTGACACGTGGTGGGCCCGACAGATGAGGTGGGTGGCCCAGGTGTGATAACAACCGTGCAAGTTGGAAATGATCCAACGGTCGTCGCTATACTGCAATGAGAAACAGCTCGCCGGTTAATCCTCATGACTTGGCGACTAAGGACGTGTGGAAAGGGGGAGGTTAACAAGCATGCAAGTTCAAGATTGATCCAACGACAGTCGCTATACCGCGATAGGAAGTCACATGACCTATATATCATGCAACATAGTGACTGCCAAGGTGGCAGATGAGGTGTCGTCCTGGTGGATTTGCAAGTGAATCAGGATGTGCTACGTGGTGGAGCACAAAAGAAGAACCCAGGTCCAAGTGGTGGGTAGGTGGATCCACAGGTGAACCAAAGAGTGATACGTAACACAGATGGATAAAGAGAAGAGAGAGCCGCTTAGGAAAGGTTAAAGGCCGAGTAGATAAGGAAGATCGAATAGTCCGTCGAGTCGATCCAACTGTGGTCACTATACCATGATCAGAAGATGTGTGATGTTTATTTGTTGTGACATGGTGACCGAGTGGTGGGGCCCGCTAAGAAAGCAGTTTGGAGGAGATAACATGCAAGCAAGTTGGAAAAGATCTAACGGCTGTCACTGATCCACTATGCAAAGATGCACGATGAATATCCATCATGGATCAATGACAAAGAGGAACCAAAGTGAAACAGTGGGTCCGATCAAGATGAGTTAGCAACTAAAGTGGCAGTTAGGTGGCATGGCATCAAAAAATGACTTATCGAACAAACCTAAGCTGCGATGGATCTCTAAAGGGACTCATCGAAAGCAACAGTTTCATCGACATGAAGTTCATTGAAGAAATCAGAAGTGGTCCCATCGAAAATAAAGGGTATCGATGACACTACAGAATTGATAGGACATGAGAATAGCTTGTCGAGGGAGGAAGTTTGGTCAAAAGAATAATAAAAGGAGATAATGAGAAGATGATGAATATTTGCTGAGGAATTTTATCAAGGAGGAGAATAGAAGACACATTATTAAAGCATCATTTAGTATTTTTAGGGTTCTCATTTATAATTATTTATTAAACCAAAGGGTGTGTCCTTTGGAGGGAAACTGTCTGTAACTCCCTTCTATGTATGAAAGGGTGTGTCCTTTCATATATGCCTTTTGATTCACATACTTATAGGGAGTCATTTTTGTATGTAAAGGAGGAGTCATAAGAACAACATATTGCTATAAGGACTGAATGTCATTTTGTATTAGGGAAGTCTATAGGAAGAAGAAGTATCATTTTGTGCAAGCAATCTGTAATGGAGTATCTACAAGTGCAACTTATGTATGCAATTATTCCCTGAAGATTAATATACAAGGATCATTGTTTCTTTTTCCAAATATTGTGTACACTTTTATGTTGATGATTATCTTTGTCCTCTTGATATATCTGTTATAGATTTTCTATGATGTGAATCACATGTCGTTGCATTAAGTGAAAGATTGAGTTCTTATTGTTTGTGTAAAGCATACCGAACCTTCATAGTTGATGAGAAATTATCTCTTGAGTTGATAAGATATTTTGTCCATAAAGTGTCATATATATTCCTGGATAGAGGCACTAGTCTGTTATTGATCTTTTAAGGTTTTGATCTGTATGCATTGAAGGTCCTTGATAGAGAAACGTTCTTCCCAAATCCTATATGAACTGATCTATGCAGATTTCATTTAAGTCCTAAAAGAAATCTTATTTTCAATATACATTCACAATCATTTCTTTTCAAAGCATTCAATTAAAGCACATAATAAAGCATAGTTGTAGAACAATAATTTGCCAGTTGTGTAAACTTTCTAAAAGGTTTAAATCCACTATAAATAACCTCTTTTGTGCTTGAGAGGAAGAGGCACTCCACCTAGGTTCAGTGGAGCCTAAAGTGCAGAGGGATCTAGTCCTTGACTGTCCCTATTTGTTGGCCAAGGCTGATTAGACTACTTGAGGATTTGGCAAGTCTTTTGGTTTTCCAATCAGTGGTTTTGGGAACCAACAGATTCTCGATTCTACTGGGGAATTGTGATAAGAAGTATTCAAAATATTTGGTGGTTTCACTTCAGACTCTGTTGGAGGAGGGAGCCTGGAAGATTAATGAAAGTATAATTCCTCTTAGGAGGTGGCGACTCTAATTTTATTTTATGAGTAATAATTGGTATGTTGAGAAAGTAAGAGAAACCCCCAGGAATTTGTCAATAAGATTTATGCAGGGGAGGAGATCTCCGCAGAAGGGACAAGAAGATTTTGTTTAGTTGAGTCCCAAGAAAAGGAACAAAGAGAAGAAATCAAACATAGTGTTTGAAGGTTATAAGAGATTTCCTAGTAGAGAGGAAGATTCCTTGTCTGGTAATAAATTTAAAAATCTGGAAGAAAATCCCTTTTATAACTTAAATATAAAAAACAATAAAGGTGGTCGATGAGATCCTAGTTGCTAAAGAACAAGAAAAGAGGCAGTGGGATGAAATCATACTTAAAATGGCTGATTTAAATGGAGATGAATCCAAGATGGCAAAAACTCTTAAGAGACAACTGGATTGGGTGTTGCAAAAACTAGGAATAAAAAGAGATACAATTCAAAGCCCTAGGTCAGAAGAAATAGAAGACAAAAGTAAAGGTGAAGGAAATGGCCAACAACTCCTAAATATAGTCCCCCTCATATGAGAAGAATAGAGCAGCCTTTTGTAACTTATGATAACCCAATATTAAATGGAACTAGAAGATGGAGGGATGTACATAGGGATCAAAGTGAAGAACGACAAGAGGATGGAAGAAGGAACAAAAATGGGGGAAATGATGGGAACTGGAATAACAAAAATAGGGGTAACCATATAGGAAGTAATGGGTATGACAATAATCAAAATAATGGACATAATAGAGGTAACAATGGCAATTATGGAAATGACAATGGTGGAGATAGGAACAACAATAATGGCAATGGAGGTAATAATGGAAACAATGACAATAATAATGGTGGTGTAAACAATGGGAACAATGGTAATTATGGCAACAATGGTGGATTCAATAGAGGAAGTATGAACAATGAAAGCAACCATCATGTCGACAGACGACCTATAATCATTGAAAGATACAGACAGTTGGATTTCACTAGCATTGTTGGTTATCCAAATCAGATCACTAATGATTTAAGATCAACAATCCCTAAATTCTCAGGAAATGGGATTGATTCAGCAGAACAACATGTAGTTTATGTAAAAAATATCATTGAAGAATTTGAGTTTCCTCATGAGGATGTATTCATGAAATTGTTTGTTCAATCTTTGACATAAGATGCAGGAGAATGGTTTAGAAGTCTTTCTGATAGATGTATCTGCAGCTGGCAGGAATTTGTAACACTATTCTTGGAAGAATTTGGAGATCACAATGATCCTTCATTTGCATCCCATGAATTAACAAGTATAAAGAAGAATCAAAATGAATCAATTGTTGAATTTAATAAAAGATTTAATAAAGTATTAAATAGAATACCCAGAGATGTCAGACCTGTTGATTCATTTATGATTAACTTTTATTTGAGTGCTTTTGACAACAAAACCCATTATGAGATTTTGTCTCATAGACCTAATACTTAACAACAAGCATTCAAGACAACTACTACTATTGAGAATAATAGGAAGGTTGCTGGGAAGGTTGCTAAAAGAGATGATCCAAAGTTGTATAATTCTAGGGTTCCCAAGAAAGATGATCTTACTCAGATCATGGACATGCTTAAGGACCTAAAGGGTAAGCAAAATCCTAATGAAAGGCCACCATACAAAAACAATAAGCAAATAAATTAGAATAGGCCGAGGTTGGATGACATGTCGTATAGCACAAATTGGAAGGATGGAAAACCAGTAAAACCTAATACAAACAAAGAGACTCCTGATCCATTAAAGAAAGCCACAAACTTTGTAGATGAGTATCCATGGTGTGATCTATGTAATTTGCCTCATATTGCAAAACAATGTATGATTTCCTAGGGCTTGATAGAAGAGGAGGATAAAAATGAGGATTATGAACCAACTGTGAATGCCCTTTCGTCTGATCCATATTGGGGAAGAGATGAGGATTTATCTGAAGAAGAAGAATATTTGATGTGCATCAAAGAAGAAAGAATTTGCAATATAGCATACAACAGGTTTTTTCTGATGATGATGAAGATATCCCTACCTTGAGAAAATTGTTTCAGGAGGAAGCAATGCCTTCTTTGAGAAACTTGACTGAAGAGGAGAAGAAAGCTTTCACTATTGCAGCTATAGAACAAGTGAAAAGAAATTACCAGCTGAGAAATAGGAATGTCAACAATGAGCAGGGTAAGCCAGCAAGTATTTTTGCCAAGGTCACAAAATCAGGTGGGACCAATAATGACACAACCAAGGGCAAGCATGCAAGTGCCAAGAAAGGGAAATAACTAGAACAGACTAAACAAATGGAAATGCCAAAGCTCATTAGGCCTATAGAGAAGAAACAAGTAAGTAAGACCAATTCAAATTGTAACTCATTCATGTCTCAAGCACTATCCCAGGTGAAGATATCTATGCCTTTGTTAGAAGTAATGAAATTTCCAGATTACAAGAATGCAAATTTAAAAATTATATCTAATGTTGGAGAAGTGAGTAAGGACGATCCTAAATCAAAAGAAGATTCTCCTGTGGTGTATCTTGGCACATCTGTTACCAAAAATCTCATATAGGTAGATCCTTTCTATCTAACATTGTTGATAAATGAAAAAATGCTAAAAAATTGCATGATAGATTCAGGAGCAGTAGTAAATATCATGCCAGAAGACGTCATGAAAGAGTTGGGAATGCACATTGATACACCTTACGGTAAATGCTATGCTATGGACAATAGGTCAGTTCCTATAGTAGGAATCATGAAGGACGTTAAGTTCATATTCCCAGCCTACCCAGACACTGCATACAAAATAGATATCATAGTTGTACAAGTGCCTGCGAACTATGGGATGCTGTAGTCTAGACAGTGGTCCAACTTGGTAAGTGGACATGTTCAGCTTGACTTGTCATATGCCACTATTCGAGTAAAAGGGACAGTGGTGAGGATAAACAGAGAACCAAGAGCTCCATACCTCATAGAAGAGGTTGATCCTGATGAAGTGACTTGCTTTTGCCACTCTGATATGGACAACTTTCAGGTAAGTATTTCTAAACCTTTAAAAATTGATAAAGTTATAGAAAAAGTTAAACAAAATGAAAATTTAATTTGGAAATTATATTTTGATGGTGCCTGCAGTAAGGATGGAAATGGAGGAGTTGTATTTATTTCACCTAATGGAATTTTTTATAAATAGTCTTTCTTGTTAACTTTTGAGTGTACTAATAATATTGTTGAATATGAAGCCCTCTTATTAGGACTTAAACAAGCAAATAAACATGGCATTAAGTTACTAATAGTTTATGGTGATTCAGAATTAGCTGTTTCACAAGTTAGAGGCAAATTTGCTACAAAAAATGAAAAATTAAGAAGCTACAGGAACGAAGTTTGGGATTACATTGAACTATTTGATGCTTTCTCTATCAATTGGACTGGAAGATCTAATAATATTTGGGAAGACTTCATGGCTAACTTGGCTATCAAGCATAATGATATCCCTTTGGATGATATTACCCAAGTAGAAATCAAGACCAGACCATCAATTCCTGACAATGTAAAAAGTTGGCAAGTATTTGATGATGACAAGGATTTGCTAAAGTTTTTATTTTGTGAGGATCAGTATGAGCACCAATGGATTGATTGGAATGGACTTGTGGAGGACAAAGATGGAAAGGAGAATGTACTTGGGTGAGAGGTGTTGCAATTGAAAACAAATAAAATCCCAAAAGGATTGGTAGAGATTGAAAAAATGTTTGATGATAAAGACATGGCAAGTTTCAGACCTAATCTAGGAGGATGTGAGGATGTTGAAAAAATAAACTTGGGAAGTGAAAGCAACCCAAGAGAAGTATATATTGGAAAAAAGCTCACACAAAAAATCAAAACATAATTGATTAATCTGCTAAGGAAGTACAGGCACGTCTTCGCTTGGTCATATGATGACCTTAAAGCATACAAGGAAGATTTGTTCCAGTATGAGATACCCTTGAAGCTTGATGCAAAACATTTCAGACAAAAAAAAAGGCTGATAAACCCTACTTTGGCTCCTAAGATGAAGGAAGAGTTGATGAAAATGAGAAATGTTGATATTATTGAGCCTATAAGGCACTCAACATGGGTATACAATTTGGTCCCAGTCAGAAAAAAGAATGGTGACATTAGACTGTGTGTGGATTTTAGAAATTTAAATGTTTCATCTTTGAAAGATAATTATGCTTTACCTAACATGGAGGCTCTTTTGCAGAGAGTCACATGAAATGAATTGTTATCTATGATGGATGGCTTCTCAGGCTATAATCAAGTCAAAGTTAGGGAAGAAGAAAAGTTCAAAACTGCTTTCACTACACCTTGGGGTACCTATTTCTATGCTAGAATGCCTTTTGGATTGACAAATGCAGGAGCTACATTCCAGAGGGCTATGGACGTGGCCTTTGAGGGTATGATTGATTATATCTTGGTAGTTTACCAGGATGATATAACTGCTTATTCTAAAAAGGAAGAAGATCATTGTAATGATCTAGGAAAGATTTTTATTAGAGCATTAGAATATGGCATATCTTTGAATCCTAAAAAATGTCATTTTGGGGTTACTGAAGGAAAATTGTTAGGTCATATTGTTTCAAAAGATGGTGTGAAAATCGATCCAGAAAGGATTGCTGCCATTGATAAAATTCAAATCCCAAAAATAGTTAAAGCAATTCAACCATTTTTCGGTCAAATTAACTTTGTAAGAAGATTTGTTTCAAATTTCTCTGAAATCATAAAGCCTATTGCTAAAATGTTGAAAAAAGGTGCTGAAATAAAATGGACTAATGAAGCTCTTGAAGCCTTTGTAAATATCAAAAGAGCCATCAAGGAAGCCCCTGTATTAAAATCACCTGATTTCTCTAAGTCTTTGCAAGTGTTTTCATTTGCTTCATTCCATATTATTGCTGCTGTCATGTTACAAAGGAATGATGAGGGCCATGAACAACCAGTGGCATTTTTTAGCAAAACATTGGAAGCATCTGAGTTGAATTATGATTTAAATAAAAAACAAGCTTATGCTCTTGTGAAAGTTGTGAAATCTTTTAGACCCTATGTAGTTGGTGCCACTGTCATTGCCTATGTACCAAATGTTGTTGTTAAAGACATCTTTAGACAATCAGAAACTATTGGAAGGAGATGCAGATGGATAAACTAGATCCAAGAATTCAATATTGATCTACAAATTACAAAGTTGGTAAGGGGTCAGGGTTTAGCAAAATTGATGGCAGAATCCAATCTTGAAGCAACACAAGTAAATCAAATGGAGCTGGAAGATGCACAAATGAGCATTGAAAGGTGTCCTTGGTATACAAATATTGTTTATTACTTGAAATACATGAAATGTCTGGATAGTTTAAATGATAGTCAAAAAAGAACTTTAAAGCTTCAAACATCTAGGTATGTATTACTTAATGGAGATCTATACTGGAAAAATAGAGATGGTATTCTCTTATTGTGTCTAGATGAGTGTCAAGCATTTGCTGTTTTGAGAGACTTACATGAAGGTGTATGCGGAGGCCATTTCTCAACCAAAACCATTGCTCATAAAATTCTTAATGCCGGTCATTATTGGCCCCAAATTTTCAAGGATTGTCATGCTTAGATCATAAAATGTGAATCATGCCAAAAGTTTTTAGGGAAGCTTAAGTATAATGGAGCTATTCCTCTCAGACCCATGCATACAGAGGAACCATTTCAGATGTGGGGTATTGAATTCATAGGGGAAATAGCAAAAAAATCTAGTGGTGGGCATAAATGGATTTTGGTGGCTACTGATTATTTTACTAAGTGGGTTGAAGTCATTCCCACAAGACAGGATACCAACAAAGTTGTGATAAAGTTTCTTTTGGAAAACATACTTACTAGATTTGGGGTACCTCAGAAAATTATGGTAGATAATGGGATGTGTTTCAAATCCAATGAGTTCTCTGATTTCTGTGAAATTTTTTGCATCACTTTGTCCTATTCATCACCTTACCATCCCCAAGGAAATGGACAAGTAGAATCCAACAATAAAAACTTGTTGAAGATTATCAAAAGGATGTTGGGTGATAATAAAAGAGCTTCGGATTCAAAATTGATATTAGCAGTATGGGCTGATAAAGTGACAGTCAAGAAGTCCACAGGATTTTCTCCATATGAGCTTGTGTATGGCAAAGAAGCAAGATTACCTTTGAGTAATTTTCTCCCAATTTATAAATTTGTTACAGAGGAATTTTCAGAAGAAGTAAACTTTATGGGGGATAGATTGATGGCTTTGGCTGAGTAGGATGAATGTAAAAAAGAGGCTCAAGAAGGAAACATTCAGAGGCAATAGATGGTTAAGGCTTTACATGATAAAAGGGCTTGTGACAAAAATTTTGAGGAGGGAGAATGGGTACTAAAATGGAATGCCAAAGACCAAGACAAAGGAAAACATGGAAAATTTGATGCACTCTGGCTAGGACCTTATATCATCGTTGCAAAAGGTGGAAAAAAATCATATTACTTGCAAGATGCTAATGGAGAAGTGCTAGAATTTCCAGTCCATGCCCAATACCTCAAGCATTTCTTCTCTTGATGACCAGGGAGTATTTCTTGTATTATAGTAATATAGTTTTTTCTCTTATTTTCTATTATATGTTTTCAATTTTCATTTTGGTCTGCTTTCCAGAGATAACTAGGATCTTGCTATGTCCTTAAAGAGAACATACATCCCCAGAAAGAGCCACTATTAGCACACATTCTTACAGAATATTTTGTGCTATATATGGATGCCTTTTTTCCTATCATATGAGCATTTACTGCTGGTGTCTTATGTGCAGGAGCATAACTGAAGAAAATGAAACTGTCCAAAATATCAAATGCCTCATGAATGGTGTTGCTAGTCCTCCAAGCCTGCGCAGATGGAGCAGTAGACCAAACATTAGAAGCTTCCAAGCAAACGCAGTTGCCAGGGTTCGCATGGCTACAAACTAGGCTCAAAAGTTTTCAAACAAAGGCTCTGGCGTAGAACACATGTGATAGCAGGGGAGGCATAAAACCATTTATCCCACATTGGTTGTGGAGAAGATATTTTTTATATTCAAATGCAAAGTCACACACATCCATAGTGTCAAAGCTTAAAGGCTTTTGACAAGGAGCTAGCTTAGCGACCTAGTGGACCCCGCGTGTATGCGTATCCCAAGGCATCCAAATTTTGTGACAAACTGGCAAGGATGGAGGTTAAAGGCTGAGCAGGTAAGGAAGATTTGATAGTCGAGCGAAAAGATCCAATGGTTGTTGCTACACCGTGATGGGAAACCACTCGATGAATATCCATCGCAACTAGGCGACAAGAGAGAGCTCCATTTTGGTGGTTAGTGAGGTCGTGCTAAAGTGGCAGGGTAGGGACTCCAGAGCCAATAAGAGGCTGACACATGGTGGACCCGATAGATAAGGTGGGTGGCCCAGGTATGATAACAACCGTGCAAGTTGGAAATGATCCAACGATCGTTGCTATACCACAATGAGAAACAACTTACCGGTTAATCCTCACGACTTGGCGACTAAGCACACACGGAAAAGGGGAGGTTAATGAGCATGCAAGTTTGAGATTTATCCAATGACGGTCGCTATACCATGATAGGAAGTTACACGACCTATATCCCCTGAGACATAGCGACTGCCAAGGTGGAAGATGAGGTGTCATCCCGATGGATTTGCAAGCAAATCAGGATGTGCTATGTGGCGGAGCGTAGAAGAAGAACCCAGGTCCAAGTGGTGGGCAGGTGGATCCGTGGGCGAACCAAAGAGTGACACGTGACACATATGGATAAAGAGAAGAGAGAGCCTCTTAGGCAAGGTTAAAGGCTAAGCAAATAAGGAAGATCAGATGGTCAGCCGAGTCGATCCGATGGTGGTCTCTATACCATGATCCAATGATGTGCAATGTTTATTCACCATGACATGGCGACCAAGTGGTGGGGCCCGCTAAGGAAGAAGTTTGGAGGAGATAATGTGTGAGCAGGTTGGAAAAGATCTAATGACTGTCACTAATCCACTATGCAGAGATGCACGATGAATATCCATCGCGGATCAATGACACAGAGGAACCAAAGTGAAATGGTGGGTCCGGTCAAGATGAGTTAGCAGCTGAAGTGGCAGTCAAGTGGCATCTCACCAAAAAATAACTTATTGAACAAACCTAAGTTGCGATGGATCTCTAAAGAGACTCACTGAAAGCAGTAGTTTCATTGACATGAAGTTCATCAAAGAAATTAGAAGCGGTCCCATCAAAAATAAAGTGTATCTATGAAAGTAAAGAATCGATAGGACATGAGAACAGCTCGCCGAGGGAGGAAGTTTGGCCGAAAGAATAATAAAAGGAGATAATGAGAAGATGATGAATATTTGCTGAGGAATTTTATTGAGGTGGAGAATAGAAGACACATTATTAAAGCATCATTTAGTATTTTTAGGGTTCTCATTTATAATTATTTATTAAACCAAAGGGTGTGTCCTTTGGAGGGAAACTGTCTGTAACTCCCTTCTGTGTATGAAAGGGTGTGTCTTTTCATATATGCCTTTTGATTCACATACTTATAGGAAGTCATTTTTGTATGTAAAGGAGGAGTCATAAGAACAACATACTGCTATAAGGACTGAATGTCATTTTGTATTAGGGAATTCTATAGGAAGAAGAAGTATCATTTTGTGCAAGCAATCTGTAATGGAGTATCTGCAAGTGCAGCTTATGTATGAAATTATTTCCTAAAGATTAATATACAAGGTCCGCTGTTTCTTTTTCCAAATATTGTGTACACTTTTGTGTTGATGATTATCTTTGTCCTCTTGACAAATCTGTTTATAGATTTTTTATGATGTGAATCACATGTCATTGCATTAAGTGAAAGATCGAGTTCTTATTGTTTGTGTAATGCATAGTGAACCTTCATAGTTGATGAGAAATTGTCTCTTGAGTTGATAAGATATTTTGTCTACAAAGTGTCATATATATTCCTGGATAGAGGCACTTGTCTGTTATTGATCTTTTAAGGTTTTGATCTGTATGCATTCAAGGTCCTTGATAGAGAAACATTCTTCCCAAATCCTATATGAACTAATCTATGTAGATTTCATTTAAGTCCTAAAAGCAATCTCATTTTCAATATACATTCACAATCATTTCTTTTCAAAGTATTCAGTTAAAGCACATAATAAAGCATAGTTGCAGAACAATAATTTGCCAGTTGTGTAAACTTTCTAAAAGCTTTAAATCCACTATAAATAACCTCTTTTGTGCTTGAGAGGAAGAGGCACACCCACCTAGGTTCAGTGGAGCCTAAAGTGCAGAGGGATCTAGTCCTTGACTGTCCCTGTTCGTTGGCCAAGGCTGATTGGACTACTTGAGGATTTGACAAGTCTTTTGGTTTTCCAATCTGTGGTTTTGGGAACCAACACATTGTTGTGATTTCTGTAGCTTCATGTTTATGCTTTGGCCCAAGGGGTCAATTAAATTGCTTAAATAGAGTTGTAGAATGATAGGGATTGTGCAGGGATTTCAGATAAGTAGTTTTGGGTTGGGATTACAAATGAGATATATTGTAAGGCAACATTATCTTAGATGTTATGCTATTCGATCAAATTCTATCACATTTTCAGGTTTACGTGTCATTTCTTTCAAATACCCAATGGAGTAAGGCACTAATCACTACTTGTAACCAGGTTTATTAATCAACTTTGTTTCAGTAGTTTTAACTGGTGAATCTCTAAAAATCTTTTTAAAAAATCAGAATATCTTTATTAAGTTTTCATGTATATTCTGAAAGTTGTTCTGCCCATTTCATGCTCCAAATTGGTTGAGGATCACTAAGGAATTTTCCTTTCTTGAGCATTCTCCCTTTCTGTCGATCCTTTTATGAGATAATCTGCTTTGTTTTTAGTGGATTCCTGAGTATGGTGTAGAGATCTGGAAGTTCACTGAAGGGATTACCCTCCTGGGTTTTGCAGAGCCTGAAGTGTAGAAGGATCTTGTATCCTTATTAAAGTTGGTCCAAGCCTGAAGGATATTGATAGTTGGAAGTGGCTTTCCATAAGTATTAAGAGGAATCGGCTTGGTCTCTACCTTGTGGCGGTGTAAACCCATTTATTTTGGGAACCAACAAAAATGGTGACTCTGCTGGGGCAAATGAACTGTTAAAATTTCTAGTTAAAATTTTTTGCCTAACATATTGTTGAGATTATCCCATCCGAGTCACCAACAAAAATGACGACTCTGCTGGGGAAATGTTATATAAAGTTTTCTGGGTTTTCTGTGATTCAATGGTTGAACTTTGCTCCCGCGTCACATGACTCAAATTTTGCCCATAGATTGAAGAGTTTCTTAATCTGTCCTTTGTCGGTTTGAGTCAATTCTCATAAATGTTGCTGGAGAATCTATTGTATTTCAACTTTTGATATAAAGTTCTATCTAGATCTGTCCATGTTTCAAGACTATTTTGTAATAACTCACAAGTTGTGAGTGGCGACTCTGAGACTTTGAGATCTATGCACCAATGTGCATTTGTTTGAAGAAGAACCAAGAATTTGAAGAAGAGATGAAGCAGGTTTGAGCTCTTATGGTGAAGTAACCCAAAAAGCTGAGGATAGAATCCATATAATGCCATGTGATGATAAGGAAGTGTTGAAACAAATCTAACTTGTGAAGAAATTATAGTTGTTTGAGTATTTGTCCTCTGCAAGGAGGTGGCGACTTTGTCAAAGATCAGTGTTAAAGATTTGAAAGATTGAAGGTGATTTTTTCAAATCCCCAGTTAAAGCAGGAAGAAGCAGCATCAACATTTCTAGGTATTTTGATTTTCATGAGTCAAGTATTTTCACTAAAATTATGTGTAAAAATGTTCCCTAGGAAGTGAGTAAAGCACTAAGGAAGGAAATGGTAGTGATTATCTTACATACTTCCGTGACACAATTTTCACATTCTGTATGAAGTTAGATGGAGTATGTTTTGAGCTATACATTGTAATAGTTTAAGATTTATGGCAAAGGAAAAAAGTAGGGAAATGAATGAAAATATGTATTATGTGCTTGTACTTCCCTATGATATGTCAAGTATAAATGTGCGACCTCTGCCAAATCACCATAGAGTTTTCTTTATGGAAAGATATAAGCCATTTAGTTTTAATGGTATCCAAGGTTTCCCAAACCCTATTCCTACAAAGGTTAGGGAGCATCTACCAGAATTAAGTGGGAAAGATCAGAATCAACACGTCAACATTTGCAGGATTTTTTTGAATTAATGGGAGATTTTGAGATAAATCAGGAAGATGTCTTCATGTAACTGTTTGTTCAATCTTTGAAGGAAAATGCCAGAGATTGGTTTTCTTATCTACCATCATGTTTTATCTCATCATGGGATGAATTAAAGGTAGCATTCATGGAGCAATTTGGTGAGAGAATTAATCCAAGCTCAATTATGAAAACATTCATGGATATTCAGATGGAAGAGGATGAGTTAGTACCTGCTTTTAATCTCAAGTTTGATAGAACACTGGATGACATTCCTAGCAGTTATAGACCAAATGATACAATATGTTTATTTATTTACTTGGCTGCATTTGATGAGGAAGAGAGTTATCTGATGAGAGATAAAGAACCCAAAACCTTGCATAAGGCTTATAGGATAGCAATGGATATCAAGAATAACTTGAAGTATGGAATCCCTGGGGGTTATTTATCTGCAAGGGTATGCTACCCAAACATGTCAAATATTAAAGAGAGACATGAAATAAAAGATAAAAATCAGTGTCTGAGCATCTACATTCCTGATGATCACATTAACTCTGTTATTGATTATAATTTAAGTAGAAACATGAGTGAAGAGAACTTGTCCGAGACAGTGGTTATTCCTCATGTTAATGGAGAAGAGGTTAATAAGAAATTGTGTAATATAATTGGCATAGAAATGGAGATGATGTCAGTCATCCCTCCAAATGACAGCTACAACGATTGTTCCAGGAAGGAGATCCCACAAGTGATTCATCTATAGTCTTGTGTCTCAGATAGATCTAAAAGTGAGTATGAAGAATTGGAAAGTTGTATGTTTGAAGTAGATGCAAGTATGCAGGATATTTATGATATGAATTTAGTCTCTCAAAAATTAGTTGTATGTGGTTGTTGGCATTGCACACTCTAATGAGAATTGAAGGTAATTCAAGGTGTTGTCATTGATGGCAACCTTGCAACCTTGTGGATACCTTCAGGCAATCTTGTGGCACTCATCTGGTAAATTGACAGGCACAACCACTGGCAGGAACCAACATCGACAGACACTTCACTGGTAGTGACAACAATGTATACCGACACCCCAACCGACAGGAACAAATTTTGTTTATTGTATTTAATTGTAAATATCTTTTGTAAAGCCGACATGGCATAGTGTAATAGACTCATATATGTATGAGATCTTGTAAATCATTTACATAGGCAGTTGGCCTTCCTGCATGTGTAGGCACCACATTGTAAGTAATAACCATTCATTGGCTAGTGAGTGAATATTGTGGGTCAAAAATCCCACCGTGGTTTTTCCCACACCAGGTTTCCTCGTTAAAAATCTTGTGTTATGGTGTGCATTCTATGTTGTCTTTATTGTTCCTATTTACTGCATTAATTCTTATTTACCGGTACACTGTTTTGGAATGCAAAATTCTTAATAAGGTAAAATATTCTATCATCTGGTTAGATACTGATTCACCCCCCCTCTCAGTATCTTTAGGACTGTCATTAATCCTAACAGTGGTAACAAAATTTTAGGTGAAGAGATACCACCAATTTTAGTTGATGATACTATTGAGATAGAAAGTTGCATGATGTGTACCAATGAGAAAGTTGTCTCATTACAAGTTGCTTTTAGCACTGAGGACCAAACGGTTTTAATATTTTCTCATTACCAAAATATCCCTGAGTTGACTTGTATGTTTGAGAGGAATATAGTTCAAAAGGATCAAAATGGTCATGGCAGCCTCAAGACGAAGCCTATCAAGATCTTAATATGGAACATTTGCACTGTAAGGATTATATTGCCGTATGTTGTTCTAGTTTAGATTGTGACTCCTTGATTCACGATGAATGTGAAGTTAAGATGAGAAATGGTTTTGGTGAAAGTATCAATGCATTATTTGATGAGGATGCAAATGAGGATCAATTAGTGCTTTGCTATAATGTTTTTGAGAAGGGTATTCATATTGTTCTTAACCCCCTATATGAAGAAATAATTGAGAGTCCAAACATTATTGCATCAACTATTGAAATAGATAATTTTTAAAGATAAAGATGTGATACCTAAATTGATGATAAGTAACAATGATTAGTTTCTCCCTGTTGCTTATATTGTTGACATCAAATGGGATACAGAGCAGGAGGCTAAATTTTTTGTCCTATTTGATGATTTGTAGTTACATGAAAGGATCATGCCTGATCCTTTTCCTCCACTTGATAATAGTTTGCTTGTTATGCTCAGTAAAAGAGTTGATTCTTTGGGAAGTTCCTGTTGGCATATGCACACTCCAATGAGACATTGTAGGTGATTGAAGGTTTTGTCATTGATGGCAACCTTACAATCCTATGGCACCAGCAAGGCATTACACCGGCACTAGCAAGATCAGACTCTACACTGGCACTTAGACCACCGACACCGATAGAGAAAGGAAGCATACCGACACAGAGGCCGACAAGAATTTTGTTATATTATATTTTGTTTATTATTGTAAAATCTTTGTAAGCTGACTTGGCACCATTGTAATGACTCATATATATAAGAGATCATTATAGAACATTTAAAAAGCAAGGAAGATGAATGGTAGAATGTAATTAGGCAGACCTACTATGCAAAATATAGGTTAAAGGGTTTATGTAAGAAGCAGAGCAGAAACTAGTACTGGATCTGGCATTATAGATGCTATTCTAAAGTAGTACAAGATACTGGATTTATATAATCCATCATTGTAAGTCAATGAGACTTCCCAATTGAGCAGTGAGCTCTAGGCACTTGGCCTTCCTGCAGGCCCCTCTTGTAAGTAATATTCTCTTACTGGCCAGTAAGTGAATATTGTGGGTCACAAATCCCACCGAGGTTTTTCCCACAATGGGTTTCCTTGTTAAAACATTGTGTTATGGTGTGTTTTTCATGTGGATGCTTTTAATTCTATTTATTGCATTATTTCTTACATACCGATACACTGTTGTTATATGTTCTACATGTTTTAAGTTAAGAAATTCAATTCACCGGTTAGATACTGATTTACCCCCCCCCCCCGCTCTTAGTATCTGTGGGAATCCTAACAATTGGTATCAGAGCTTGGTACTCTATTTTCAGAAGCCTAATACTTGAGGAAGATCTTGACATCGGTAGAGATGGAAAATCTGATGAAGCAACTAGAAGTAGCTCTCTCAGACTATGATGCAGATAAATTGAAAAATATCAAACTTGAAGATGATCTAAAGGCTGCTCAGGATATTATTCAAGCACTTCAAGAAAATCTTACTATTTCAAGAAACAAGAGAAGAGAACTTTGTGAAAAGATGCAAAATGAGAATGATGAAAAGGAATCACTTAATGATATGATAAACAAGCTGAAACAAGAGAACATGACAACAAAGAATGTGATGCAGGATATGACTATGAGATTCTGTAAAGAAATTGATGATAGAAAGAAGAATGAAGAAGATTTGACCAAAAGACTAAGTGATGTTGCAAATGAGAACACAAGACTTAGCTATGAAAATGATTTGTTGAAGACAGATCTGATGCACACACAGAATGACTCAAATGAACTGATGAGGCAGAAAGAAGTCTTAGAAAGAGAACTAGATACTGCAAATCAACATAAAGAGAAATTCAAGAAAAGTTCAGAGGAACTTGGTAACTTGCTGAAAAATCAAAAACCTAAAGGTGACACTTCTGGAATTGGCTTTGAAGTTGGTGAAAGCTCCGGTACTACAAACACACAGGATCATAGCAAACTGGTAAGGCAACCTAATGCTTATAAATTTAATGGAAAATGCTTTAACTGTAATAAGTATGGTCATAGAGAAAATGAATGTAGATCTAGAAATTATCAGAATATCAACACACCCACAGGTCAATGTTCAAAATGGAACAAAGTTGGTCACAACTCTGAGAATTGCATAATGAATGTGAAATGTTATGTTTGTAGAAGATTTGGACACCTATCTAATCAATGCAGAACACATACTAGCATAGGTTATTGGAAAGCTATACAGAAGAATAATATGACTTGTTATGCATGTAACAAGATTGGGCATATTGCTAAATTTTGTAGAAGTAAAGGATCATTGACAGACAACAAAAGTTCTAGTTTGAAAGGAAAAGAAAAAGTTGAAGAGGTTAAGCAAGAATTCTCAAAACAATGGATCAGGAAATCAGAAATGAATGTGGATAGAAATACTCCTGCACCGGTAGAACCAATCAACATTCCACTGACAGGACAGAGTAGTGCTTCACCAAGTAATACTCCACTGGCAGGAAGCTCTTCATCAAATTGAAGTAAATTCTCTTGAGGGTTTGGCAATCAAATGAGAAATATGCTATAATTCCCTTGGTTAATGGTGAGAAGTTGGAAATTACTTCTATATCGGCAGACAATGTTAAGTGACTACTTAACTGGCATACATTAAATGTGGTAGTTGGCAAATAAACATTATAAATTTGTGGTTTTGGCTCCATTTCATTTCACTGAGATTTCAAACATTCGAAGAGCGCAAAATTTGCAGAGCTAAGGCATTTCAAGCAAAGAGGCAAAGCACTTCAGCAATCATTCCATCCAAAGGCAGAAAAAGGTATTTATCATCATGGCATCCTCCTCTACACCTGAATTCATAGAAAACCCTACAATAGTTGAAGTTATAAAATGCCCTAGGCCCATATTTTAGCTAGTTCCCGAGGTAGCTAAGAAAGATGACAATGTAGGTGCTTTTTCCCAAATTCCAAAATGAGTTGTTTTTGCAGAAGATCCCAGAATATACATTCATTGCAACATAGAGGAATTAGGAGATGAAGAAATTAAAAATATGTATAAGACTGTTATATGCGACAATTCTAGAAATGTAAAACCTGAACATAAAGTTGTTGAAACCCTAGGATTCACTGGAATCCTTTGCATTCTTGAATTTCCCAAGGAAGTGATTAGGATAGTTTTAAGCAGGGTACATGGTTCATTCTTTTGGCTTGATTCAATTCACAAAATTACAATGGAAGCTGTGAAAGTATTAACAGGGTTACCTTCCACCAATAACAGACCAGACAAGACTAAGAAGGTCTCCAATGACCTAGTAATGAACTTAACTGGTGCAACATCAGACAGAAGGTCTCTGAGGGTTAATGATGTAACTGATATAAATGTGAGATTTGTTAGCATGATTTTAGGGTACAAATAAACTCATGCAAACAGACTTAACTCAGTTTCTAGTTTATGCATTAAGAGTTCTCATGATATGGTTAAAGATAATGTAAAAATTGATGTATGTGAATGGTTAAAAGATGAGTTGATTGATAACTTAGGCAAAAATCAAGAAGGATAAGAAAGGAACTTTTAGATTTGGAAATCTGCTTGTATGGTTGATGCTACACATAACCAAACAGGTTCCCGGTATAGGCAATAAGAACCTTGGATTTGATATACCTATAGGAAAATAGTTAATAGACCTATTCAACAACATGGGTGAAAACAAAGAAAAGAATATTCATGACTATTTTCAAGCACTAAAGGTTAGGATGAACAAAAGAATCAGACAATCACAGAAGATTGTCAAAAAATACAAGGATGAAATATGTTTTGTGATAAAAAAGAATGAGATCTGGATGGAAGCAGTCATCCCAAGAATAATTTGGGTTACTGAGATGGGCTATGAGACCGATGACTACATCATTGAGACTTATGCTAAAGCACTTTTGGAAGCACTAAATGAACCTAAGGAAGAAGAATTTGGTAGTGCTGAGACCATAGAAAATCAAATTCAATCTAAGAAGAGAGTGAAAAAGGTTGAAGCAGTTGTGAGAAGAGGTTCTAGATAGGCTAAGGCTATTAAAGAAGATGTACTAAAACAAACCGGTATCACTGAGGATGAGTTAGGAACTCTACAGCCTGAGACTCACCTATCATCGGTAGCTACTTCTTCGGAGAATGACATGCCTACAACTTTCAAAAGAGTTGTAAGGAAAAGGGATCCTTCACTGGCATCCACACCCTTGCCTAGAAGGACTAGTCAAAAACAACAGGCAGTGAGGTCTCCGGTTAGAAAGACAACACCAAAGAAAAAATTGACACCAAAGAAGAAGAAGACTAAACAAAACATGGCTCCTCTTGACAAATTGCTAAATGAAATCATAGAGGAAGGGAAATCAAGAACATAGGAAAGGTCTATGATACACTGTTAGCAGATGAGAAAGAACAAGTTGAAAACAATGTTATTTTACACATAGACATCTATAGAAAGTTCTTAATGGAAGTGATAGATTAATTACCAGATGAATTGTTCAAAAGACTGGAAGCAAGAAGACAAGCTATTGTAGAGCTTGATAAGAAAATCAAAATTGAAAAGTTACTTGATGTTTACCCAGTAAACTCACCTAAGGAGATAGATGACTTAATTGCAGAAGCCATCCGGTTAGTATTCTCTACTACACACCGACATATTGCATTAATGGTTGGAAGAGTGAATGAAGTGTAGCATTGTAAATTGTACGCACTTGCTAGGGTGGTACAATTTCACACCTAGTTTAGCACCCGCCTTAGTGCATTTTACATTTTGCATTGCATTTCTCCTTTAGCACTTAATTAATCAAATTAATTAGGTCTAAGGTCCTATTTCACCATTCTCCACATTATAAAGTTGGGCCCTTTCGTTAAAGTGTGCCCTTTTCATTTTACTCCTCCAATACATCACTCAATCAAAAACCCTAATTAAGTCCTATTTTGAACTTGGGGGCTTGGTTTCGGGGGTCAAAACATCTCGAAATCACCTGTAACTTCGGGATTCTCTCTAAAATCATCATATCCGATGGCCCTAAAAATTTGGTGAAAAGTTGTCGAGACCGTGGCGCCTGGAGTGCACATGGTCCCGGACATTTTTCCTGAAATTTTAGGAGCACAATTCAATCATAAAATAAAGCTTAACCCTAAGAAATTGGTGAGAGATTCAATCTCTAGGTCGGCCAAAAGATGAAATTATGACCTAGGGTTTCATACATAAGAGCTCTCTTTCTTCATTTGAAAGGATCCGGATTTTTGTTTTCAGGAACCTCATATGCAGCAAAAGATCAGATCTTTGAAGACTTCAAAAACATTCAACATCCCTCTATCAAGCATTTATCAATTTCATTCATCCATTTAGGGCTTGGAAGACATTGAAGAACAATAGGAGATTACCGACTGAAGATTGGCTTGTGCCCCTCCCTTGGGGGTTGGGTATGATTTCATGTCTTTGCATAAGCTTCAATATATCATTTATTCATGCTTTAGATCACTTTGCATCTTGATTTAGAGTATTTACATCATCATTTACAAGCAATTAGGGTTTACTTTCTAGGTTGCTCTAGTTTGCTTGCTTGCATTTAGGATCTTGCACACACACAAGGTCTGCACACACAAGGTCTGCACACACAATACATTTTACAATACAACTTGGCTATTCGTGGAGGTGGAAATCACCAAAGCGGGGGTTTGACTAAGGCAAAACCCTATATAGCTGCCCACACCCTTTTCAGATATAAGTGCAGGTTTCGGGACTCAGACGATGCTGCAGGTTACAGATCCGGGAAAAGCAGGTCGAGACAACACTCCACACCAAATTGCAGAGAAAAAGACCTGGACAGGGGCATGGGGCACCCTGGTCCTACCAGGACAGGGGCGCTAGGTGCCCTGGTCCCTGGGACAGAGGCGCTGGGTGCCCTAGTCCCTGGGAAAGAGGCGCTGGGCGCCCTAGTCCTCCTGACAGAAAACATTTTCGACAGTTTCCAGAGTGCAAGATAGCAGCTTTAGGAGCAGTTTCCGGCACAGTATCAGGATAGTGTCGCCCACGCTCCCATCCCAAACATTTTCAATTAGATTTTGACTTCGGGTACACATCTGCATTCTTATTTTGTCCTTGTATTTACAGCTGTTCATTGTTTAATCTCAATTCTGCAATCTTGTTATTAGTTCGTACATGCATTTTGGGATTAGGATTTGAACTTGTATCATTTTATCTTTCAATTACAACAAAGGAATATAAATCCTAATAGGTAGCTCGTGGCTCTCTCTTTCACAAGAAGAAGTAGCCAATTGTGTGATACCTCTAGGCTCTTTCATATTCCGTAATGTGTGTCGAAAGGTAGGATTAGGGCATGTTAACCTAGTCTCACTTTTTCCCCTAAACATTTTGGTGAACCCGACGTGAATCTATCATTGCTTCCTCTTGCATTGCATTTGTTAGATCTAGATCTAGATTTAGTGTGTTTTCATTTCATTTTCATTAAAAAAAGAAAAAAAAAAAGAGAGTGTGTTTCTTTGCATTGTGTGTTTAAATTTTATGCAACCATTATTTCAAAATGTCAGATTTTTATTTGCAAAATATTCATACTTATGATGATTATTATGAGTATAGCCAAGATGAATTAGATGAAGCTTTAGATGAGTTTTTGAACCCTAAAGATGCCAAACCTTCATTTTACCAAAAAATCATAAACCTTGTTACTATGCCATTTAGGTGTGATGAGAAAGATAAGTCGAATGGTTCCTCTCAAGGGTACATTCCTATCAACTCTTCCACTAAATCTAGTAACATGGTTGTTTTCAATAATTCCCTCTATGAGGAGATGTCTCCTTTTGAATCAAAAGATAAACCTTTTAATCGATATGATCATGCTTTGTTGGATGATCCTCTTGATGACTTTGTGGCTTTATCGAAATCTTTAAACAAGAACAAGACTTCTAAACTGGTTAACATGATAAACTTGAATGAGCATAACAAGCCTCTCTTTGAAGTCCAAGGTGCTTATCCTTCTCCCACCTTTCAAGTTCCTAAATCACCTCTCCTTACTGTCCAAGGAGGGTATGATCATGATTCCTTTCACACTCCGAATAAACGAATCAACACCGTGCAAGGAAGAAAACCTATAAGTCCTTATAGTTATGCCAAGCAATTAACTAGAGAGAGTTATCATGCGGTTGCCCATACTTATCACACCAGAAATAATAGGCAGCCTAATCCTCCTCCTGTTATTCCAATTTCTCTTCCTAATGCTCAACCAATTCTTCCACAAGCTCCCCGTATTTCGCAAGTTATGGGTAAGGAATATGATCTCATAGAACAACTTAAAGCTACCCCTGCTAAGATATCCCTCTGGGATTTGATTCAAACTTCTTCCTCTCATCATGGAATGTTACAAGATGCCTTGAAAGATTTGAATGTTCCTCCACCGAATACATCTAGTAATATAGCATCTTTGGTTAACTCTGTGATGAATCCTAAGGCTCAAATTGTGTTTACCCAAGATGAGTTGCCTACTAGTGAAATTCAACATCAATATGATCCCTTGATGATTGTGGTTATCATGAAAGACACTGCTATAAGACGAACACTAGTAGATAATGGCTCTGGCCTTAATGTGTGTAGCATTAATCTATTGCATAAAATGAATGTGGATACATCTCTCATTGAGCCTGACTCTCGTCCCATTCGAGGCTTTGACAATGTGGCTAAAACTTCATTAGGTATTATCACCTTACCTCTCACAGTGGGACCTGTTACTTTGCCTACTCCTATCCATGTTATGTCGGGAAATTTAACATACAACTTGTTATTGGGGAGACCTTGGATTCACAGTATGCAAACTGTCCCCTCTACATTGCATAGACAAGTTAAATTTGTTTATAACAATAAGACATATACCTTGATAGGTGATACTAATTTCCAAGCTTGTCTACAAACATCTACTTCCAAAGGGGGTTCTTCTAAGCCATCCTCGTCTAGTGATGACTCTTTAAACAAGATACCTATCGATGAATCCTCGCTCTCTGATGATCAAAATTCTTTGGATGAGTCTGGAGCTCCTGAAGAAGATTCTTCTTGACTTGAATCTACACATAAGAAGGATTTTGATCCTGAGAAGGTTCTCGCAGAAGACGATTGGGGATCTCTTGATTTCAATCCCACCTTTGTAGGTGAATATAAGGTTCCTTCTAGAGAGCTTAAAGTTGAAAAGAAGGAAGAAGCTAAAAATCAATCAATCTTACCTGAACCTATGAGTAATAATTTTGTGGCCGCTTCTCAAACTTCTTCTCCTCACACCTCTAATTCTGAAGAGTTTGATTCTTTGTCTTATGAAAAACCACCTTCTCTTTCTGAAATGGCTGATCGTTATGGTCATGGTTTTCGCATTTTTGCTAAGCATGGGTATCATGGAAATGGTTGTGGCGCTCATGAACAAGGGATAAAGGTTCCTCTAGAGACTAATTTTCACAATTATGCCTTTGGACTTGGCTATAATCCCTGCAAATGCACTAAAGCTTCTAAAAGACCATGCATTAGTGTTAATGCTATTTCTACATCTCTATCAATGCAACACCCCGAGTATATTGATGGGGATCCTTCGTGTGCCTATGCTTTGGATGTCTTCCCTACCAACGATGCTTTAGCTGAATTCTTGGGAGCCTATGACACTCTTCCTCGTTATCATCACAATAGGGGACTCCCTTATTGTTTAAATACTGAAGCCTATTTTGGAAAAGAGATCGATAATGATGAGATTGTGAAAGAATTCCCTCAGTTAAAGGATACTCCTCAACAAAGTAATCTTCTTATAAGTGACACCATTGATGTTAAGATGGATCCTTGCAAAGAGGAAAGAGTTATTAAAATTGGAAAATGTTTGGATGAAGAGGAACAAAAACAATATGAAGATTTATTGCATGAATTCCCTGAGATCTTTGCTTGGACATACTCTGACATGCCTAGTATCGATCCTAAGATTGTCACTCATAATATTGTCTTAGTTCCCGATGCTAAGCCTGTGAAACAAAAGATTCAAAAAATGAATCCTAAGGTGGCTCTGCTTGTTAAGGCTGAGATTGAAAAGTTATTGGAGGCTGGATTTATCCACCCTATTGACTATTCCCCATGGATTTCAAATATTGTCGCTGTGGCTAAACCAGATAATAAAATAAGAATGTGTACCAATTTTTGAGATTTAAATAAGGCTTCCTTGAAAGATGATTTCCCTCTTCCAAACATTGACATGATAGTTGATTCTATAGCAGGACATGCCTTGTTATCCTTCATGGATGGTTTTTCAGGATACAATCAAATTTTCATTAACCCTCAAGATCAATTCAAAACCGCTTTCACCACTCCTTGGGGTACGTTTTGTTGGATAATGATGCCTTTTGGACTTAAAAATGCTGGTGCAACTTATCAACGAGCAATGACCCTTATCTTTCATGATTATATGCATAAGATTTTAGAGGATTATGTTGATGATATTTTAGCCAAATCCATTCTTCGCATAGATCATATTAAAATCCTTCGTCAAATCTTTGAAAGAGTTCATAAATATCACATGCGCTTGAATCCCCGAAAATGTGTTTTTGGTGTGGATAGTGGAAAATTATTAGGATTCATAGTTTCAGATCATGGGATTGAGGTGGACACTAAGAAAATAGATGCTATTGTCAACATGCCACCTCCTAGAAATGTGTCTCAACTTAAAAGCTTACAGGGAAAGATTCAAGCTATTCGTAGGTTCGTATCTCAACTTGCGGATCGTACCTTTCCTTTTACTCAACTTCTCAAAAAGAATATCACTTTTCAATGGAATGAAGATTGTTAGCAAGCATTTGAAGATTTAAAAGTGTATTTGGCTAGTCCTTCTATTCTTCAACCTACCGAATCTTCTAAACCCTTCCTTCTGTATACAACTGCTTCCTCTCATGCTCTCACAGCATTGTTGGCACAACATGATAAAGATGGTAAGGAATGTCTAGTTTATTACATAAGTTGTACCTTACTCGATTATGAGACCCGATATTCTACGATAGAAAGACAATGCTTGGCCTTGGTGTTTGCGACTCAGAAATTGAGACATTATCTTTTAAATTCAGAAGTCCATGTCATGGTAAAGTTTGATCCTTTGAAGCATCTTTTCTCTAAAACTGATTTATCAGGATGCCTAGCTAAGTGGGTTATGATGTTAACTAAATTTGACCTTAAATTTGTTTCTCAAAGAGCAATTAAAGGGCAAGCATTGACCGACCACTTAGTTGAGGCCCCTTCACCTTTCTCCTTCCCTAATTCTGAGACTTTCCCCGATGACTTCATTTTTTCTATAGAAAAAGATGAAACTTGGGAGTTATACTTCGATGGTTCTAAGTGTCGTACGGGATCGGGGGTAGGAGTTGTTCTGATTTCTCCTACAAGGAAATCCATTCCCTTATCCTATCGTCTAAATTTCCTGTGTACCAATAACATTGTTGAGTATGAGGCTCTTATAGCGGGAATAAAAGCAGCCTTAGCTCTGAACATAAAGCACATACATATTTATGGAGATTCTCAATTGATTATAAGACAAGTAACAGGACTGTATCAATCAAAACAAGACAAATTATCACAATATAAAGACCTTGCTATCTCTTTATTACAAAAATTCGATTCTTATACCATGGAACCTGTTCTTCGAAAAGATAATCGACATGCGGACGCAATGGCATGTGTGACTTCTCTTGTATCTTTAGAGGACCTTGTGGTTGATCTTAAATTTGTTATTCACAACCTTATTTCTCCAGCTATTGTAGATGATTCTAGCCTGGTAACATGTTGTGACTTTGTAGACTCAGATGAATGGTATTCGCATATCGTAAGATATTTGACCGATGGTACCTTTCCTGATTCCGCCAATAGGAACACTAGGGCTAGAATCCGCAAGCTGTCTGCTAGATATATCATTCTTTCTAATGTCCTTTACCGAAGGGGTTATGACGGTCTTCTCCTTTGCTGTCTTAACAAATCGGAAATCCCCGTTGCTCTTGAAGAGGCACATTCAGGTGCCTGTGGGGGGCATTTCGGAGGCAAATCCTTGGTTCAAAGATTGCTTCGTATGGGATACTATTGGCAAACTATGTAGAAGGATTCTTTTTCATTTGTTATGAAATGTCATCAATGTCAACAACACAATAATCTGATTCATGCTCCTGCCCAAGAACTTCATTCTCAAGTAGCTTCTTGGCCTTTCTCCGCATGGGGTTTGGATCTCATTGGTAAAATCTCTCCTCCTTCATCTCAAGGACACACCTTCATTATAACTACAACAGATTACTTTACGAAGTGGGTAGAAGCTATTCCCCTTCGCTCTACTACTGCTGAAGTGATTTGTCAATTTCTTCTAGACAACATCATTTCTCGATTCGGGATACCTTCCACTATAATCTCAGATAATGGGACATCATTTAAGAACAAGGACGTGAAGAAATTCCTCGAGAAGTATCATATCAAACATTGATTTTCTACACCATACTATCCTCAATCAAATGGTCAAGCCGAATCATCCAATAAGATAATTGAACAAATTCTTCGCAAAACCGTGAATAAGCATGGTAAGGATTGGAGTAATTAGCTAATCTATGCTCTTTGGGCCCACCAAATGAGTGTACGAATTGCTACAGGAACTACTCCTTATAATCTTGTTTATGGTGCTGACGCTATTATGCCTTTAGAGTTAGAGATTCCATCACTTAGGGTTTCTCTCAAAGGTATAGTAGATGATGACTCTTATAGAGAACAACGACTTCAACAGCTTGAGATGCTTGATGAACAACATATAAACGCTCTTGAGCATATTCAAGCGTATCACAAAACTCTACAACGAAGCTATAATGATAAGGTTATTCAACGTTCCTTCTCAGTAGGTGACTTAGTCCTCTATGAGAATCAGCGCAATGTGAATGCCTTACCTGCAGAAAAGGGAAAATTTAGTCCTAATTGGCTTGGACCTTATATCATTATTGAAGATTATGGATCAGGTGCTTACAAAATAGCGGATGTAGACGGTACGCCTCTTAAAGAACCTATAAATACTATGCACTTGTGTAGATATTATACTTAATTCTTCATTCCTTATCTTTCATTTCATCTATCTTCTTTTCAGTTCTTCAACATTGGGTAATATGTTAGTATCTCCTAATTAGAGAAAAATAGAATTAAATGTTATGGTGTTTAATCTATATTGCTTCGTTCTTGACAAGCGTGTTTCTTTACTTTATAGTTTGTCTTGAAATCATTTATGTAAATTGTAAAAGATTTACATTTCCATTATGCTAGCATATTATACAATGTCTTTATGTGTTAAGTAGAATCGTATCATGTTGTGTTTAAGTTCAAAATTAAATCACATTAGCTATATGATTCTCAGACTTAATGCATATTTCTTCCCTATCATCAATGTAGTACTTGATTAAATATTTTAATTAAGTCACACATGTATCAATTTAATCATGGAGCATTGAGAAATCAATCACATGGAAATTAAATCCTGAACATGCATGTACATCTACCAAATGTATTAGATTTAATCAAAGCAAAATATACATTGTTTTAAGTATTAAAGATAACACATTTGAGACAAAAGAGAAGCATGCATATATATATATATATGTGGATCGTATACAAATATAGGTCATTGTACATCCAAAATATGACCCATCCTACATCTTAAAATCATCTCCTATCCCTAGGGCTGGTGGCTGGAGAGTGACGACTAGATGCTCCCTCCTGATCTGGCCGTGCAGGTGGACCCATAGGTGTGTAGCGCTATATAGACCGCGAGTGACTCCGAGAGGAACTCCTACGATCCCTATACATAAGGATCGCGCGATAGGAGGTAGCCTCGACCTGAGCTACTGCTAGATCTTGCTGTGCCCGCTGAAGGTTCTCCGATAGAACTCTCTCTCTCTCCCTCCATATGTCTACCTGTACTCAGAATGGGGAAAACAAGTCCTCATGCCGACCCGCATTCCCCTGAGGCCTATAAGCAATCTGTGAGGAACTGGGGATTTGTGCCATCGTGGAAATGTCTGTCACTACTTGCTGAATCAAGGAACGCCACTCCTGCACATTAGCTGTAGCAGTAGAATAGATTTTTGTATTAGTACCATTCTATATCATCAAAACATTTAATCAATCAATATAAACCTACTATACCTGGATCTCCCTCACGCCAGTAGGGATCATGATATGGTAGCATCTGTGACTGGGAACTACTAGGCTCCCCACGCTCAAATAATCTATGCACGATGGGTGTAGGCTGGCCCGTACTAGAAACAGGTCTCCGTATCACCTCATGTTCCCCCTTTTGGGGAATAAGAGGAGGATCCAGGGCTATGGTATCATCTCCTGAATGGTGGGGAGATGCATCTGACCCCTCCTCATCATCTCTACCCTCCTCATCATCTCTATCCTCATCCTCATCCTCGTCCTCGTCCGCATCCTCATCGACATCCTCCTCATCCTCCTCGGCACTAGGCTGATCTCCTGTGGGTGGATCAGGATCTCCTGCCTCCTCATGATCCTCTCCCTCCTCTAGCTCCTTTGACCTAGATCCCTGGTCCTCATCTCGGTCTCCATGTCTCCATGGGCCTGGATGGCCTGTCGGGTGATCTGGTGGAAAGATAGGCCTTGGGTATGATCTCATAAACCATGAGACATACCTGCGCTGTGCTCCAGGCTCTGCAGAGTAATCAGTAACCACATCCTAATCAAATCCCTCTATATCTGTAGTCTCAATGTCATCTATCGTTGGTCTCGCTACTGCTCTAGGTCTGGGAAGGACTCGTGAGTGTCGAGTATAGATGGGTAGATCGGCTGGAACACACTGCTCTGGGCCAAACTGCCTCCGTACTCGATCGAAGTAGAATGGGACTATGATATGTGAATATCATCCCCGCAGTAGGCGGTTCCTCTGTAAGCATGCTAACTATCTCTCCATCCCATCCCATCTGTGCATCCGCAGATAGGGTCTCCATATGGTCACCTCAGCTGTCAATCTATCAAAAATCACTCTCCAATATAACAGATCTCCAAATCTCCACTCGCTGGTAAGTGGATAAGCAAACACCCTAGGTCGCTCGCTAGCCGTACTCATCGGAAAGACGACATGCCTGGTGCATGTGAAGTGCTCAAATATCCACACCTGTAGAAGTGTGCATGTCATCAAGCTGCAACCCTGTCCAAACACATACTCCTCAAGGTCGTGATAGAGATGTGCAAGCATACTCTGACCCCAAGCATATACTCTCCTGTGTCTCTCCATAGCTCTGATGCACCATGTGAGACCCCCATGCATGTGCGTGCCTCGCCCATTAGGGCAGATGGCTAGTGCTATGATGGTGATCATAAGACGCCTCATAAGGGGCACCTCTCCTGTAGGATGTAAGAGCCAGCTGACCATGATGCGACCTCTCGTCTCGCTCAACATGAATCTCCCTATGCAATATACCTGCTCCCTCTGATGGTCCTCCACAGACCGATCGGTCGCGTATGTCATAGTAGCTCCTTTGATAGGAAGATGAAGTATGCGGTACACATCCTCAAGTGTAACTGTCAGCTCTCCTACTAGAAGATGGAATGTGCATGTGTCAGGATCCCATTGCTCCATCAGTGCCATCAGCATTACAGGATGGAACCGAATGGCTGGCATGAGGATCGCATACCATAAACCCACGATCGACAGTGTGTCTCTCTCTGCCTGTCAGCCACGGAATCTGATCTCGCAAACTGTGAAGAATCTGTCCCGTCGTATGCTCTCTCATGTATGGGAGACCCTGCAACACAAAAACATAACTATAATCAGTACTCAATCATCAAAATCATTCATGCAAACTGTCGAACATCGTATGCTAACCCCGATATTTCTCGCCAAGCCCTGATTGGGACCATGGCACCCTGTCAGGGACCATGGCGCCTTGATTGGGACCAGGGTGCCCTGTCAGGGACCATGGCACCCTGTCAGGGACCATGGCGCCCTGAAGGGACCATGGCACCCTGAAGGGACCATGGCACCCCACAGGGACCATGGCGCCCTAGGTGGGACCCATGGTCAGACTTCAGGGCCCGCAAACGATCACAGAAAGTCAAAATGCAGAAAATCAAAAGTCAACATTCAGTCAACTCACCTCGTCCAGTGGCTCGTTGTTGATCACGGCCTGGCACAGGATCTCAATCCTCGTGGGACGCTCTGGTCGTCGTGAAGGCATGATGATGGTTATGTGGGCTCCGCTACAATGAACAATATTCCGAAATCAACAAAGTGACAAATGCAAATGTCACTTTCAAGGTATATACTTTCATTCCTTTACCTTTACTTTCAAAACCCTAATTTTCCTCTATCACTCATTTCATCATAACTTGAGTTTGGGAGATGCGATTTTCAAACCGTTTGTTGCGTAGGAATTGTATTTTGATTCCCCTACTCTTGAGATGTTCCAAAAAGTGCTCTGATGAAGCCTATTAAGTGAACATCCCTCATCAATACTCTCTTACACAATTTGTCGTAAGTAAACATGCTACCCTGTTTCACCTCCCTAATAAGCAAGTCGAAACAGGGGGGGGCATATAGCTACTCACAAATTTCATCACTTTCCTTAGTAAGCATTAGGTGATTTTGTGATCTAATGTGTGTTTTGTAGGGTGCGGTTCCTAACTGTGTACTGCAGATACGGCTGGGGGCTTCGTCTGACAACTTATGGATATATCCTTTTTCAAATAATATTTACTTTTCTGTACTTTAGCGTGCATATGCACGTAGTACTCATATGACCACTAAAGTGGGGGCTAAATGTAGCATCATAAATTGTACGCACTTGCTAGGGTGGTACAATTTCACACCTAGTTTAGCACCCGCCTTAGTGCATTTTACATTTTGCATTGCATTTCTCCTTTAGCACTTAATTAATCAAATTAATTAGGTCTAAGGTCCTATTTCACCATTCTCCACATCATAAAGTTGGGCCTTTCGTTAAAGTGTGCCCTTTTCATTTTATTCCTCCAATACATCACTCAATCAAAAACCCTAATTAAGTCCTATTTTGAACTTGGGGGCTTGGTTTCGGGGGTCAAAACATCTCGAAATCACCTGTAACTTCGGGATTCTCTCTAAAATCATCATATCCGATGACCCTAAAAATTTGGTGAAAAGTTGTCGGGACCGTGGCGCCCGGAGTGCACATGGTGTCAGACATTTTTCTCAAAATTTTAGGAGCACAATCCAATCATAAAATAAAGCTTAACCCCAATAAATTGGCGGGAGATTCAATCTCTAGGTCGGCCAAAAGATGAAATTATGACCTAGGGTTTCATACATAAGAGCTCTCTTTCTTCATTTGAAAGGATCCGGATTTTTGTTTTCAGGAACCTCATATGCAGCAAAAGAGCAGATCTTTGAAGACTTCAACAACATTCAACATCCCTCTATCAAGCATTTATCAATTTCATTCATCCATTTAGGGCTTGGAAGACATTGAAGAACAATAGGAGATTACCGACTGAATATTGGCTTGTGCCCCTCCCTTGGGGGTTGGGTATGATTTCATGTTGTTTTCATGTCTTTGCATAAGCTTCAATATATCATTTATTCATGCTTTAGATCACTTTGCATCTTGATTTAGAGCATTTACATCGTCATTTACAAGCAATTAGGGTTTACTTTCTAGGTTTCTCTAGTTTGCTTGCTTGCATTTAGGATCTTGCACACACACAAGGTCTGCACACACAATACATTTTACAATACAACTTGGCTATTCATGGAGGTGGAAATCACCGAAGTGGGGGTTTGACTAAGGCAAACCCTATATAGCCGCCCACACCCTTTTCAGATATAAGTGCAGGTTTCGGGACTCGGACGACGCCGTAGGTTACAGATCCGGGAAAAGTAGGTCGAGACAGCACTCCACACCAAATTGCAGAGCAAAAGACCTAGATAGGGGCATGGGGCACCCTGGTCCTACCAGGACAGGGGCGCTGGGTGCCCTGGTCCATGGGACAGAGGTGCTGGGCGCCCTGGTCCTCTTGACAGACAACATTTCTGACAGTTTCCAGAGTGCAAGACAACAGCTTCAGGAGCAGTTTCCGGCACAGTATCAAGACAGTGGCACCCGCGCCCCCATCCTGAACATTTTCAATCAGATTTTGACTCTGGGTATGCATCTGCATTCTTATTTTGTCCTTGTATTTATAGCTGTTCATTGTTTAATCTCAATTCTGCAATCTTGTTATTAGTTCGTACATGCATTTTGGGATTAGGATTTGAACTTGTATCATTTTATCTTTCAATTACAACAAAGGAATAGAAATCCTAATAGGTAGCCTATGGCTCTCTCTTTCACAAGAAGAAGTAGCCAATTGTGTGATACCTCTAGGCTCTTTCGTATTCCGTAATGTGTGTCGAAAGGTAGGATTAGGGCATGTTAACCTAGTCTCACTTTTTCTCCTACACATGAAGTAACAGAGGAAATAGAAAATGGATGAGATATATTCCTTGTTGAGAAAGAAAAATAGGAAGAGTACATGAACCCCAAACCAATAAAGGTATACCAAAAGGAGAAGGACAAAGGAAAAGGAAAGGTTGGTGGACCTCCGAGCATCAAAGTAAAAGAAAACTTACTCCCACTGCCTCCAATTACATCACTGGTAACAACTACTGAAGATCCACCGACAAATGAGAGTATGGACATAGAGGATACAAATCCTAACCCTGAGGTACTATACACAGTTGATGTTGATACACAAAAGATCAACATTATGATAGACAAAGATACAACCCACAAGACAGATATGGCTAGTGAGCCACCAGCAACTGACAACATTGACAATACTGAAAGAAAAGTTGAAGTTGATAACACAGAGCAACAGGTAGAGACTCAGACTGAGACTGAAACTGAAACAAAGCAACAAACAGAGAGACAAGCAGAACAACAGGCTTTGGAATAGGAACAGATTCACATGGAAACAGTGCCACCAACAATAGGAGAAGATAAAAAACCATTGCTTAAGGAAATGGAAACACATACTGACCTACTAGAGGTCACTACAAGCTTGGTTACTTCCTCCATTGGCATAATTCAGAATGTTGGTTCCTCCTCAACAAGTTACAAATCAACAAATGTAACTGAAGTACTTTTGGACTCCATCAAAAGGATAATAGATTGTAGTTCACAGGCTTATAAAGCTATAGATGACACAATCCCAATTTTGAAGATGATAGCTCCTAACTGTAACATAGACAATAAGGATTCTTTAAGCCAGCTTGACACTTTGTGTAAATACATCACTGAGAACATAGTGACTGTTGAGCAAATAAAGGAAGAGGCATTGAAGGATAAGTTAGAAATTGAAAAACGAAAATTCTTTGAGGATCAAATAAAGAAGTGTACTAAGGAAATTGACACACTTCTACCAGAACTATGCAACTTATTGAAGAAATTTAAAACTCTATACAAAGATACTTGCAAGACACACTTTTTGCCAGTAGACATAGATAAGAAAATGAACAAGGTACATGATGAAATCAATAAACTTGCTGACAATTTTGTTAATTCACCTGATACATTATCAGTTTTTGAACAAAGAATAACAAGTTTTGAGGAAGAGTTACTTAAGTTAGAAAGAGAAAAGGAGAGAATAGTAAATAAGGCAAAGATTTTGAGACTAAGACTGAGTCCAAGATTGGACTATCTAGCATCATTACAAAAGCAAATATCTAAGGCACTAGTATAGGGACAGAGAACATCGATAGAGCATATGCAACACCTCACCAGCACAGTTCAAAGAACAGGGACAACAATAAAGGACAACAAGAAGTTTATGGAAAGTATAAAATTGATTTTGGGAGATCTTTTTCAAATTGTAACCACCCAGTTACAAGGTTGAGACTACAACTCTACTGACATCTTGACAACCTTTGTCATTGACGCCAAAGGGGGAGTAGTAGTATGAGAAAATAACTGGCAGAAGACTTATCTACTCAAGGGGAGCTCTTATAAGCTCTTATATTTTTGGGAACATATTTTTGGAAACATTTTTGGATTACAAGTTTTGGATACACTTTTGAATTTTCTCATGAGTGTTGCCATCAATGCCAAAGGGGGCGATTGTTGGCATATGCACACTCCAATGAGACATTGTAGGTGATTGAAGGTTTTTTCATTGATGGCAACCTTACAATCCTATGGCACCGACAATGCATTACACCGGCACTAGCAAGATCAGACTCTACACTAGCACTCAGACCACCGACACTGACAAAGAAAGGAAGCATATTGACACAGAGGCCGATAGGAATTTTGTTATATTATATTTTGTTTATTATTGTAAAATCTTTGTAAGCCGACTTGGCATCATTACATAATGACTCATATATATAAGAGATCATTATAGAACATTTAAAAAGAAAGGAAGATGAATGGTAGAATGTAATTAGGTAGACCTATTATGCGAAATATAGGTTAAAGGGTTTATGTAAGAAGCAGAGCAGAAACTGGTACTGGATCTAGCATTATAGATGCTATTCTGAAGCAGTACAAGATATTGGATTTATATAATCCATCATTGTAAGTCAGTGAGACTTCCTAATTGAGCAGTGAGCTCTAGGCACTTGGCCTTCCTGCATGTGCAGGCCCCTCTTGTAAGTAATATTCTCTTATTGACCAGTAAGTGAATATTGTGGGTCACAAATCCCACCAAGGTTTTTCCCACACCGGGTTTCCTCATTAAAACATTGTGTTATGGTGTTTTTTTCATGTGGATGCTTTTAATTCTGTTTATTGCATTATTTCTTGCATATCGGTACACTGTTGTAATATGTTCTTCATGTTTTAAGTTAAGAAATTCAATTCATCGGTTAGATACTGATTCACCCCCCCTCTTAGTATCTGTGGGAATCCTAACAATTCCTATTTCAAAAAGAAGACTGATGTTTTAAATGAGGCATGTTTTCTCAGTTATGTGCCAGAATATGAGATTTTCTTTTTTTCAATTGAATGATGTTCTTACAGAATGAGATATTGGTTTTACTCAGGATGTATGTTATGTTCTTTACAACACATATATACTACAACATGACAAATATTCTATGTCATTGCATAAGTTTCATGTTTTCGACAGTAACTATAATGATAATTTTAAGCATAGTAATTGGACAAAAGTGGCCAGCAGGCTTGAAAAATGGCATTCCACTTGTGTTATTAGATTGCTTTGGGCACATTCAAAAGAGAACCATGTTTATGAAAGAGGAAAACAATGGTTGATTTTGACAGATGGCATTGGGCCATCACATGTGGTTTGACCTTGTAGGCCACTAGCAAAGTTGGGGTAGAGCATTTTTTTGACTCTATGCCCAATGGAATGATCAATAATTCCCTCTTGAATTGCTTGTTCATGGACAATTTTTGAGGTTCTACTTTTCTTAAAAGTAGTTGTTATCCACGAGCATTAGTTAGTCTTCTTTGGTAGAGTAGTTTCCTTTTCTGTTGAAGTTACCCTGTCAAGGTAATTTCTTTTTGGTCTGCTTCACCAAAGATTCTGGTTTCTTGTCTCATTCATGTGAAATGGACGTCCCCAACTAGAGCCACTGATATCCCTAAAAATTGATTGCATGAAAATTTTCAATTTTAAGCTTAAATATTGAGCTTCTGAGTTTTATTTGTATCCTCTGTCAAAGTTCAAGGTCTAGGGTTTAGGGTTTTTTCAAAATTTCCCATGTCTTGTGAAGAAAACCCTAGCAATGATATATCTCGTTGTTACTTTTTCCCACTAAGGCCAAGGGTTGTTTACCATGGGTAGGGCCATTTCATTTCCTAAGAGATAAGTTGTGTTAGACCGGTTTTAGAAAGGATTTTCCTAAAGTCACGTGCAAAACTTCCCTATAGCCAGTCTCTTTTAATATTTGTGCCCACCCCCACATTTTCCTAAGTCTAAAATCCTAAGTGTTTCGACTAGTTGATAAAAGAAGAACATATCTGACGGTCTGCACTTCCCTGTAGTTGAAAGTGCAGTGAAGATAAAGATGATGACATCACAAGATGATGCCATGTGTCTTTACTGGAAAAGGATGAGCTAGCGGTGTAACCTGCTGAAACCTTGTGTCACTAGTTCTTAGTTGGTAAAGACTCATCTACTAACAGTCCCATCAATTGGCATGTGTTAAAAATGAATGGTGATGTTATGTTCAAAGCGAAAAGGTGCCCGACTTTTAATTCTGAAAAGGTTAACGGGCACTTTGTTGAAGTAGTAAAGTGTGAACATATCCGATGACCCCCGTATCCCTGCAATGGAAGTTGCAAGGAGGTTATGGACCACGACATCATGAGATGAAGCCATGTGTCCCAGGATGACCAAGAAGACCCATGATGGGGCCACTGACAGAGTTTGGTTGAAAGATGATATGGCACTGATTAGTCATGATTTTATGGGTCCGTGAATATAGATGGAAGGTCAATTGCCACATCGATCAATAATGATCGTTTGATTTTCCAAGCTGGGTAAGATTTGCGGCCGAGTTTCAAATTTGAAATTAAAAGGGACCATTAAAGATATTGGTCATAGCCCGTGTGGGAAAGATGGGATAAACAAGATGCAGACTTGTCGACTCAGAGTGGATAGCGACAAGTTGGGAGATTTAGATGCTAGATCATTTCTAGGAGGATTATTTTAAATTTTTCTATTGAGTCAAAAAATGATTCGACAAGGTAAGGATAATATCTCAGAGATGTGAAAGGATGGGGATAAGTTTCATGTTTAGACATGATGGATCATGAGTTCTCTGATGAATTTAGAGAGTGCCTATTGACAGGAATCCCGAATCAGAAAATGTACACCCATGGAAGAATAAAATCAAGATAAAATCATTGACATAAGATGAACCTTGGTAGAAAAATACAGTGGATGTGATAGGCATGATTTCAAGTGTCCATAGCTGGCAGGTTGAATTGAAAGCACTAGAATGATGATTTTTTATATGAATAAGCACTACTTGATGAAGTGTTTTAATTATAAATGCAGTAAGGTGGTGACTTAACTAGTAGGAGAAAATGAAGCCTTTCTATTTTCTAAGTGCAATTCTTCCTTCTGTAAGGAGAATGGTGTTTGAGCAAGGTCGTAAATGGAGTTGCTATATGCTCTGTGATATCAGATGGATGTTTTCTCTCATGTGTGAGTATGTTTATTGTCAGAGGGGATGTGAAAGTGGGGATAATTGATAGAGGGGGTGTGGAATCCTTTTCTTAGGAAGAAAGGCCACACATGGCACAACCTCTACTTCTACTCTATCACTGGATGGCAAAGGGTTCTGAGAGAGAGCCCGCAGAGGAATAAAAAAGGAACATGTCTGGGTAGGAAGTGGTAACAAATCATCCATGTGGCTGCATGGAAGTTGCAACCCCTCCCCAACATGTTATGTTTCGCTTGTAGCTCCTCCTTCCACTTTCTCTGATCTTGGGCATGAAGGCTTGAGCTCCTCTTCTATTGTGGAGGAAACTTTTCTTCTTGTTGGGACCCAGTTTCCTTTCCTAGAAGGGAAATGATCTTTAGGATAGAAGTGTAACATGTCACACTCCATTTGACGGTGTCAAGGTGATAACGACATGGCTCGAACAGTTTTGCTCCTACCAATTTTCAGTTAAGAATGTTGATTCATAGGTGCCAACACATGGATATGGAAATATCTTTGTAAGAAAATTGCATATGGCCTTTTAGGCCTAATTGTCGAGAACGAATTTGTTGTTGACATGTGTCTTCTAGCCGAAAGCTTGTTGCTCCCTTTCTTCTATAAAAAGGGAAATCATGGCTAGAAGAAGGGTTCAAATTTTTGGGGAGTCTCTTGTAGGTTCTTGTCCCTTGGGTTCTTCCTTGTCTGTTTCCAGTAGTGAGTCTAGGTGAAGCAAACAAGATGTAAAGTATTTTACAAAGTAAATAAAGAAATGTTTTAGTGTCAAGCTTTGTACAAGTTCTTGAAGGATTTGTATGTAAATTTCATGCTATGATGGAAATAGCATGTTTATTCAAATGAAGTAGAATTCTAACTCTTTTCTCTCCATTGCATGATTCTATCAATTTTTGAATAAAATCAACCAAGGGTTTATTTTATTCAGTTCATTGTTGTGATGTATGTAGCTTCCTATTTATGCTTCGGCCCAAGGGGTCAATTAAATTGCTTAAATAGAGTTGCAGAATGATAAGGCTTGTGTAGGGATTTCAGATAAGTAGTTTTGGGTTGGGATTACAAATGAGATACATTTTAAGGCAGTATTATCTTAGATCTTACATTATTCGATCAAATTTGGTCACATTTTCAGGTTTACGTGTCATTTCTTTCAAATACCCAATGGAGTAAGTCACTAATCACTACTTGTAACCGACTTTATTAATCAGCTTTGTTTCGGTTTGAACTAGTGAATCCTTACAAATCTTATAAAAAAATTAGAATATCTTTATTAAGTTTTCATGTATTTTCTGAAAGTTGGTCCACCCATCTCATGCTCCAAACTGGTTGAGGATGACTGAGGAATTTTCCATTCCTGAGCATTCTTCCTTTCCGTCGAGCCTTTTATGAGATAATCTACTTTGTTTTCTTTGGATTCCTGAGTATGGTGTAGAGATAAGGAAGTTCACTGAAGGGATTATCCTCCTAGGTTTGGTAGAGCCTGAAGTGTAGAAGGATCTTGTATCCTTGTTAAAGTTGGTCCAAGCTTGAAGGATATTGATAGTTGGAAGTGGCTTTCCATAAGTATTCAGAGGAATCAACTTGGTCTCTACTCTGTGGTAGTGTAAACCCATTTATTTTGGTAACCAAGAAGACCCACATCATCATAGGTACTTGGAACATACTCCTTGGTACTTTGACCGTGCCCCTTGGTACTTGGACTATGCCCCTTGGTACTTGGGCCTTACATCATGGGTACTTGGACCTTGCTTGTCTCCATGCTCATTTAATCTAGGTTGTCAACTTGACCCATGACTTAGCAATAAATTCTCAACCTCCATCTACTTTCCATTTCATCATAGATGATCTTTGCATCCTCACCATCCATTTTTCCAGATTGGATCTCAACCCTTGATATCTTGCCACATCACCCTTGGCCTTGTAAAGTCTATAAAAAGAGGCATTTTCCAACATGTGAAGCATCCATCTTTTGTGCATCATACTAATACTATATTATCTCTACTTTGTGCATCCATTTTAGCTTATTTTGTTATCATTTTCAATAACATTTTAGCATGTTTTAGAGTAAATCATAGTTTCATTTGTAGCTTAAATCTCATATCATCTTGTTTATATTGCTAATCATTATCATTTTAGTTTGTTTATATATTGCATTTATCTCCCATTGTAGTTTAAATTGCACATCATTTTGTAAATCCCATTCTCTAGGTTGTCATCTAATTGATTCTTGTGCACAATCTGAGAGCACTATCTTGCAGATTTAATAGGTCCTTGGAGATAGAGGATAATGGGATTCTCTTGAGGGATTTTCTTGAACTTTCATGGTTTTCATGATTTTTTAAAATCTCTCATACTAATGCTCATTGGTACACTTAGTTGTCACATTCCTTGTGTACATTTACGTCCCAAATTACTCCATCAAAATCCACATTATCCCCATCTTTCAAGGCCATGTTCCAAAAAGTGGTCAAAGAATTAAGAGCAAAGGAGATAAAATCCCTACCTCGCAACAAAGTTGTGAAATCTCCCCAAGTCATACATCCACCTCCATCCTCTCCAAATAAAGATAAACCTCAATCCCCTAGGCTTCATGATACTTCCATCCTGTCACCCACCCATGGGGAAGAATCCATATCGTCCTACATCACACTATCCCCACAACCCCAAACATGTCAAGACCTTATTCCAAAGAATGCTAGCATAGATTCCTCTCTACTTCAAGATCAAAGTATCCCTCCACTTCATTATCCCCTTCCATCTCAAAAGTAAAGTCTACCCTCCACTCCCTCCCATGATCCCCTTCCATCTCAAGATCCAATTATCCCTCCTAATCCCCTTCATGGTCTCATTCCTCATCAAGAAAAAAACATCCCTTTTATCCAATGCAATGATTCCCCTCCATGTCAGGATCAAATCAATCCATCTCATAATCTCATTACAATTCAAGAGGAAATTATCCCCTCCATCTCATTGCATGATCCCCTTCCATCTCAAGATCCAGTCATCCCTTCCACTCCACCATAGGATCCCATCCCCAGTCAAGATCAAAGTATTCCACCACCTCCATGTCATGATACCAATCCATCTCATGATCCTAATATTTCTCCTAATCCCACACATGATCCTAATCCTCTACATGATCCTAGTCCTCCACAAGATCCCATCACTCATATCCAAGCCATGCGTGAATCCCATACCTATCAACTTGGCTCTTCCACCTTCATCCACTATGGTTTCCTCCAAGAGCTTACAATTCCTTCCACCTTGCATCCCCCTCAAAATGGACCCGCATCTTGTTTCCAAAATAATAAGTATCATATTGGAAAAATAATTTGTGAAAAAATGAATTATCAAGGCAAAGGGTTAGGCCTACATGAACAAGGCATATTGGAACCCCTCCAAATAAAATAAAATTCAAGCTCATTTGGCCTTGGCTACAAATCTCATACTCAAGATGTTGGTATATCTTACATCCCTCCGAAATCTAAAATCCCTTTGTATAAATCAAAATCACACCATCCCCCATCTTCCACATACATTTGGGCCCTTACGTCCAAAATTCCATTCCTTCCTCATCCGCATCTGTTTTGGGTCCTTATGTTACAAAGCTAAACCCTTCATCCCTTACATCCATCATGGGTCCTTAAATCCCTCCATCCACAACTCCATCATCTCAAATGATCCCTAAGATTGATCAACAAAGGCACACATCCTTGAATCCCTTCCCACACTCTCCTTCCTCCATCATACCATCCATAAAATCTCCAAGTTATTCATCCGCATGCACTCATACCATTGCTATTGGAAGAAAATTGGATTCCAAATATAAAATGCATGAAGCCAAAAATCCACAGAAACCCAAGGATCAACATGTCCCCTCAAAAAGATATTCTCAAGAAAAGAAAAATATGATCCAAGAGAAAGAAAAATCCAAAAGGCCACACACAGGCCCACAAAGAAAAAATAAAAAACATTGTGGATTCCCAAAGTACTCATTGAAGAAATGCATCTCAAAGAGAAATCCAAATTGGCATCCAAAATTGCTAATCTAAAAGCTTCCTCCACTCATTAGTCCTCCAATCCTCCATCTTCAAAATCCATTTTGGGCCCTTAGGCCTCAAAATCCACTATCTTTCCCCTTCATATATTTTGGGTCCTCATGTCCCAAAATCCATAATTTATCCTCCATCTAATTCAAAACCCTCTCTTCCACAACTCCACAACCCTTCAAGGTGTGTGCCAATGTTGATCTTCCCAACATTCCCTTCCATTTTTCCACAATTCTTCCAACACCCCATCCATTATCCAACATCCATTTTTCATAATCCAATCCCTTTGATCCAATCCTTTGCATAAATCCTTATCCTCCTCCATATCCCCATCTATTTCTACCAAAATCTATGAGCATACCTCCAGTTATCTCAGTCTAATCAAGTGCATCTTTAAGGGATACTATCCATGGAAATAGATGCTTGAGTCCCCCCCACATCTCCCTTTCACACATTCACTATCTTCCACATCCACTTATCCTCATGCTTATCCATACAAACTATTAAAAAAAAAAGAAAAAAAGAGAAGAAAAAGAAAAAAAATTAAAGAAAAAATCCATCCAATGGTGAAAACCATGTCTTGTGGCACCTTGGGTAAGTGCCATGATGAAAAATTGGTAAATAAGCATCATGCATAATACCCTCATCCTCTTCCACTTTTCATTTGGGGGCAAGTTTCATCCATACTATCCTACCATCTACATTATCCATATCCCTTATCCTCTATCTGCATCCTATCTATGTCCATCCTCCTTTCCTATCTTTGATCTTGACTATCCAATCCATCTATCCTTCATCTAATATCCATCATCCTATCTAAGTCCATCATCCTTACCCATATTTGATCTTGACTATCCCATCCATATCACCCATCTATGATATTCTTATCCTCCTCCTTATCCCCATCTATTTCTACCAACATCTATGAGCATACCTCAAGTTATCTCTGTTCAATGAAGCACATCTTTAAGGGATACTATCCATGGAAATAGATTCTTGAGTCCTCCCCCCATCTCCCTTTCACACATTCACTATCTTCCACATCCACTTATCCTCATCCTTATCCATCCAAACTATTCCCAAAAAATAAAAAAATAAGAAAAATTGCAATAAACACAAGTGGTGAAAACCTGGAAATAGGCACTACTTGTCTTAGAACATTTTTTCCATCTATCAAGGCTCTTCCACTCACCTGCACACATGTCCATACTTGTGCTTCTCCATCCATCTCATCCGATCACACTAGCCATCAACAACTTATCCACATCAACAAGAAGCTTTCAATGAAATGCAACTTTTGGACACACTTAGCATAGTCATTGTCCTTAATTGTCCAAATGACCTTGTAATCAATGTTCCACTATGGCTTGGTAATCAGTGCATATATCCATAATAATCAATATGTTTCAACTGGGGTCAAAAATCCTGACTCCCGTTGTCCTACATCAAGCAATATCAAAAACAAGCAATTGAAAAGAATAGACAACCAAAAACAAACACATGAATCAAAATATCAAGAAAGCGATCAAACCAAAACAAAAAAAGTCAACAAGCATTGAATGGATGGTCTTTTCTAAATGGTGATCTCATTTACACACTTGTTCATCAATTGTATTTTGATTTATGCCATCATATCTCCTAGCAACTGAAGGATGTCATCGACTAGAGGGGCAAGGATGGAGACATGATATTTTCTTTGTCTGTTGTTTGTGAGTTGATTTCTAGTAATTTTTGGATTTGTCTAAGGATATGATTGACAAAAAGATCAAGGAAGACATTTCGGATTCACACATGAACAAAATTAACTCTTGCTTGTTTTTATGTAGCGTTACTTAGGACATATAGGTCCTTATACCTTGATGCTTGTAAAACTTGCAATATCAAAATCCATGCAAGATGTACTTAGGTCATCATGGTTTAATTATACCATCGGTGTTTGTGCTATCTTGAAACATTTTAAAATCTCAATGATGACAAAAAATCACAACGAAATAACTCAAAAGATGACATTGTCAGGTTGCATTTCATTCTAGGATTGCATTTTAGTATAGATCTCATTCTTAGATTGCATTTAGGGACTTTCAAAGGCTAGGCATATTCAAAATCTTATTGAGTACAATGGACATTGATAATAAATAATCATATCACTCATCAAGTTGCATTTCATACAATTTCGTCTAGAATCCCATCTCGTTTCATCTAGTTGCACAACATTTTGCACAAATTGTATATCCTATTATGACATATTAGTTGCATATTGCATTATAATGCATTCATAATTTGCATGTCTCAAATTCCTTTTAACCCAATTCATATCATTTTTGCATTTTTATATACTTGCATTTAGACATCCATCATATTAGTTCATCTCATTGTAAAATTAAGTTCATTAACCATCACAATTATCATTAAATATTTCATGTTTTTAGTCCTAGGTTCATTTCCATCCATTATACATTTTCTAATGTATAGCATCATTTATCATTACATTAACATATCATTTTGTAATGCATTCATTCCATTTGCATACATTATATCCTAACATTGTATTATCATTACCATCACATAAATACATACATTACATTGTGCATAACATTTCATCATTTCATTTGCATTAATTGGATATATTTCATCAAAAACCATCCTATAAGTATATTGCATCATCATATAAGCATATATAAATCATCATATAAACACATAGTATCATCTCATAAGCATAAGTAATTCATACACCATCACATATAAGCTTCATATAATAATCACATGTATAAAGTATCATTGTACAAAATAAAAGCAACATATGAACACATCTTGATCACATAGGCATGCAAAGTTATCACATAAATGCATAAACTCACATAGATCAAATAAATGCATATATCCATCTTATGTAAATACTGCATCCATCATCATCATGTATATAATCATGTAAGTACTGCATCAAACATGTAGAATGCATCCATAGAACAATCATCGCATGTCATATCATCAAAAAGTAATCAATGTCCATGTAGTGATATCAATACAACAAACGTGACAATAATCAATTACATCATAATGTGTATACATCAAAGTATATCAAAATACATTGGTACAAGAGTAATGAGGGGGAAAATCTATGATGTTATTATGATGATCCGATTACTACTAAGAGGGGGGGTGAATCAGTAGTAAAACAATTTTGCAATACTTCAAAAAACATTACCGGTAACTACTCAAACATTCCGGTTAGTAGATTTACCAAACCATTCAATCTAGTGTTCATCATTATGCAAACTATGTAAAGATATCAAATGCTCAAATCAACAATGCAACCACCATATGAACACAAAGAGTTTTCACATGGAAACCCAAATGGGAAAAACCATGGTTGGAATTAGCACCCACAAAATATTTGCTCTTTCGAAATGTGCTCGGTTAAAGGCCTAGCCCAGTTAGGAGCTTACAATATACCTGGTTAAGAGTAGACCCTGTTAAGAGTCACTCGGTTAAGGGATTTACCTCAGTCTTGTTAGGAGCTCTACCCTGTTAGGAGTAACCTTGTTAGAGGATTTCAAACTCAAGTTAATGAGCCACCCAGTGAAGGGATTTACAATATAAGACATGTTAGGATCTACCCGGTTAAGGGATTTCAAATTGTTGTAATTGTTAGGGAACATCAGGGTAAATGATCTGATCACTACACTTCCTTGCTTTCTAGTACAAATCCTTTTCAACTCAACTCTGCTACTGATGTAGGGGCATCTCTGATTCACAACAATCTTGCATCAACCAAAAACATTTTCCTTTCTGTTTTGTTTTCTGTTTGCAGTTTTAGTTTTCCTTTCCGTGTCTTGATTTTGACTCACTGGATCTTGTGGAGTTGGATTCTACTTGAAGACTTGATCATCTTTCTTTCTCTTAGACCGCATCGCATTTGGATCACTTTTTGGTAAGATATCACTACCGGTTTCCATGACAGTTTCTTGTTATCGGTTGTTCCTTTGTTACCGGTTGCCTGAGACCTATTCTGGTGATCTACCAGAACCCATTCCGAAGCTTGTGGAGACTTGGGCATTGATTTCGATGTTCCTTGGCATGTGACCAACCTTATATGTTTCATCCTTTGGATTTTCCAGAGGAATCTCTTGGCAGAGGTAGACCTTTGTTATTTTCATGTTAGGTCTTGTTCTTTAGGTTTTGATCCCTTTTGGACCGACTGGATCCTTTGCATCGATATATATATTTATAATTATGCATTAGAATCTAATCAATTAGAATCAATCAGAGAATCAGATAGCTAGACTATATAGAGAAGATGGATCTTTCGATTCAAGGTCCCAATTGTGACCTATTGTACCAGGTTTGAGTGCTGACATGTTGTAACCCAGTTGTTACTAGTTGGATGTAATCAAATTTCATGCAATAAATCAATCTATTTTGCATTGCCTCCATCATATCTTTGTTTTTTCATTGTGTTTACTCTTGCTGACCGGTTCAGATTGATCTCTTTGAGGTCCCTCCTCACCGGTGACTGCTTCAAGTGGTATCAGAGCAAAGTTTCATTTCAGAGGTTGCATGTCCTAAATTTTTTGTTGTAGGGTGGCAGATTGCAGATCCAACCTACAATTGCATAGGACTAGTGTGAATCGATGGTGTGAAGAGAAAATAGGAATGGTGGAGCACGTGGGAATGTAGACCCTACTTTGATGGAGATGTTGTGAGGAATAGCAACCCAGTTAGAAGTCGTGGAGACAACCCAGAGAAGAGGCCAACACATTGAAGATGTGAGTGAAGATGAAGGAGAAGAAGCCCCAACAAAACAAGTATACCTACCGATAGTTGATGTAGATGAAGAAAGGTTTTTAAGGGTTTTGAGTAGGGCGAACACTAAGCCTCATTTTACCCCACTAGAATATATGATAGGAAGTTAGATTCAGATGAATTAATGGATTGGATCTCGGAGATGGAGAAGTATTTTGATTTTGAAAACACTGTAGAAGAGAGGAAGGAGAAATATGCCTGTACCCAGTTGAAAGGTCACACATCTCTTTGGTGGGAGCATTTGCAAGTTGACAAACAGAGAAGAGGTAAAGAGAAGATTAAGATGTGGGATAGGATGATTTCTAAGTTGAAATCAAAGTTTGTGCCGATGAATTATCAAGTTGATTTATTCCAGAAGTTGCAGAATCTGAGACAGAAGGAATCTAGTGTGAAGGAGTACACCGAAGCATTTTACAAGTTGAACATCAGATCCAGACATGTTGATGATGAAGTTGAATAAATTGCAAGATATTTGAATGGATTACGAATGTCTATACAAGATGAAATCGGTATGATCGAATTGGAGAGTGTTGAAGAGGCTTACCAGTATGCCCTAAAGGTTGAAGAGAAGTTGAACAAAAGACATGAGCAGAGACAGAGAGGTAGAGGTGGAAGGTTTAGCAGAGGAATATTTCAAGGAGGAAGGGGATATACCAGAGGAAGAGGAACCATTATAGATCAGAACAAGGACAAGGAAGTGAGAAAAGAAGGTAATTCATACTGGAAGGATGATATAAATTTCTATTGGAGGAGAGAACTGGATGGTTACTAGAATGAGAACTCTAGAATACAAGACAAGAGAACATTTAGAGGAACCTGCTTTAAGTGTGGAGGAGAAAGACACTGTGCATTCGAATGTAAGAAGACAAAGGCTACTAGAAGAGAAATAGTGGTGGAAGAAAACCCCACCGGATCAGACAATAAACCAAAAGATGGAGAATTGTTGATGATGAGGAGAGCTTTATGTCATATCGAAGGAGATGAAGAGCCCTTGCAGAGGAAGAATCTGTTCAAGACTAGATGTAAGGTATCAAGTAAGTGTTATAAAGTTTTTATTGATAGTGGTAGTTCATATAATCTTGTTTTAGAAGAGATAGTGAATAAGTTTAAATTGGAGAGATTGAAACACCCTAAGCCTTATCAGATAGCATGGATTCAGGATGAACATAAGTTGTTAGTAAGTGAACAATGTTTGGTGAAATAAAAATTTGGGAATTATCACGATGAAGTTTTGTGTGATATTATGCCTATGGGTATTTGTCATCATTTGTTGGGTAGACCTTGGTAGTTTGATAGACAGGCAATACATGATGGAAGGAAGAATACATACACTATTGTGGCCAACAAGATGAAGCAAACCTTGTTTCCTTTGGAGGAACCTTTGAAGAATGAAGTCTGTACGAATGCCATAATCTGTTTAGTAGATGGAAGGAAATTCATGGATGGACTGAGACATGAGAATGTGTGTTTTTCCTTAATTCCTAAGAAGACCGAGAGACCAAAACCGGAAGGAGAACACCCAAAAGAGATAAGAGATTTGCTGACAAAATATGAGGACATCATTTTAGATAATGTACCTGATGGATTTCCACCTATAAGAAGTATTAGTCATTGCATGGACTTGGTTCCTGGAGCTAGTTTGCCTAACAAAGCTTCACATCGATTGACACCAATAGAGAATGAAGAACTGAATAGACAAGTGCAGGAGCTGATGAAGAAAGGTTTGATCAGGGAGAGTTTGAGCCCTTATGCAATACCAGTAGTATTAGCACCTAGGAAGAATGGAGAATGGAGGATGTGTACCGATTCAAGAGCAATAAACAAGATCACAATGAAATACTGGTTTCCTTTGCCTAGGATGGATGACATAATGGACTGTTTGAGTGGAGAAAAATACTTTACAAAGATAGATTTGAAGAGTGGATATCATCAGATCAGGATCAAAGAAGGTGATGAGTGGAAGACATCATTTAAGACAAATGAAGGACTATATGAATGGTTAGTGATGCCTTTTGGATTGACTAATACACCAAGTACTTTCATGAGGCTGATGAATGAGGTATTAAAGAAATTCTTGGGTAAGTTTGTTATTGTGTATTTAGATGACATTATGATTTTTAGTAAGACAAAGGAGCATTTGTTGTAGATAAGACAAGTTTTGCAGAGGTTGAGATAAGAAAAGTTGTTGATCAATATCAAGAAGTGTACTTTCATGAAGGATGATTTAGTCTATTTGGGCTTTGTGATATCTGAGGATGGTTTGAAGATGGACCTTGAGAAAGTGAAAGCCATTGTTGAGTGGCCTACACCGAAAAGCATTGGGGAGGTAAGATCATTTCATGGGCTGGCTAGTTTTTACCACAAGTTTATCAGCAATTTAAGTTCAGTTTGTAACCCTATGATTGAGACCATCAGAAGGAATTCAAGTGGACCACCAGAGCAAACAAAAGTCTTGAATTGTTGAAGTAGAAAGTGACTGAGAAACCTGTGTTAGCTTTACTAGATTTCAATAAAGTATTTCAAATGGATTGTGATGCAAGTGGAACAACAATAGGAGTAGTCTTGAGTCAAGAAGGGAGAGCAGTAGCCTATTTCAGTGAGAAATTGAATGATGTTCGAAAGAGATATTTAGTGTATGATCAAGAATTTTATGCCATAGTTCAGGCCTTGAAGAAATGGAGAAACTACTTGTTGCCTAATGAGTTTGTGTTGTATACTGATCATCAAGCTTTGCAGTATTTGAACAGTCAGAGTAAGTTGAATCAAAGACATATGAGATGGGTAGAATTCTTGTAGAGTTACACCTTTGTGATGAAGCATAGAAGTGTAAAATCTAACAAAGTTGTCGATGCATTGAGTAGGAGAAGAAATTTGCTGACAGAGATGAGAGTGACAGTATTAGGTTTTGAAGATTTGAAGAGCTTGTATGATGAAGACCTGAATTTTGCAGAACCTTGGAAAGCATGTAGAGAATCGGTTATGGTAGATAGAAGCCAATGGTTGGAAGATTTCATTCAAGATGGGATGTTATTAAAGGGAGTTCAGTTGTGCATACCTAAGAGTTCCATGAGAGAGAACCTGATAAAAGAGAAACACAATGGAGGTTCAGCCAGATATTTTGGCATTGACAAAATATTTGCATTGGTGAGTGAGCAGTACTTTTGGCCCCAGATTCATAAGGATGTTAAGAGATATGTGCAAAGTTGTAGAGTTTGTCAAGTTGCAAAAGGTAGTAGTTAGTGTAATACCCTAAAAAATGGTCACCTAAACCATGGGCCCCTAATCTCGATTACATAACCGAGGTCCTAACCAAAGGTAATTAAATCAATCACGAGCACCTAATTAATTAATTCTCAGTCATCAATGTCACATGTCAAATAAATAATTCTATATTAATTAAATATTTATTTAATTAATTAATCATTCCAAGTAAATCATTTTAATCAATTATCCTATTTATTTAATTAAATATCCTAGCATATTTAATTAATAAATCAATTTGCCATTAAATCATTAAAAATGAATTAATTTGAAAAAGAATTAAATTTGGAAAAAGAAATAAAAAAGGAATTAAATTGAAAAATCTCAAAAAAGCAATTAAATCAATTAAATATCAAAATTGAATAAAAATATGGAATAAATCAGTTTTTCTGATTTTATCTTAAATTTAGTTCAATTTTCTTTAAAGCTGAGAAAAACAGCCAATCACATCAATTCACTTGGATTGTGCTTCCTCTTGAAGAATCTCTATCATTCATCATTCATCAATCTTGACTGTTGGACTTTCTCTGGATTTTCTATAAATTCAGGCTCTCATCTCTCATTCAAAAGAACCTGAAGATTTATCATTATTATGCTATTTTTGCTCTAGGTCTATTGAAATTTTTGTGCATTGAGAATAATACATCATAGTTTATTTCATATTAATCATGATTAGTTTAATTCATTTAGCTCAATATTCATTCATCTAGCTTGATCTTGCATATCTTGCATCCATTTAGCTCAATCTTGCATACATATAGATTAAATCCTTCATTTAGGTGTCGTCTAGTCATTGGTGTTGTATAAAGAAATCTAAGAGCAAGACTAAACTCACATCTACTAGAAGGGCTTTGTAATGGTTTTCTTATTCATTGATTATTGATTTACTAACCATGCATCTAATGACTTAATTGAAGTGTTGTGTATTCAGATATAGATACAGGTCCACTTGTCACACACATATTTTTAGCACCCACCATGGGGCTCGAGAATTCAATTTTTCGGCCTTCCCATCATTCATTTTTTTTTTTCCAGATTTCGTTTGTTAAGTCTCTGCAAACTGTCGTACGAGTTTCTTTAGTATACAGTACGAGTTTTAAGTTTTATCGTATGGTTCTATGGGAATCCTCATATAGTATTCTGCTTCTATCGTTTAGTTGAGTGTTTACTCGTATGGTTTGGTGAGAATTCTTGTACGGTCTATGATTTTTGTCGTACTGCTCGATGAGAATAGTGATACGATTTTTTGTTTTCCCGTATTAAAAAATAGAGGGAATTTTAGGGTTTTTCTTGAATTGAATTTGGATTTACTGACGCTAACCCTGAATTGTCTTCTGTTTGCTTGAGAGATTTTCACAGCCTAACTGTTTTTTTGTAGAACGCTTGTCAAAGAATCCATCAAGAAAACTTATGCCTGTCAAAGAATCCATTGATAAAAAAACAACATGACTACTGATGTGTTAATTTTTGCAGGTTAATTTAAGGAGAATCAATAGAACATTGTGTATTCTTTATTATTTTGTAGGCACTTAAATTGCGATATGGTTAATGAACAAAATCATCTTCCATGTTTGAGAAAAATCTAAGAGGTAGGAGAGTATGCTCTTGTCTATATAGACAGTTAGAAATCCAAACCCTTGAAGCTTTTTCTAGTTTTGAGATTTGTGTACCTTTTAGCGGGCCTATCACAGTGAGAAAAAGTAATCACCCTGTGAGAATGACCCAAGTGAGTACAACTAAACCCAAGAATTCTGACTCACTATAATAAATAGGCCTTTAGGGATTAAAGTCTTGGGGGACAGGATTATTTGAGTTTTCTCTTTGAGATCTCTCATATTGAGCATTTTGTAGGGCCTCATGGTCTCAATCATGCTTGCGTGACTACAACTTGTTTCGCTACCTTGTCGGGCTATAGGCCTCAATCGTGCTTGCATGACTTCAAGGGGTAATTTCGAATAGAAATCCTTACTAAGAACTTTAAGATAGCAACTACCCAGTTCACCTCCAAAAGGGGGATAATCTTTGTGCAAGAGAGATAGTAACTACTTAAAATATCTTCTACTCATAGAGAGATAGTAACTCTCCCATATTGTGCCCCCATTAGCATTTGGAGTCAGCTAATATGACATTGAGAATCCATTGTGTGAGACTCAGCGACCGTATTTTGATTAGCTATTGGTTGTGTACCCGAGTCTGCAAGCAAAGGTTTTCTCTCTCTTCCAACTTCCTTAGAATTAGTGTGATGTGTTTGAAGTCACTTTGGATCTTGCATGTTTGCTGTGTTTTTTGTCCTAGAAACTGAAAGTTGAAACTCTAAAACTGGAAACAATCAAAACATCAAAAAACTCAATGGTCAAAACTCTGTCCTTGTTAGAAACTCATCCCCACCTGGTCTTCTATCGTACGAGTCTTATGGTTTGTTGTGCTACCCCTTGAGAATTATCGTCTAATAGCTATTAAACTGTCATCCTGGTCTCTGAAGATTATCATTTGGTCTTATAAAATCTATCGTACGAGTCATCTTGGTCTTTGAAGATTTGTCGCCTGGTAAGGTTTAAATTATCGTTTGGGTATAGGCAGCAACTCGTATGAGTATCTATCTGTGTCATTTGGAAGTTTCTAAACTATCATCTGGGTCATTGTATTTTGTCATATGAACCTCTGATTCTGTCAGTCCAGAAGCCCGTCTTTTATGTAATTTTCCAGATTTGTCATCCTTTCCTAATCAGTTTGCAGTGAGCGTAAATCTGGTCATTTTAATCTTGAGCATAACTAATCTTGATAGTGTATCTCTACCATTGTGTTACATGAATTTTTCGATTATATCTCAGTTATTTCAATCAAAACCTCATAAATCTAATCAATTTGATTTGCTTAGATCACGTCTTACACATGATAGATCGTTCCTAAAACCAAACTTGGTCTTCATCTCCTTAATCAAACCTCAAATGAACAACTAACTCCGACTTAATCTTGACTTTTGTATCACTCCTAGCTCTCGATCACATCGATTATAAATGCCTATTCAAACCAGAAGTTCTTGTAAAAGAACTGCCAAAGGTAAGGGACAACCCTTTTCATCATAGGCTAATCCATTCTTTGTAGAAGATCCTGTTTCTGACAAACCTTCATCGTCAAGTATACCAATTTTTAATCAACCCTTCTCTCCCACCATGTCTAGAGAAAGGAAAGAAAGAGAAGCTACTAAACATAATACTCATGATAACATTAGCACCCATGCTACTGATAGTGACTCCTCATCTAACGAGTCTGAAACTCCTGATCCTACATAAGCTATTATAAATAACTGTCAAAATGATAAGGATTTTTGAAAAATGATGAAAATCATCATGTCTCGAGAAAAAGAAGAATATTTTCTAGAATTGGCCAAACAAGGAGCCAAAATCCCCCCTGATTACAATGTTGAAAGTCTTATCACTAAAGAAGATGATACTCCACTAGCATTGGTGACAAAACAATTACAAGAACTACAAACTGAGATTAAAGAAATGAAAGACAAAGACAAATCTCCTATGAAATATTCCTTGGATACAATTTGCCCATTTCCATTCAACAAGAGTATTTACATGCCTCTATTTCCTTCCAGAACATAAATTCCTAAGTTTGATAAATATGATGGTAAATCGGATCCCCAAGACCATGTCCGAGAATTTTGTGCTCTATGTATGGAGTTCATGCATGAACAGACATATCTCATGCGCCTCTTTCCAAAAAGTTTAGGAGGACAAGCTATGGAATGGTTTTCAAGCCTTCCTGTGGGAATTAAATATTTTGAAGAAATGGTTGAATTTTTTCTACAATAATACTCCTATAACATTCATCATCCGATCACAATGATTGAGCTTTGTAATATCAAACAGATGACAAGATAACTTTTTCTCACTTTCATTTAGCATTGGAGAAAGAGGTTCTCTAGATATTCATGACCCATTCATGATTTTGAGAAGATGGACATCTTTGTCAATGATCTGATTCCTAAGTTGAAAGATAATATCCAAATGCAAGTATACCCTTCATTCAAGAAGATGATGGATAGTGCTCTCAAAATGGAAGACATGCTTGTAAGGAAAGGAGATATATCACTTTATAAAGAAACACATCAAGGCTCTAGTTTCAAAGAGAAGAACAAATACTGGAAATATGACAAAGATAATAACATAAATATTATTAATGACAGAGTGGTTGATAATGTGAAACCAAAATCAAAACCCATAGTATTCAATCTGACTAGCGGTACACAAGCCCTCAAAGTAGTTGAAAGCACTACAGAAAACCCACCTAAGAAATCAACAGTGGTTTAAAGAGAAGCCTTGGGTTTCAAAGCCTAAGCATGATTTACTCCTTTGGGAGAATCCTACGAGTTAGCTTTTAAGACTCTATTGGCAAATGAATTGATCACGTTTCCTAACAACTCAAAGCCATATGATCCTGAAGTCAAACCCAAATGGTGGAGGGAAAATGAGTACTGTGAATATCATCAAAACAAGGGTCATACAACAAATAACTGCATGAAACTCAAACACGAGATTCAAGACCTCATCGATGCTGGCAACATTGTTATTGGAAATCATGCAACCAATGTTGATCACAAAGCTTTCAAAGATCCCTTACCTGATTATGAGTAGGGAGATTCCTCAAAATCCAAGAGAGGTGCCAAAGTCAATTACACCTATGCCAACAATGACAATGTGATCAACATGCTTGAACCTTCCTAATCTAAATATTCCAATGTGATCATAGTCAAAGATAAGCAAAACAAAACGCAAACTGCGAATGTCATGACCCATGCTAAAAAAAGGTTACTCTCAAAGGAACTAGTTCTTCCTCTCCTAATCAGACATCATCAAATCCATTGACAACATCAAACCTACAAACTTCTTCAAACAAACAACCAAATATGATCATGGCTAAATCTAAACAACTGGCTTCATCATCTTCTTTTGGTTACAACATTGTTGAACAATTAAAATGAACTACTGCTCAAATATCCATTCTTGAACTACTTAAAATCTCTTATGCTCATAGAGAGATTCTAGACAAAGGTTTTATTGCTACTAACGTCGCTAAAGACTTAGATTTGGGTCAGTTTCAATCTATGGTGGGTCACTTGACTTCACCTCACTACATGTCCTTCTCTGAAGAAGATGACAATTCCATGAATCATCCGCATAACCAGCCATTGCACATTGAAGCTATGATTCATAAGCACCGAGTCAAGCGCGTTTTGATAGATGGAGGCGCTAGGTTGAATATTTGTACCTACAATTTACTAATGCAGTTGGGATTTTGAGATAATGTGATTGATCCAACAAAGAAAATAACAATCAAAGCTTATGATGAAGAAGAAATAGCTTCTAAGGGTTTGGTACTATTATTGATCAGGGTGGGACCTGTAGAATGAGATGTTATTTGTCAAGTGCTTGATTTTCCTCTATCCTACAACATCTTGTTGGGCAGACCATGGATTCACAAAATGCAAGAAGTGCCATCTACTTACCATCAGTGCTTGAAATTTCCTTACAATGGAGTTGAAGTCAGTGTTCCTGCTGATACAACCAACACTTGTAATGCTTTAAAACAGTGTGTTGATACCCTTGTTCCTCATAACAGAGCAACCTCTATAGCTGAAAGTTTAGAAACTTTGATGAAAGACTTAGAAAAGAATTTGAAAATCACAGGTACTCACATGGATGGATACAAGATAGAACCTGTACTCTCAATGATGTCTCTTCCACCATCACCAAGATAGTCTGGAAAACCATCAGAGGCTATGAAGCCACAAACTTCAACTACAAACGTCATCTATGATGGTATTTTTGTATAGTCCTCTACTTCCCTTGTAGATGAAATAGAAGAGGCGGCTATTCTCAAATGGCTTTTAAAAGAAGAGAGTGGAAATAGAGAAGGGAAACACTATGATATTTCCCCTTAACAATATGGTCCAGGCTAGAAGATGATTCAATGCATGGGATATTCAGGAATCGATCCTTTGAGAATTCGCCAAGAAGGAATCATCGAACCTATCAAGTTACTAAGTCTACAAATGATAAAACTGGACTCAGATACCATCTAGAAGAGTCATCAAATCAAAAACACACTTCTCATCGACAACCTAAGTGGAGGAAAAAGATACTACATCAAACATCATGAGAAGTAAATACTCAGCAAATTCAGGATGAGTATGAGAAAGAACAAGAAGAAATGACAATCAAGAGAGAAGAAGCAACTTGTAATCAAGTTCCAACTGTATCAACAGTAACACTACAAGAAGTAGATATTCCAGAAGACACAAGAGAAGAGGTGGAAGGAATTAAAAACATGTTTTCACCACTAAACATTCCTATCACATATACAGGAAGAATGCAAGCAGAGGATTTAGAAACTGACTCAGATGAATATGAATGGGGTCCAAAACCTCTATCAGATACATCTACCAAAGAAACTTCTAAAGAACCTAATGATATCATAGACAAAGCACAAGAGATAATACGCTTGAAGATGCAACGAGAAATAGAGGAAATGAGACTAAAAAGACAAGAAGATTATGAACAACAGTTGAAAGAAGGAAAAGCATAGGAAAATTCCTCACCTACTGGATCTCCCTCTAATGAGATAGAGCAAATCAGACATGGGACTACAAATGAAGAATTGGGGGCTAGACAAGCATGACCAGTCATTAGTCCAGAAGAAGATGAATGGGAAAGAAGACAAAGACTAACAAATTCATCAATGTTATGTCAACAAGTATGTCAATTACAAGTGATCATTGACCCAAATCATGAAGAAACTTGCAGCATAAAAGATGTTGATATTGATACTATACATGCTTTCACTAAGCCACTTGAAGGGGAGTCAGAGGCTTCATCTTTTGAATCTGATCACTCTGAAATGAGGTCTATTTATGACATTACCTATTCGACACCAAACTATGACTATTTTGTCATGAATGTCGACACTATGTCTGATGAACCTATTATTGTTGAACCATAATATGTAGTCCAATCTAAAGTAGAAGAAGGTTCTAGTGGTAGGTCTGTTGGGTTAGATCCTCTAAATGCTAACGTAAACTTTGATAATTGTGTTATAACTCTTCCTGGTCTTGAGATGCTTACATAGGGTAGTCCTCTAGAACTCAAATTGTCGGTCTGAGGTTGTGGTGACAATACCATGAGTTCCCTTGAATATGTTGAATCTTTATCCCTGGTACATCCTAAGCTTATTGACTGTACTCTCCAAAATCAACCCTTGAATATCCCTACCTTTGCCAATGACTATACATTAGCCTGTTATCTTAATAAAGTCGAACAAATGAACTCTTCCATTAGTGAACAAATTGAGAACATGACAGGAGCAGATGTCAAGTATCTTAGCCTCAAAAAAAAAAAAAAAAAAAAAAAAAGTGTTTTGATGGCGAAAACCACACTGTGGTGGTGTCAGAATAAAAAATAGTAAAAATAAAGGACGTACCTAACAATGAAAACCTCTATGAGGCACCTGAAGGTGAGATACTTGATATTTTGCCTGATAACTTTCAAGAGTGATCATCAGTGCTGATTGAACCTACATAACCAGTGAACATCAGAACAAAAGAAACTCAAGATACCATACATGTAGCTCAATCCATATCAGGAGAAGAACTGAAATAATTTGCTAATTTCTTCATGGAGAAAAAGATTAATTCTGTATGGACATATGCTGATATGTCGGGTCTGGATCCTGACCTTATAATGCATCATCTTTCTATTGCTCCTAGAGTTAAACTTGTCAAGCAAAAACTCTGAAAAATGCATCCTCATTGTTGAGACTCATAAAATTTGAGTGAATTTGAGAGGCCCATTTTAAAATTTTGATCTGCACTTTCAAATGACTACCTAGTGAATCAACTTGAATGGTCTAGTTTGGGTCATGTAAAATGGAGCCAGTTGATTATCAAGGGGTAAAGCTCTGGAAACTTGTTGTACACCTTTTATTTGTCTTATGCAGTGTTCTACAACTTTCAAATTTCAGTTTAAATCAGTTTATCAAGTACCCATTTCAAGGGGTGGACTGAAAGTTGTTCTATGCACAAATTCAGATTTTATTAAGTGGCCTACTTTGAGGCCTTGCATTTTATGTCCAGTAGATTGTCATGTTGAAATTCAAAGTGCATTGAATTCTATGCATATAGGTGAGTCCACATGCTGAATTTCAAGTCCCTATGAATCTATTTGCTTAGTTTGGTAAGCTTAATCGATTTGCAGTTTGTATTGTTTGCATAGGTCCCTATTTCAACAGCTAGTCAGAGTAGTACTTTGCACATGTGTAAAGTTTCCCTAGTGAATGTTATGTTAGAATATTTCTTCCAGGGTACTGCTAGTATGAAAGACAAGTTGTGCTTCCAGTTTGAAGCTCCTACCAATCTGTTTGATCAGTTTTCCAAGATGGTTTCTTGAGCCCTTTTGTTTAGTTTTCTGCACTTTCGTTGTTGCATCTGTTAAAGTTGCCATTTTCATTAGCTCACCATCTACACCTTATCAACTTCCCAGTCAAACTGAGCATTCCATGGTCTTTCTTGTACTTCAAAGTATCTATGCCCCATATTTGAGGATCCACGGAGACCATTTGATATTTTTAATGTGTGCACTTTGTGGTTCCTGCACATTGATTTTATTAGGTCCAAATGCTGATAGAGCCATTTAATCAACTTTGACCATTAATATTTCTCCACTCGGGATTCGTCTTGAGAAATGGTTTTGCAGAGTGAATGCCAGTATATCAGACAATATGCCTATCAATTTGTGAAGTCCGAAAAGGTGTTTTGACTAGTTTTTAAAATGCATCTTTGGGTTTAAATGCAAAAATGTGGCACAGTTGCCAGTGAGTTGCAAAACTTAGTTCAATGATTAGAAAGTTGTGCTGGTCAACTCCAGAGGCATGTTCAAGATGCCTGAAATCTTATCAAGGGTCAGCGACATGAAAACAATTTTTTTTTTAGCCAGACCCACTTTGGGGCCCGACCTGACTAGTTGTTCACATGAGCTTTTTGATAATCAAAGAAGCCAGTTACAAAATATTAGGAGAGAACAGTACATACCCAGGTTCACTGAAGTGAACTACACTAAAGGGTCTGGTGATAAGAAGTGGATCGGAAAAGATTTCCCTTGGACCCGAGAGATAGAGGTAAACAATAGAAAAGTTTTTGGCAATCATTCTTTTTGACCAAATCAAAGAGAAGTGATTAATGCGACAATGAGTGGACATGATGTATTTGTTTTGATGCCTACTGGTGATGGAAAAAGCCTCACTTATCAGCTACCGGCTATTGTTTGCCCCGGTGTAACTGTTGTGGTTTCTCCTCTTGTGTCACTCATTCAAGATTAGATTATGCATCTTTCCTAGACAAGTATCCATGCGATATATTTTAGTGGAAACATAGAGTGGCAAGAACAAACCTTGCATCAAAGGGAGCTATTTGCTTGAATTATTTTACCTCCCACAATTAATCTACCTCCCGGGGGGAGTGAGATGAAGTTTTCTATGGCGGGGGCAGAACTATAACTACAATTCTTTTCTGCTGATCAACAACAAATTCAAAAGGAATCATTAAAAACTTCCAAACAAATGCAAATTTGTAGGCATTTAAGCCAAATCCAAGGTGTATGGCCTGCATGACTATTGAAGGTTTCAGCAGAATGGTAGGCGTAATACCAAACTCCAAATTTGCTAGCATCCTCCCTGCCGTGAGGTGCGTGGTATGGTGTTTGGAGGGCCTCAGAAACTTCCAAGTAAATGCAATTGGTAAGTTTGAAACCAAACTCTATGAGTGGCATGGTAGTAAGGAGGCATTTAAAAGTTTCATGCAAATGCACTTAGCAAGTGTAGCACCGCCCCCCCCCCCCCCCCCATTTTGGTGTTGAAAAGGTTGAGGAAATTTTCATGCAAATGCAAATTGACAGGCTTTAAACCTCCCCCATGTGGCTTTGGTGTGGTGCGAACAAGTTTAAAATTTAGCAAAATGCACATTGGCAGATTAGTAGATGTAAACCAAAGTCCACAAGCCTTTGCCAGTCCTCCCTGCTTGTGGCATGACTAAGGCATTGCTGAAGAGGCATTCAAAGATTGAGACAAAATGTTATTGGCAGGCATAAAACCATTTTAATGCACCCCCCTTGGCAATGTTCTCTTTCCTATGTGGTATGGGTAGAAGGCATGGAAACCTTTAGCAAATACAATTGGCAGGTGTTGCCCAATCCTCCTAAGCCTGCGTGTAAGGTGGAGGTGAGGATGGGTTTTATAAATTTCTGCAATTTCAATTAGCATGTGTAAATTCCAAACTCCATGATATTTGCCAGTCTTCCCTGACGTGAGCTGGAGTGTGGCTTGAATGAAGGCTATTGCAATTAGCAAGTGTGGCGTGGCTACTGGAAACACCATTAAATCTTTCAAGCAAATGCAAAAAACATTTATCTCACATTGGTTGTGGAGTGGATATTTTTTAGTATTTAAATACAATCCCACACGCATCCATAGTGTCAAAGCTTAAAGGCTTTTGACAAGAGGCTTCCTAGCGATCCAATGGACCCCATGTGCACACATGCGTACCGAGGCAACCAAATTTTATAGCAGAAGGGTGAATTAAAGGACGAGCAAGTTGGAGATGATCAAACGGCTATACCGCAATGCGAAGTTGCATGCTAGTTAACCATCATGACATGGCGACTAAATGGTGGGCCCGACAGAAGAGTAGCTCAGGTGTGTTAAAGGTCACCACGTGGCGGGGCGCAGGAGGTGAAAATGGAGTAGACAAGCAGTGGCGGTCTAGTGGCTGATGAGGTGGCGAATAGATGGATTTGCAAGCGAATCACAGGGTGCCACATGGCAGGGTGTAGGAGGTGAAAATGGAGTAGAAAAGCAGTGGCGGTCTAGTGGCTGATGAGGTGGTGAACAAATGGATTTGCAAGCAAATCATAGGGTGCCACGTGGCGGGGTGCAGGAGGTGAAAATGGAGTAAAAATTAAATATATAGTCCTAGCTATAGTGAGAAATGCAAAAAATTAAATGATGGATCTGCATGAGAGATTAATTTGCTTGGGTATTTTTTACCCAAAAATGCATGAGGTGGCAAACAGAGGGATTTGCAAGCGAATCACAGGGTGCCACCTGGCGGGGCGTAGGAGGTGAAAATGGAGTAGAAAAGCAATGCCTGTCCAGTGGCTGATGAGGTGGTGAATAGATGGATTTGCAAGCGAATCATAGGGTGCCATGTGGCGGGGCACAGGAGGTGAAAATGGAGTAAAAATTAAATATATAGTCCTAGCTATAGTGAGAAATGCAAAAATTTAAATGATGGATCTGCATGAGAGATTAATTTCCTTGGGTATTTTTTACTCAAAATAACAAGTATTATATGTCGTTGGAAAGCTCTCAAAACGGGGAGTTCATTTCTAAAATGAGTTTCAACAAATATAAGATATTTTGAGAGCAGTTTCTGTGGGGAAGGATGCAAATAATTTTTCAGTTGGGGAAAGAGGACACTTGGCAATTTGTGATGCAGATCTGATCTTTTCCCCCTTCTTTTTATTCTTAATTATTCTCATTTGTAAGGGTTCCAAATTTTTTGAAAAAAGGCTCCAGAATTCTATGTTTCCAATTCTGAATTTCTTTTCCAAGTTTGTAAAATTCTAGGGGTCTTTTCAGAGTATAGAGTTGCATTTCAGTAATTGCAGATTGTTTCATAGTTGTAGGTTTTACTTGTGTAAGGCATGAGTATATTTCACATAAAATTTTCTCTAAATATGTATTTCTTTATTACAAATTAAATCCTCAAGGAGGCTGGAATTTTTCATCTCAAAGAGATTGTTGTGATTATTTGTAGGCATTCTTCAGTAAAGAGTTTAAATTATGTAATCAATCATAAATAATGCAATACATATTCAAGATCTGATGATTTTGTGATTGAGTTGAGTAATGCACTGGTATAAGGTATTGATGCTTGAATATTTTATAATGAGAATAGATTTGCAGCTGAGATTTGCATTCACAGTTCTATGTGTGACTCCATACCCAATGAAAAAGACACTTGTCTTTGAAGAATTTGGGGATATTTTCAGAAGCATATAAATTTTAAAGAAATCTATTTCCCTTCATGTTTTGGGGTTGTGTCCTATTCATTTCAAGCTCTTATTCATCCATTGCTTGTATAGATCTAGCCAATCTGTAGTGTTTTCTAACTTGTTGAACTTGTGGAGTGATATTTCTTTGCTTATTGTTGATGTTGCTATATGTCTATAACTGGTTGTATTTTATGCATCAAAGGGTATCCCCCCCTAGGTCTAGCAGAACCTAAAGTGCAGGAGGATCATTAGGATCCTATGTTATGTTGTCCAAGTCCTGAGGTTCTTCATAAATTGAAATTAGCTATTTCATAGATCAATTGCAGGTGAAATTGGGTTAACCAGTTTTGGTGACCAACAAAAATGGCGACTCTGCTAGGGAAGAATGGACTGTTGAGAATATCTTGTTATGGAAATTTGCTCAATATATAGTTGAGATTATCCCATCCGAGTCACCAACAAAAATGGCGACTCTGCTAGGGAATATGCTACAACTTGTGTTGATTGGATTCAAATTGAGAACACTCTTTGTCTATCAACAATTAAAGCTAGTTAGTCCAACTATGTCCATTTGAGGAAAGAGTCATTAAAGTGTTGTAAATATGAAAGTATTTTTAGATCTATAGTTATTTGCTTGGTAGTGTTGTGTGCCAAGTATTGAAAATCTGTTATCCTTTTATCTTTGTGTAAGTCCAGATCTGTTCATGTTCTATAAATAATTTTATAAATTCTCACAGCAATGAGTGGCAACTCTGAAAGATCTCTGCACTAGTGTGCATTATTGTAAAAGTTTTAAAAGGTTTGGTGAACTTACAACATAGATTTGACAGATGCTTGGAGTTTTAAGATTGAAGATCCTAGAAATTTATTGAAGATATCTTCCTTTGTGAAGGAGGTGGTGACTCTGTATGAAGATCATTGTACAATGTTAGAAGATCTGAGAAAGATCTTACCAAATATCAGAGTAGCAACTGCAATATCTAGGTATTTGCCAAAATTGGTATTAAAGATTGTAAGAAATTTTGTTCCTTACTAAGTGAATTTCAGCACTAAGAAGGAAAAATAATAAGTTAGGTTGCATGCTCCTGTCAGCTTAAAAGTATGGGTGAAGTATTTTGAATAATAGGGAAGGTAGACTCTAGCTGCAATAATTCTTATTGGTTGAAAATAGTGAATGTATTCAAGCAAGGTTGAAACTAGTAATGGATTGTTGCAAAAATTTCTCTATTAAAGGTTATGTGCCATTCTGTTTTGATGGCATACCTGGTTACCCGAATTAGATTCCAAGTGACATTAGGATGCACTTACCATTGTTTAATGGGGACCAGTTACAATTAGCAAAAATGCATGTGCAAAACTTTGTTGATTTAATGAATGACTATGATATCTATCATGAGGATATTTGCATGAAGTTGTTTGTGCAGAGCTTGAAAGGGGATGCCAATATTTGGTTCTCATTTTTGCAAGAAGCTTCTATTTCCTCATGGGAAGAATTAGTTGCATCTTTTCTCGAGCAATTTGCTGAGAGAATAAACTTTAGTGATATGCTGAGGAAGTTGATGGAGATTAGAGTTGAGGAAGGTGAATTAGTGCTAGCCTTCAATGTTAGATTTTCAAAAGCACTGGCTGAGATCCCACAAGGGTATAGAATAAATGACGAAGTGTTTTTAGTGATTTATTTGAATGCCTTTGGAAGTAAGATGAGTTACAGGTTGAGGGATAAAGAGTCAAAGACATTACATCAGGCTTTTGTGACAGTCATGGACATGGAGAAAAAATTAAAATATGGTATTCCTAAAGGACTTTTATCTGCCGTTATCCGATGTCATAGTGTTTGTAATGCTACAATTAAGTGTGAAGTGAGAAATAATGTTTAGAGCTTTGGTATTCATACTTGTGCTGGTAACACTGATAATTTAATTCCAATTAAAAATCAGAGTTGTTTGGTGCAAACAATGATTGATCCTCATATAGATATTGATAATGTCAATTGTGTTGAAGATGAAGTAAGAGTAATTTCAGATTTCACTTCTTATAATCATGTTGATGATCTTTCTAATATGAAAGTTGTGCACAAAATTAATTTAGAAAATTTTAATGGTACACATGATTGCAATGAAAATATAACCCACATTGATGAACCGATTTCTAAAAAATGTCACATTGAACAACAAAGTGCAGTGCAATTGCATAGGATTGCAGAACTTAGAAAAGCTCTTGAAGTTGTGGACAAGAAAGTTCAAAAGTTGGAGAGCCTTAGAATTATTAATGAAGACCTTCTGCAATATGGTGAAGAGGATTTTTCAGAAAAGGACCGTGAACTGAATGCTTATACACTTGATGAACAACATGCTGATCTAATAAATAGTTTTGTGACAAAAAATTTAAGTGAACATGCTAGAAATTCATTAGATGAAGTAAATGGCAGTGATATTCATTTTCATTATTTGGTTGATGATGAGTGTTCTATTGGTACAAAAGATCAATTGTGGCAAGATAAGTATGACTATCTTGATTCTCAGAATGATAGTCATAGGATGAAATTTTGTGGTTGTGAAACATGGAATGCTGAAGATAGTTCCAGGCCAATTTCAATTTCTTCTTTGTCTGATGAAGATGATGATGATGATAGGGTGGATGGTATCTTCATAAAATTTCTAATATTTTATTTGATGTCGATATAGATATGGACCAACCACTTCATTGTCACAATGTTCATAAGGGGATTCTTCATTTGGTTTCTAACCCTTTGTATGAAGAAATAATTGACCAACCAAATGTTGTAAATGATGGACCTGTTCATGATATTGATACCGTTCCATGCAACAGTGACATGTGTCAGGATGAAGATTTTTGTAATGGGTTGCTTGCTAATGTGTTTGAACCCCATCTTGAAGTTTTTCATGTGAGGAAGAGTGAATGCTCAAATTTTATTTCAGATTATATGCTTGATTCAGAGGTATGTTAATTTTTTCAAGAATGGGATATTAAAGATGCTGATTTTTTGCACTTAGTAGATGATGGAAAGAATGGATATGTTTTAGTGGTTGATCATGAAAGTAAGGTTCAAAATTATGTTCATGATGAGTAGGCATATAATGCTGATTGGAAAAGCATGTTGAAAGATGTGTGTCATAATAGAAACATTTCTTTGATGAGCAACGTTTGCTTCATATTGTTTACATTATTAAGTGATGAGAATTGAATTTTTGATAAGGGAAAGAGTTGGTTTCAACTTTGGTGTCTAGGAGACATATGTAAATAAATTGTATATTTGTATAGTTGCTTTGCTTTAGTTGTGTGGTTTTCAATAAAGAGCCTTGTTGTTTGGGTAGAATAAGGAGCCCTTGTTTTTGAGAAGAAGAGAAGTGATTTGTTTTTGGATGGTCCACTCTATCAAAGATTCTGGATTCTTGTGTTGATCTTGCAATCAACCATCCCCAATCAAAGCCACTATTGGGACTCATGAAATTTGAGTGAATTTGAGAGGACCATTTCAAAATTTTGATCTGCACTTTCAAATGACTACCTAGTGAATCAACTTGAATGGTCTAGTTTGGGGCATGTAAAATGGATCCAGTTGATTATCAAAGGGTAAAGCTCTGGAAAATTGTTGTACACCTTTCATTTGGCCTATGTAGTGTTCTACAACTTTCAGATTTTAGTTAAGATCAGTTTATCAAGTACCCATTTCAAAGGGGTGGACTGAAAGTTGTTCTATGCACAAATTCAGATTTTATTAAGTGGCCTACTTTGAGGCCTTGCATTTTATGTCCAGTAGATTGTCATGTTGAAATTCAAAATGCATTGAATTTTATGCATATAGGTGAGTCCACATGCCAAATTTCAAGTCCCTATGAATCCATTTGCTCAGTTTGGTAAGCTCAATCCATTTGCAGTTTGTATTGTTTGCATATGTCCCTGTTTCAATAGCTAGTCAGAGCAGTACTTTGCACATGTGTAAAAGTTGCCTCGGTGAATGTTATGTTAGAATATTTCTTCCAGGTTACTGCTAGTATGAAAGACAAGTTGTGTTTCCAGTTTGAAGCTCCTACCAATCCATTTGATTAGTTTTCCAAGATGGTTTCTTGAGCCCTTTTGTTTAGTTTTCTGCACTTTCGTTGTTGCATCTATTAAAGTTGCCATTTTCATTAGCTCACCATCTGCACCTTATCAGCTTCCCAGTCAAACTAAGAATTCCATGGTCTTTCTTGTACTTCAAAGTATCTATGCCCTAGATTTGGGGATCCATGAAGACCATTTGATATTTTTAATGTGTGCACTTTGTGGTCCCTGCACATTGATTTTATCAGGTCCAAATGCTGACAGAGCCATTTAATCAACTTTGACCATTAATATTTGTCCACCTGGGATTCATCTTGAGAAATGGTTTTGCAGAGTGAATTCCAGTATATCAGACAATACACCTATCAATTTGTGAAGTCCAAAAAGGTGTTTTGACCAGTTTTTAAAATGCATCTTTGGGTTTAAATGCAAAAATGTGGCATAGTTGCTAGTGAGTTGCAAAACTCAATTTAGTGATCAGAAAGCTATGCCGGTCAACTTCAGAGGCATGTTCAAGATGCCTGAAAGCTTTTCAAGGGTCAGCGACATGAAAACAATTTTTTTTTTAGCCAGACCCACTTTGGGGCCCGACTTGACTGGTTCTTCACATGAGCTTTTTGATAATCAAAGAAGCCGGTTACAGAATATTGGGAGAGAACAGTACATACCTAGGTTCACTGAAGTGAACTATACTAAAGGGTTTGGTGATAAGAAGTGGATCAAAAAAGCTTTCCCTTGGACTCGAGAGATAGAGGTAAACAATTGAAAAGTTTTTGGCAATCATTCTTTTCAACCAAATCAAATAGAAGTGATTAACACGATAATGAGTGGACATGATGTATTTGTTTTGATGCCTACTGGGGATGGAAAAAGCCTCACTTATCAACTATCGGCTATTGTTTGCCTTGATGTAACTCTTGTGGTTTCTCCTCTTGTGTCACTCATTCAAGATCAGATTATGCATCTTTCCCAGGCAAGTATTCCTGCGATATATTTTAGTGCAAACATGGAGTGGCAAGTACAAACCTTGCATCAAAGGAAGCTATTTGCTTGAATTTTTTTACCTCCCACAATTAATCTACCTCCTGGGGGGAGTGAGATGAAGTTTTCTATGGTGGGGGAAGAACTATAACTACAATTCTTTTCTGTTGATCAATAGCAAATTCAAAAGGCATCATTAAAAACTTCCAAACAAATGCAAATCTGTAGGCGTTTAAGCCAAATCCAAGGTGTATGGCCTGCGTGGCTATTGAAGGTTTCAGCAGAATGGTAGGTGTAATACCAAACTCCAAATTTGCTAGCATCCTCCTTGCCGTGAGGTGTGTGGTATGGTGTTTGGAGGGCCTCAGAAACTTCCAAGTAAATGCAATTGGTAAGTTTGAAACCAAACTCTGTGAGTGGCATGGTAGTAAGGAGGCATTTGAAAGTTTCATACAAATTCACTTAGCAGGTGTAGTGCCCCCCCCATTTTGGCATTGAAAAGGTTGAGGAAATTTTCATGCAAATGCAAATTGATAGGCTTTAAACCTCCCCTGTGTGGCTTTGGTGTGGTGTGAACAAGTTTAAACTTCAGCAAAATGCACATTGGCAGATGTAAACCAAAGTCCACGAGCCTTTTCCAGTCCTCCCTGCTTGTGGCGTGACTAAGGCGCTGCTGAAGAGGCGTTAAAAGACTCAGGCAAAATACTGTTAGTAGGCATAAAGCCAGTTTAATGCACCCCCCTTGCCAACATTCTCTTCCCTACATGGTATGGGTAGAAGGCATGGAAACCTTTAGCAAATACAACTGGCAGGTGTTGCCTAGTCCTCGTAAGCCTGCGCGTGAGGTGGAGGTGAGGATGGGTTTTATAAATTTCTACAATTTCAATTGGCATGTGTAAAGCCCAAACTCCATGATATTTGCTAGTTTTCCTTGTCGTGAGCTGGAGTGTGGCTTGAAGGCAGGAAAATGCAATTAGCAAGTGTGGCGTGGCTGCTGGAAACACCATTAAATCTTTCAAGCAAATGCAAAAAATGTTTATCCCACATTGGTTGTGGAGTGGATATTTTCAGTATTTAAATACAAGCCCACACACATCCATAGTGTCAAAGCTTAAAGGCTTTTGACAAGAGGCTGCCTGGCAACGTAGTGGACCCCACGCGCGTGCACGCGTCTTGAGGCAACTAAATTTTGTAGCAGAAGGGTGAATTAAAGGCCGAGCAAGTTGGAGATGATTGAACGACTGTCGCTATACCGCAATGCGAAGTTGCACACCATTTAACCATCATGACATGGCTACTAAATGGTGGGCCTGACAGAAGAGCAGCTCAGGTGTGTTAAAGGTCGAGCAAGTTGAGGAAGATCCAACGACTATCGCTATTCTGCAAGATGAAGATGCACGTCAGTTACCCATTGCAGATCAATGACAAAGTAGTGGTGGTCCAGTGGCAGATGAGGTGGCGAACAGGTGGATTTGCAAGCAAATCACAGGGTGCCATGTGGCAGGGCACGAGAGGTGAAAATGGAGTAAAAATTAAAATTAAATATATAGTGCCAGCTATAGTGAGAAATGCAAAAATTTAAATGATGGATCTACATGAGAGATTAATTCAATTGAGGGGTATTTTTTACCCAAAATAACAAGTATTATATTTTGTTGGAAAGCTCTTGGAATGGGGAGTTAGTTTCTGCAATTAGTTTCAACAAATATCAGATATTTTGAGAGCAGTTTCCATGGAGAAGGATGCAAATAATTTTTCAGTTGGGGAAAGAGGACGCTTGGCAATTTGTGATGCAGATCTGATCTTTTCCCCCTTCTTTATATTCTTAGTTCTTCTCATTTGTAAGGGTTCCATAATTTTTGAAAAAAGGCTCAAGAATTTTGTGTTTCTAGTTCTGAATTTCTTTTCCAAGTTTGTAAAATTCTAGGGGTCTTTTCAAGGTATAGAGTTGCATTTTAGTAATTGCAGATTGTTTCATAGTTGTAGGTTTTACTTGTGTAAGGCATGAGTATATTTCACATAAAATTGTCTCCAAATATGTATTTCTTTATTACAAATTAAATCCTCAAGGAGGCTAGAATTTGTCATCTCAAGGAGATTGTTGTGATTGTTTGTAGGCATTCTTTAGTAAAGAGTTTAAATTATGTAATCAATCATAAATAATGAAATATGTATCCAAGATCTGATGATTTTGTGAATGAGTTGAGTAATGCATTGGTATAAGGTATTGATGCATGAATATTTTATAATAAAAATAGATTTGCAGCTGAGATTTACATTCGTAGTTCTATGTGTGACTCCATACCCAATGAAAAAGACACTGTTCTTTGAAGAATTTGGGGATATTTTCAGAAGCATATAAAATTTAAAGAAATCTATTTCCCTTCATGTTTGGGGGTTGTGTCCTATTCATTTCAAGCTCTTATTCATCCATTGGTTGTACAGATCTAGCCAATCTGTAGTGTTTTCTAACTTGTTGAGCTTGTGGAATGATATTTCTCTGCTTATTGTTGATGCTGCTATATGTCTGTAACTGGTTGTATTTTATGCATCAAAGGGTTTCCCCTTAGGTCTAGCAGAACCTGAAGTGCAGAAAGATCATTAGGATCCTATGTTATGTTGTCCAAGTCCTAAGGTTCTTCATAGATTGAAATTGGCTATTTCATAGATCAATTGCAGGTGAACTTGGGTTAACCAGTTTTGGTGACCAACACTCATGTTGCATTACTTGTTAAGGATGAGCTAGAGAAATTACTAAAAGCTAGATTCATCAGAGCAATTGATTATGCTAAGTGGATATCTAATATTGTACTTGTTTCCAAACCTGACAAATCAATACATGTTTGCATAGATTTTAGAGATTTAAACAAAGCATGTCCAAAAGATGATTTTCCACTGCCTAACATAGACATGATAGCGGACATGACTGTTGGATATGAAATGTACTCTCTGATGGATGGTTTTCTGGATACAATCAAATCAAAATTGCACTTGAAGATCAAGAGAAAACAACGTTCACCTATGCATGGGGAACTTTCTGCTGGAATGTGATGCCCTTCGGCTTAAAGAATGTGGGTGCCACTCATCAAAGAGTTGTAACAATGATCTTTCATGATATGATGCACAAAAATATGGAGGACTATGTTGATGACACTCTACTCAAATCTATGAAAAGGTCAACATATCTCTCAGAACTGGGTCCAATCTTAGACAGGATGGAAAAATTAAAACTCAGACTAAATCCTAAGAAATGTGCATTTGGAGTCACATCTGGCAAGCTCCTAGGATACATTATTTCAGCAAAAGGAATTGAAGTGGATCCAGAAAAATTTAAAGCTATAATGGAAATGCCACCTCCAAAGAATGCCAGTCAAATGAGGACTCTACAAGGGCAGCTCCAACCAATAAGATGCTTCATTTCTCAGCTTGTAGATAAAGCTCAACCATTCACAAAAGCTTTACGAAAAGGAGTTAAATACAACTGGGATGAAGACTATGAGCAACACCTAAAGTAGATCAAGGAATATCTTTCTAATCTACCTATCTTAATGCCACCAATTCAAGACAAATGATTGATTCTCTACATATCAGCTACTGATACATCACTGGGGGCACTTTTGGCTCAACAGGGTGAGAATAAAAAGGAAAGAGCTATATATTATATCAACTCGACGTTGGTGTCCTATGAGATGAACTATACTATCATTGAGAAAGCTTGTTTGACATTGGTCTTCGCATCACAGAAATTATGACATTACATGTTAGCACATTCTATCAAACTGGTGGCTAAGATAGATCCGCTCAAACATCTTCTTAGCAAGGCAACACTTACAGGGAGATAGGCTAAGTGGGTTATGATACTTACAAAATTTGACATTGAATATGTAGAACACAAAGCTATCAAAGGAAAAGTCATTGCAGATCAACTTGCTGATGCTCCGTTTGAAGACAATCAACCTTTGCACATAGAATTTCCAGATGAATCCATAATGCATCTTACTCAGCGATCCTGGAAAATGTTCTTTGATGGGTCTTTTACTCAACAAGGTTCTGGTGCTGGAATTCTTTTTATCACTCCTCAAAGATAATCAATCCCAAAGGTGTACAAGATCCTCTTTCCTTGTACAAACAATATTGCAGAATATGAAGCCTTGGTAAATGGAATCAAGCTAGCTATTGAATGGAAAGTTTATGAGTTACACATCTATGGCAACTCTCAATTGATAATCAACCAGATCAATGATATATATCAAAATCGGGATGAAAAACTGATTCCCTATAAAATAATGATTGATGAATTTAAGAAATACTTTACCTTTGTATCATTTCAGCAGATTCCTAAATAACAAATAGAGCAACAAATGCTACGACTACATTGGCATCTATACCACAACTACAAAAATTTGAGTACTGGTATGAATTACTAGTGGAAGAGCTTCATTGTCCTGCTTATGATTCCCTTGAGTCCCAGATGGCTTGTTCTATCATTGGACATGACTCATCTCGCTATAGTCATATCTACTCTTACTTACGTGACCAAATTATCCTTGATAACCTTACCCATAATGAGAAAAGAAACCTGATCCAAAATGCTTCACAGTATGTCATCATCGCTAACGATCTGTATAGGAGAGGTTTAGAGAGTACTTTGCTTAGGTGTCTAGAATCTGAAGAGTCTCAACGTGCATTATTTGAAGTCCATGAAGGTATTTGTGGATCTCACTCAAACGGTCTAACTTTAGCTTGGAAACTACTAAGGGTTGGCTACTATTAGCCAGATATGGAAAAAGATGCTATAAAATTTGCTAAAACTTGTGAGAAATGTCAGCTACATGGGAATCTCATAAATACTCCAGCAAGAGAGATAATACCTTTTATCATATATTGGCCTTTTTAGCAATGGGCGTTGGATCTCATTGACCAAATATATCCAACATCATCTAATGAACACAAGTTTATCATAACTGCCACTAAATACTTCACCAAGTGGGTTGAAGCAGTTCTGCTAATCAAAGCAACTGGCAAATAGGTGGCTATGTTCATTCTTAACTATATCATCTGTAGGTATGGAATACCTTCTTCGATTGTGACTGACAATGGAGGGTAGTTCAAAAACACAGATCTAAATGAGCTTTGCGAAAAGTTCAAAATCAAACAGTATTGGTCTTCTATATATTACCCTCAAGGTAACAGCCAAGCTGAAGCATCTAACAAAAATATGCTGACTATCTTGCATAAAATGATCAACAACTCTGGAAAGGATTGGTATTTGCAACTCAATCCGACACTATGGGCTTATCGAACAAGCATTAGAACACCTACTGGGGCTACACCTTTCACTTTGGTGTATGGGGCCGAAACAATATTGCCTATTGAAATGGAAATTCCTTCTTTGAGAGTTTCTTTGCAAGGTTTTATTACTGATGAAGATCACAGAATATCTAGATTACAAGAACTAGAATTGCTGGATGAACATCGACAAGTGGTATTTGATCATCTTAGAGCTTACTAGAAGAGAATGTCTAGAGGTTATAACAAGAAAGTTTGACACAGAGAATTTCAGGTTGGTGACCTTGTTTTAAGAGAGAATCCTAAAAATCAACCGTTTCAAGAACAAAAGTAGAAGTTTGAACCCAACTGGTTGGGTCCCTACATCATTACTATAGCCTTTGGCTATAGTTCTTATCAACTCTTAACATCGGAAGGAGAACAACTCCATGAACCGATCAACACCATCCACTTAAAGAAATTCTACACCTAGCATTCTCTACTCCAACAATATGTACAAATAAAAAGTCTTGGGAAAATAAAAAATAATATCATAAAAAGTCCTGAAGAAAAAAAAAAAAAAAGAGAAAAGAGAAAACAACAAAAAAATCAAAATATGAAAAATCAAATGCCTTGGTGAAAACTTGGTAAACAGGCACCTTGGTAGTAAAAAAGAGAGAATCTTTGCCAAGAAGGTGAAAACCTGGTAAACAAACGCCTTTGTACTGAAGTGCTCCATCTATCAACGCAAATTTGGTAGTTCTTGTTTTGTTTCCTGCTTTCCCACATCTTTGCTTTAGCTTGTACATATCCTTTGGTCGCTTTTGTGATACCTTGGTTCTTCTTGGAACCCTCATGGCTTGAAATTGATTAACGTCCTAGTCTTAGGGTAATCGACTGATCAATTTAAATGTCCTAAGCAGTTTAACCAAGTTATCTTTCTATCGGTAGTACCGGGTCATCCAAACTGAGTCAGTCACCTGTCTCCTACCCACGACAGAGTTTTACCACTGAGTAAACACACAAAGCAAGAACACTGAAAATAATCACTGAAATTTTTTTGAGCTATAATTGAAATTTTCTTTGAATGCTGTCTTTTAAATTGGTTTTTGATTATTATTCCCTCTGAGTAACTCGAGGAAGTCTATCTGACTAAGAGGAGCAAGGACTGGGGGCATAATACTTTTCTTTGTTTTCTACTTGTAGGAGTGATTCAGATGATCTGGAAATATCTCATAATTTGGGTGTCTGTGATTAGTGCCTTCACATCAAGGTCAAATTGCCACACATACCTCGAGTCTGTTTATTTGTATGCTATAGGGTGGTTGGAATCATTTCCTTGTCTTTTTGAGTAAATTATTTATTATGTAATCTGAAGGCATACTTAATCTGTCCTAGGATATGAACAATACAAGGGTCATTGTAGACAAGATAATTAATGTTGCATATGAAAAGGATGAAACTCTACTCTGTCTGGTGTGTCTGCATGCAAGCAACATTCAGGTCATCTTGGCTCTTCATGCCTTGGTGCTTATGTCTATTGCTGACATTGTACAATGCTTAGTGATGAGAAAAAGCAACTTAGAATCCAGTGACTAAGTTTTAGGTTGCATTCATACTTAATTTGGTTCTTTGCAAGTAATTTCAGTATAATACAATTTATCTCTTTGTTCTTTGAATGAGAGCTTGACTTTCAAACAATCATCATTTCTTCACCAAGTGGTCAACTATATCATCATCATCGACACAACCGAGTACTTGTGTGTGGGCATCACAAATCCTACATGAGATGTTAGCTACATACATGAGCATATCGTATAAATCCATAAGTCCATTACACATTCATTTGCATTTATACCATTGTATGAAAGAACATTTGCCTTATTAGCTCATCATTTTCATTCATCAAATCATTTATTTGCATATATGAAAAAGAAAAAAAAACATCCATATTCATCTGCATTACATACATACTGAAGAGAAATGCATTCATATAGAACATCATATAGAAAAATCCACATAGAAAGACATCTCATAAAAATATCATATTAATCAACACAAGTACAATGAGGTCGAATCATGTGTCGTATATGTATCTCCTAAAAAAAAAATCAATATCTCAAGGGTACAAATGATCTCAAAATGTCATATATAATATCAAAGCAAGATAAGTATCGAGTACAAAAAATGGAGTATACAACAAAATGGCAATGAGCATAAAAAAAACTAGCTATGGCCCTCTCCCTCATCGCCTAGTGGAGGAGGTGGTTCATTTTGGTCCTCAAACTGTCTAGGTTCCTATGCTCCCTCTGCTTGAGCCATATACTGAGAATAGGGTACCACCTATCTATCTACCGATACTGCTGCACTATAAGCTGCTACATAATAGGCTGCTCAGCTAGACTGGTGAAGGACCTCACGCTGGGAGGTAGCTAGCTCTGCTCTTAATCTCTATGCCTCCTCATCACTCTCTGATCTCAATCTATGAATCTCCTGGTCATGCTCTATAACCTGCATCTGCGTGACTACTAGCTGCATCTAGAGGGTCCCCACTTTCCCTCTTAGTATATGAATCATCTCCACTGGTGTCTGTCCTCAAGGTTTCTCCTCCTCCTCTCCCTCAGCCTACTAATCTCTGTGTTGTATCACCTGTCGAGGGGAAACTCTCTCACCCATCTCTCTCTCACCCTTAACATCTACCTGAGGCTTTGCAATCCTCGCTCCACCTCCATCTCCTCCAGCAACACCTAAAGAGCCACCCCCTCCTCTCCTCCTCTGTCGACCAACAATTGGTGTCCTACTGTTGCTCGCACTAGGATCACTCCCTGCCTCCCTAGGTGTGTCTCCTCTTTGTTCCTGTATTGGATCTATCTAAGGTTCTCCCTCTCTGAGATCTGTAAAACGTGGGAAGGGACATCTTAGGAAATAATTCCTATACTTTGCGGTCACCCCTGCATCAATTATATCATCTAAGTAATCCCAATGCTGTGGCTGGAGAGCTACTAACTCCTGCATTGTGAGGGTATAAGATAACCTCAGCCCCCATCCCTTCCTCTCCTCATCTCCAAACCTGGCATAAGCAGTGAAATCCTATGATATGGCCTGTGGCCGCCCATACTACCTCATAACTTTGCTTAGCACAAAATGCTCAATAACGGTCTGGGATATACCCATGAGTGGGTGAGTCATAAACATCACCTTTCTCTCCCGCCTCCAATCATCCCACTCCTCTAATCCCCTATATGGCTTCCATACCACTGTGATCAAGTCATCCAGTTGCCGTCTCCAATAATTTATTTTCCTCGAGTGGGGTTGCATCATAAAACCTACATATCGACAGACAATAGGCTGATGTGGCTACCTCAAATCCTCAACAACTGGCCTGCAGACTGGGATATGCTCCCATGCCCAAATATGTAAAACAAGGACCCTAGAGACCATGCTCTTCACCTCTCGATAAGTAATCTCGTGCATCTCATGATACATATGGGCCAATAAGCAAGAACCCCAACCTAATCTCCTTAGCTGTGTCAATAATGTATCCAACATTCTCCCCCAACTGCACAAGAATCCCTACTATCCTCTATCAGGCATGACAAAACATCCGATAATGCCTGTGAGAATACAAGCAACCGAAATATGTGCTCCAAACCTTCTCAACATGTCATCCCAAGTGATGGAACTGTGTGTGTGAAAAGTGAACCTGTATCTCCAAGCTAGAATACACAACACTTCAATTAAGTCATTAGATGCATGGTTAGTAAATCAATAATCAATAAATAATAAACCATTACAAAGTGACCTATCTCCTTCTAGTAGATGCAAGTTTAGATTGCTCTTAGATTTCTAAGCTATCCAGTGACTAGACAACACCTAAATGAAGGATTTAATCTATATGGGCATAAGATTGAGCTAAATGGATGTAAGATTTAAGCTAGATGAATGCAAGATATGCAAGATTAATCTAACATGATTTAAGAAATATTTAAGCTAGATGATCTAATAAATATGCAATAACTAATATATGAATATCTCAATGCACAAATCTCAATGAACCTAGAGCAAAAACAACATAATAACAATATATTCTCTAGGATTTTTGAATGAGAGATGAGAACCTGAATTTATAGGAAATTCAGAAAGAAACCAAAGGCTGAGATCAAATGATGATGAGTGGTCAAGATTTTCCAAGAGGAAGCACAATCCAGGTGAATTGATGTGATTGACTGCTTTTCTCAATTTTAAAGGAAACTGAACTAAAATTAAGATAAAATCAGGAAAAAACTGATTTATTCTCTATTTCATTCAATTTTAATATTTAATTGTTTTATTTTCTTTCTTTGAGATTATTTATCAATTTTTAATTGGTTTTTCAAGATTGTCTCCAATTGATTTCTTTTCTCAATTTTAAATTCTTTTTTTGTCAAATTAATTCCTTTTTTGATGATTTAATGGCAAATTGATTTATTTAATTAAATATACTAGGATATTCAATAAAATAAATAGGATAATTGTTTAAAAATGATTTACTTGGAATGATTTAATTAATTAAATAAATATTTAATTAATATTGAGTGATTAATTTTTCCATGTGACATTGATGAATTTAGAAATTAATTGTGTGCTTAAGATTTATTTAATTGCCTTTGGTTAGGACCTTGGTGACGTTGTCGAGATTAGGGGCCCATGGTTTAGATGACCATTTTTAGGGTATTACATTTGTCCCTCTTTGAATTAATGTGCGAGCTGCGCGTTGGTTCAAAGAAAATTTGATGTCTAGGAGATACCAGTTCTAAACTTGATTGATCACGAACCAGATGAAGAGCGAGGTGTTTAGCTTGATTTGAAGCGATGAAGCTGAACAGAGTTGATTAAAGTGATACCGATCCCAAACTTGATTGAACTAGGACCGATAAAGAGCAAAGATACCGAACTTGAACTTGATTGATCAAGAAGTAGATCTTACTGATTTAGAACTTGATTGATCTAGACACAGTGAGCGAAGATAAAATTGATCTTGAACTTGATTGATCAAGATACGACGAGAGAAGATAAACTGTCCAGCTTGATTCGATGTGATGAAACTGAACACCTGCTTAGATTGAGTGTGTGATCAAAGATATTCTTTAAACCCTTGATTGAGTTTAAATGAATAATCAACTTGATAAAAAGTGATGAAACTGATTAACGTTAAGAGACTAATTCAAACAAAGACAATGTCAGCTTGATATGAAGTGATAAAACTGATATGCCCCTAGAGATTGATTTGATTCAGATGATCGAGAAATCTCAACTTGATATGAAGTGATGAAGCTGAGATGCCCCTAGCGATGAGGTCTTGTTTGATGTTTAGAAAAGATTAGCTGCTCGACTTGCAACGAAGATTTTTGAAAGAAATTCTCGACTTTGAGGTCATGAGTATGCCCCCTTGGGAGTGAAATTGAAAGATAGCGATGGTTGCATAGTGATTGTAGGCAATTGTTTAGCAATATTATTGATTTATTTGAGCACAAATGATTCAGAGGAATTTTTGAAAATTAAGCGAGAAATTGAGTGTAAAGTTGATTTGTACAATAAAATTGAGATTTAGTGTTGATTAACGAGAAATTGAGCGCAAAATGGAGAAAGAGAATGAGCAGGTGATGAAAAGCACTAAGTGGTCCAAATTTTGGAAATTGATTAGCAAAATGATCTCAAATTTTGATTTCAATCCAAAAATGGAATCAGGACGATCAAATTAGTTAAGGGTACAATTTTCATGTCCATCGAAGCAAGTTGAAAAATTAGGGTTTTGGCTATAGGGGGTAAAAGTGTGATTTTCAATTCATTTTAACCCTCCAAGTTTGAAAATTCAAAAAACCTTCAGTGAAGAAAAATGGTGGTTACCACTCAGATGCATCGATTCGAGTGCCAGAGATGACATAGTCAACCTCGAAATTATGAGCCAATGGTAAGTGATCGATCTTAAGCCTGTTATTCATTTCAATTTTAAATTTTTTTGTTGAATTTTTCATTTTTTATCATGTTAAAGTCAGGCATTTTCATTTTGTCATGCGAGACAGGATCTTGTCTCATATGACAAACTGATTAAGTCTATTTTGTCATTGAAAGTGACCAGTTTTGTCGTACTAGGCCTACCCTTATGTCGTACAATATCATTCAAAAGAGCCCCTTTTATCGTCCAAAGGCTAGTCTTGTGTCATATGGGAGTCTTTTGTCGTACTAGGCCTATTTATGACTCATACGAGTTTCTGCCCCTGTGCTGTTTTGTTGTTTGGAAAACAATGAACATTTTTGAAGGTGCAAACTTGAAATTTTGATTGTGCAATTGATGTTGTTGAATTTGCGTGATGTTTTACTTCTCTTATATGTATACTTGAAATGTTTTCTGATGTTCCATTGTGTGATTTTTGTAGGTTCGATTTCCCCATGTGTTATTCAGATGTGTATATCCTCTGACAATGACATTAGTGTGACAATTATCTGATATAGACTGGGCACATATTGATGTGTGCAGATTGACCCACCTTCTTGATTTACCCGATATCCATGTGAATCATGGTATGCTGACCACATTAGTTGAGAGATTACTCTCAAAGCATAACACATTGCATTTGCCAATTAGGGAGATGACCATCACTCCCGAGGATGTTTATAGAATTCTCCGTATCCCTTTTGCTGGGGGTAAGGTTGATTATGATGCAGTGTAGCTTCCTGGGTTACTAGCTATTAGACATGTTTTCAGGGATCCTGATATTCTGACACGTTCTATTAGTTGGGACGTGATGATGGGCAGGTATAGTGAGGACTTTCCACTTGCTTGCATTTTGGAAGGTTTTATCGACTGTTTTCTGATGTCGGACAGGGGACAACAGGGATTTTTGTGTGGATGGGGTAGGATGTTAGAGGCTTATTGAGACCCCTCAGAGATTAGGTAGGGGTTCTTGTATATTGGCACACATGTATCATGAGATGCATGAGATTATATATAGGGAGGGGAAGCATATGGTTGCAGGAGTTTTGATTTTACAGGTATGGGCCTGGGAGCACCTCCAAGTTTGCAGGCTGATTGTAAATGACGACAGAGATCCTGGTCTGCCCATTGTATATAGATATTTAGGATATGTCACTCAGCCCCATCTGTGCAAGACAAGTTTTTGGAGATGGTAGTTTGATGACTCGATAGCTGTGATATGGAGACCATATAGGGGTCTAGAGCCGTGGGATGATTGGAGGGTTGTTCGTGACTCGACCACTCATCGGCAGATCACAGACTGCAGTTGAGTGATTTGTTATTTCTCGAGTGATGAGGCAGTATGGTAGAGCTCAGGGGATCTCACAGGAGTTCACTACATACGTGCGTTATGTAGATGAGGAGAGGCAGAGATGTGGACCTAGGCTATCATATGCCTTGAGCATGCAGGAGCTGACTGGGTTACAATGACTCAGATGGGACTATATGGATGATGTTGCAGATGCGGGGGTATTTCCCCAGCATAGGGATTGGTTTCAGTAGCATCCATTCTTGAGATTTATAGATTCGGCTGAGCAGGTACCTCACATAGAGGAGATAGAGGACGATGCCCCCGCACAGGGACATGGACATGGATAGAGGCAGGAACAAAGAGCCGAGGCTCTGAGGCGAGAAGGTGGCAATCCTGGTGCTAGCAGAAGCAGGGTTTTAGTTGGAGGTAGGCAACAGAGAGGAGAGGGCAGATCCCTAGGGACAGTTGGAGTGAGACTTGGTAGAGTGATAGTTCCAGAGGGTGGAGGAGAGGAGGAGAGAGTGGTGCCAAGACAGGTTTGAAAGAGGAGAGAGGAGCATGGGGGAGCCAGAGGGGGAGATGGAGGAGGAGATGGAAGCAAAGAGCCTACGGGAGAGTAGGGGGCCAATGCAGCGCGGTCGATTGGAGCACATCTAGCGGTGTTATAGTCACAGCTGACAATGGCACAGACTTAGCTGGTGGAGCGAGACTGACAACTAGTAGAGATGAGTGTAGAGTGAGACTCTTTGCAATAGGAGGTACTCCATCAGATGAGTTGGGAAACCTACTATGTTGTAGCTTATAGCATAGCAGTTCCAGTAGTGCAACAGGTTGTCCCATACTCATAGTATATGACATGATAAAAGGGAGCGCAAGCACCTCGTTAGGATCCTGGGTAGCAGGCTCCTCCTCCTCCATCACTTGGTGATGAGGGAGAGGCAAAGAGCTAGATTTTATTTTTGTAGATCTGAGATTTTTGTAGGCACACCCATTTTTTGTAGCCCTTACGATTGTTGCTTCGATGAAAGTTTGTATTTGACAGTTGACATTATTTTGTACCCTGAGACTTGATCATTATATATACGAGATCTTGATTTGACTTCATTGTACTTGTGTCAATCGATTTATGAGATGCTTGTCTATATGCTTTATTCTATATGTATGCATATCTATTCAGGATGAATGTATGTAATACAAATGAATATGGATGTTTATTTTTGTTTCTTCTTATGCAAATAAATGATGATGCACATGAATGATGAGAATGAGCAACGAGTAGTGCGATTTTTTTTCATTTTTCAATGCAATAAGATGAATGCAAATGAATGATAGTGAATGTATGAATCTATATAAAATGCTTATGTATGCAGCTAAAACATCTCAATACACAAGTACTCGATCAAAGAAATGATGAAGAAGAGACCACTTAGCTAAGAAATGACGAATGCTTCAAACTCTCATTCAGAAGATAAAGAGATCATTGTTACCATACCAAAATCACTCTAAATTCACAAGATGCAGAATGAAATGCAAAATGAGATGCAACCTAAACCTAGTCATTGGAATTGAAAAGCTTAATTTTCATCATTGAGGATTTTACAACCACAACAGGCAGATTAGAGTTCCTTGTTTTTCATGTGCAATATTAATTATCTTGTCTGCAATGACCCTTTTTCATTCATATCCTTGGACAGATTTCACAAGGACCTGGATTGCATGATAAAGGAATTCCCTCAAAACATACAAAGAAATGATGGGAACCTCCCTGTAGCATTAAAATAAGCGAAGTCGAGGTATGTGTGGCGATTTCACTTTGATGTGAAGGCTCTATCACAGACACCCAACTAATTTAGATGTTTTCAGATCATCAGAATCATTCTTACAAGAGAAAACAAAGAAAATATTATGCCCCGAATCCTTGCTCCTCTTAGTCAAGATAGACTTCCTCGAGTTATTCAGAGGGATAATAATTGAAAACCAATATAAAATTTTCATGCATAGCTCAAATTGTTTAGTGATTGTTTTTAGTAATGTTGTTTTGCTTGTGTACTCAGTGATAAAACTCTTCAGTAGTCAGGAGACAGGTGATTGGCTCGGAGTGGACGACCAGGTTTCACTGACGTAAAGATGACTTGGTTGATACTACTTAAGACATGTAAATTGCTCAGTTGATTACCCTAAGACTAGGAAATTGATCAGTTTCAGGCCATGAGGGTTCTTAAAGAACCAGGATGTCATGAAAATGACTAAAATATGTACAAGTGAAAGCAAGAATGCATAAAAGCGGGAATGCCAACATTGCGTTGATAGATGGAGCGCTTGAGTACAAGTCACGCCTGTTTGCCAGGTTTTCACCTGCTTGGCAGAGATTTATTTATTTTTATTTTACCAGGGTGCCTATTTACCAGGTTTTCACCAAGGCATTTTCTCTCTCTTTTTTTTTTTTTCTTTTTTTTGGATTTCTTCAGGACTTTATCTAATTTTTAGGATTTCTTCAAGACTTTTTTTTATTTTTAGGATTTCTTCCAAGACTGTTTAGCTGCATAGGTTGTTGGAGCATAGAATATTTAGGTGAAGAACTTTTTTAGGTGGATGGTGTTGATTGGTTCACAGAGCTGTTCTCCTTCCGATGTTGAGAGTTGATAGGAACCAGAGCCAAACACTGCAGTAATGATGTAGGGACCTAGCCAGTTGGGTTCAAACTTCCCTTTGTTGTCTCGAAACTATTGATTCTTAGGATTTTCTCTCAGAAAAAGGTCACCAACCTGAAATTCTCATTGTCAAACCTTTTTATTATAACCTCTAGAAATTCTCTTTTGATATGCTCTTAGATAATCAAACGCCACTTGCCGACGTTCATCCAATAATTCGAGTTCTTGCAATCTAGCTATTTTGTAGTCTTCATCAGTAACAATACCTTGGAAAGAAACTCTTAGAGATGGTATTTCCATTTCAATAGGTAATACTACTTCAGACCCATACACCAAAGAAAAAGGTGTAGCCCCAGTAGGTGTCCTGATACTTGTTCTATAAGCCCATAGGGCAGGATTGAGCTGCAGATGCCAATCCTTTCCAGATTTATTTACCAGTTCTATGTAAGATAGTCAACAGGTTCTTGTTAGATGCTTCAGCTTGTCCATTACCTTGAGGGTAGTACATAGATGACCAGTGTTGTTTTATTTTGAACTTTTCACAGAGTTCATTTAGATATTTGTTCTTGAACTGCCCTCCATTGTCAGTTATAATGGATGAAGGTATACCATACCTACAGATGATATAATTAAGAATGAACAGAGCTACTTGTTTACTGATTGTTTTGATGAGCGGAACCACTTCTACCCACTTAGTGAAGTACTCAGTGGTAGTTATAATAAACTTGTGTCCATTAGATGATGCAGGATATATTTGGCCAATTAGATCAAACACCCATTGTTGAAAGGGCCAGTGTGTAACAAAGGGTATGAGATCCCTTGTTGGAGCGTGTATAAGGTGCCCATGCAATTGACACTTTTTACAGGTTTTAGAAAATTTTATACCTTCTTTTTCCATGTCTGGCCAGTAGTAGCCAACCCTTAGTAGTTTTCGTGCTAAAGTTAGACCATTCGAATGGGATCCACAAACACCTTCATGAACCTCAGATAATGCGCGTTGAGACTCCTTAGTTTCTAAGAACCTAAGCAAAGTACTATCTAAACCTCACCTAAATAGGTCATTAGCAATGATGGCGTACCATGACGCATTTCAGATTATGTTCCTTTTTTCATTTTGGGAAAGATTAGTAGGGACAACTTGGTCATACAGGTAAGAGTAAATGTGGCTATAGTAAGATGAGTCATGTCCAATAATAGAACAGACCATCTGGGACTTGGGAGAATCATAGGCAGGGTAATGTAACTCTTCCACCAGGAACTCAAAGCAAAAATTGGATTCCTATAGCTGTGATATAGAGGCCAAGGTGGCCATTGCATCCACTGCTCTATTTTCTGATCCGGGGATCTGCTGAAATGATACAACGGTAAAATATTTCTTTAGATCATCCACCATTATCTTATAAGACATCAATTTCTCATCTCTTGTTTGATATAAATCATTGATTTGGTTGATAATAAGTTGAGAATCTCCATAGATGTGTAATTCAACAATCTTCCATTCGATGGCCAGCTTGATCTCGTTTACTAGAGCTTCATATTCTGCAATGTTGTTTGTGCAAGGGAAGAGAATCTTGTAAGCTTTCGAAATTGAATATTTTTGAGGAGTAATAAAAAGTATTCCGACACCAGAACCATGTTGAGTGAAAGACCCATAAAAGAAAATTTTCCATGATTGTTGAGTAAGGTGCATGATTGATTCATCTAGAATTTCTATATGCAGAGGTTGACTGTCTTCAAGTGGAGCATCAACAAGTTGGTCTGCAATAACCTATCTGTAGCGTCGTAAATTGTACGCACTTGCTAGGGTGGTACAATTTCACACCTAGTTTAGCACCCGCCTTGGCGCATTTTGCATTTTGCATTGCATTTCCCCTTTAGCACTTAATTAATCAAATTAATTAGGTCTAAGGTTCTATTTTATCATCTCCCACATCATAAAGTTGGGCCCTTTCATTAAAGTGTGCCCTTTTCATTTTATTCCTCCTATACATCATTTAATCAAAAACCCTAATTAGGCCCTATTTCAAACTTGGGGGCTTGATTTCGGGGGTCAAAACATCTCGAAATCACTTGTAACTTCAGGATTCTCTCTAAAATCATCATATCTGATGGCCCTGAAAATTTGGTGAAAATTTGTCGGGACCATGGCACCCGGAGTGCACATGGTCCCGGACATTTTTCCCAAAATTTTAGGAGCACGATCCAATCATAAAATAAAGCTTAACCCCAAGAAATTGGTGGGATATTCAATCTCTAGGTCGGCCAAAAGATGAAATTAAGACCTAGGGTTTCCTACATAAGAGCTCTCTTTCTTCATTTGAAAGGATCCGATTTTTGATTTTTGGTTGCTCTAGTTTGCTTTCTTGCATTTTAGGACCTTGCACACACACTAGGTCTGCACACACAATACATTTTACAATACAACTTGGCTATTCGTGGAGGTGGAAATCACCGAAGCGGGGGTTTGACTAAGGCAAAACCCTATATAGCCGTCCAAACACCTTTTCAGATATAAGTGCAGGTTTCGGGACTCGGACGATGCCGCAGGTTGCAGATCCGGGAGAAGCAGACTGAGACAGAACTTCACTCCAAATTTCAGAGCAAAAGACCAGGACAGGGGCGTGGGGTGCCCTGGTCCTGCCAGGACAGGGGCACTGGGCGCCCTGGTCCCTGGGACAGGGGCGCTGGGCGCCCTGGTCCTCCTGACAGACAACATTTTCAGCATTTTTGACAACTTTTTCCAAAGTGCAAAACAGCAGTTTCCGGAGCAGTTTCAGGGGCAGAATCAGGACAGTGGCGCCCGTGCCCGTCCTGAACATTTTCAGTCAGATTTTAACTCTGGGTACGCATTTGCATTCTTGTCTTGTCCTTGTGTTTACAACTTTCCATCATTTAAGTTCAATTCTGTAATCTTGTTATTAGTTCATACTTGCACTTTGGGGTTAGGGATTGAACTTGCATCATTTCATCTTTCAATTACAACAAAGGAATAGAAATCCTAATAGGTAGCCTGTGGCTCTCTCTTCCACAAAAAGAAGTAGCCAATTGTGTGATACCTCTAGGCTCTTTCGTATTCCACAAGTGTGTGGTTGAAAGTGAGATTAGGGCATGTTTGCTTAGTGTCACTTTTTCTCCTACACATTTTTGGTGAACCCGACGTGAACTCCAATCTTCTCTAATTTATGTGTTTATGCTATTTCAAATTCAAATTTGTATTTACAAGTCTTAATTTCTTGCAAGATTCAAAAAATTTAGAGGAAATTTTTGCTAAAACCCTAATTTTTCAATTCAAAGTTGAACTTGTGGATAGCTTAATTGGGATCAATAATTTCAAATCTGATTTAGGAACTCATTTGAATCATAAATTTCATTTTCTAAATCTACATTCTAAGTGCTTGCATTGGTTGAAATTAAACATTTCCTTCTATTTTGCATGTGTTATCATTTGAAAGAGGAAAATTGTTGTCATGATGCATTCATTTCATAGATGTGATAATGGGTTAGCTTCCCTTGTTTCAATTTTTCCTTCTTCTAAAGAACCTCCCCCCATCTATAACAACATTTTAGTGCCTAAAAGAGTTGCTATCAATCCCTTTGAGACTCTCCCATGCTCTAAGGATGAAGACTTTAAGAGTGATCTTGATAATTCTCCTAAAATGTGCCCTTCCTATTTAGCTATCCTAGAGGAAGAGAATGATATCATAAACAACTTTCTTAATGTTACTTTAGCTTCCCTACATGATGCCTCTCTAAGTAAAAAGGTATTGATGGACATTGAATTATTTCCTCCTAAAGTTGGTCCTTCCAATGGGGGCATGTTAGTGCAACAAGAGGTTATGAACACTTCTTTCAAAGATCTCCTTCCTAAGCATGAATCTTTGGAGAAATATGTTCATGTTCCTCCTAAAAAACACTCCCTTCATGAGGATCCTTTTGTGCAAGAAGATGACATTATCCTTACATTTCCTAGTGATGGCATTTCCCTTTTCAACAAAATTCCCACTAGAGATGATGAATTAATGATAAATGCTTACCCTTCTCCTAAAGTTTGTCTTACCCATAAGCATCCCTTAGAGAAAGAAGATGAAATAATAAGAAATTTCCTTAATTCTCCCTCCCCTAAATATCATATTGAACATATTTTGAGGAAAGAGGATGAGTTTAACACATCTATTTATGCTCTCCCTTCTAAGGATGAGGAATTAATAAACAATGTTATCTCCTCTCCCAAAATTGACAATACTTCAAACATTCCTTTCAACAACTTCACTATTTGGGATGAACCATTAGAAGAAGGTGTAGATTATTCTCTCTCCCTTGATAATTTCTCACCTTCCTTGAATCTCAATTATTCTCCCTCTAAAAATAAAGCATCTCCCTCTCCTCAACTTGGTTCTACTCATAAGGATACCTTAGTTCAAAGCAAGATGGTTAACATCTCTTTTGAAGATCTCCCTCTCAAAAGTGAGACTTTAGAGAGTAATGTTGATCCTTCTCCTAGAGAGTTTATTCCCCATGTAGATCCTGTGATGATAAAGGATGATACGACCTTTCCTAGTATTACTCTTCCTACTATAACATCAATGCCTATCCCTTGTCTCTCTCCTAAAATTGATTTAATCCGTGAAAAGATTTTAGTGCAAGAGAAGACTATCAATAATTCTTCCAACACTTTTGTTCATTCCTCTAAACCATCCTCAATCAATTTGATACATGTAAATGAGACACCTAACAAACCTCTCTTCACTGTCCAAGGTGCTTGTCCTTCTCAAAATTCTCAACCTTTAAATAAGCCTATCTTAGTGGTTCAAGGTGGTTATGCTAATGATTCTTTTTGCACTCCTAAGAAACCTATTATTACTGTGCAAGGAGGTTATTCTACTAAGAGCCCTTATGAGTATGCTAAGAAACTGACTAGAGAGAGTTATCATGCGGTTTCTCATACCTATAACACAAGAAACAATAGGCAACCTAATCCTCCTCCAGCTAGCCCAACTTCACTTCCTCCTTCTCAACCAATTCTTCCGCAAGCTCCTCGTATTTCACAAATGCTTAGTAAGGACTATGATCTCATAGAACAACTTAAAGCTACCCCTACTAAGATATCCCTTTGGGATTTGATCCAAACTTCTTCCGCTCATCATGGAATGTTACAAGATGCCTTGAAAGATTTGAATGTTCCTCCACTGAATACATCTAGTAATATAGCATCTTTAGTTAACTCTGTGATGAATCCTAAAGCTCAAATTGTGTTTACCCAAGATGAGTTGCCTACTAGTGAAATTCAACAACAATACGATCCCTTGATGATTGTGGTTATCATAAATGACACTGCTATAAGACGAACACTGGTAGATAATGGCTCTGGCCTTAATGTGTGTAGCATTAATCTATTGCATAAGATGAATGTGGATACATCCCTTATTGAGCCTGACTCTCGTCCCATTCGAGGCTTTGATAATGTGGCTAAGTCTTCATTAGGTATCATCACCTTACCCATCACAGTGGGACTTGTTACTTTGCCTACTCCTATCCATGTTATGTCGGGAAATCTAACGTACAACTTGTTATTAGGAAGACCTTGGATTCATAGTATGCAAGCTGTCCCCTCTACATTACATAGACAAGTTAAATTTATTTATAACAATAAGACATATACCTTGATAGGCGATACTAATCTTCAGGCTTGTTTGCAAACATCTACTTCCAAAGGGAGTTCTTCTAAATCTTCCTCTTCTAATGATGACTCTTTAAACAAGATACCTATGGATGAATCATCACCCTCTAATAGTCAAAGTTCTTTGGATGAGTCTAAAGCTCCTGAAGACGATCCTTCTCGACTTGAGTCTACACATGAAAAGGCTTTTGATCCTAAGAAGGTTCTCGTAGAAGACGATTGGGGATCTCTTGACTTTAATCCCACCTTTGTAGGTGAATATAGGGTTCCTCCTAGAGATCTTAAAGGTAAAAAGAAGGAAGAAACTAGAGATCAATCAATTTTACTTGAACCTATGAGCAATAATTTTGTGGCCGCTTCTCAAACTTCTTCTCCTCACACCTCTAATTATGAAGAGTTTGATTCTTTGTCTTATGAAAAACCACCTTCTTTTCCTGAAATGGCTGATCGTTATGGTCGTGGTTTTCGCATTTTTGCTAAGCATGGGTATCATGGAAATGGTTGTGGCGCTCATGAACAAGGGATAAAAGTTCCTCTAGAGACTAATTTTCACAATTATGCCTTTGGACTCGGCTATAATCCCTGCAAACGTACCAAAGCATCTAAAAGACCATCTCTCAATGTGAATGCTATATTTAGTAGTGATGATGATCTCACTTCAACTAAATCATCTTCTACTTCTATCAACTCTCATTCCCCTCATAAGGAAATCTTGACGATGAACAAATCTCTTTATGACTCCCCTCAAATTTCTAAATCCACTTATGAATCTTTATCTCCTATTCATCATAAAGTCCTTTCCTCCAGGGATAAGGCTCTAATAAATTACACTCATCCCTCTTCTAAGATTTCTTGTGACTTTTCCTCTTCAATTTTTATCACTTTATACATGTTTTTGATCTCACTTATAGTTGAGCATTTAGCATGTCATATTCAAATACCTCATTCAATCTATCATGTCTTTAAATAACATTAATGGCTATTATGTTGCTCATCATTATGTGACATTGATAGCTCATTTACTGGGGGCTCATTGTCATTCATGATGGTACAATTTCAAGTGCAATCATATATTTTTTGAAGCAACATAATAGCCTAATTTTCTTGTTCCTATGGGGACAAGAGTAATTTCATACATCTCTTCTTTTGCTTATGTCCAAATCTCTCCCTAGAAGATTGTGTAAGTCCTTCTCATTGTCCTTATCCTTGGGAGGCAATGATCTTTCCTTATTTTTATCTAAGGATCCACTTTTTCCTATTTTGTGGATGGTGTGGACTTTATTACTTGATGTTATTCCTTGTATGCATTTGTTGTTGTTTGTTCAAGGAATCTCTCTTACAAGAGGTGTAAGTCCTTGACTACAACCTCTTTTGCACTTGGTAAAATACATCCATAATGAATTCACTCTCCCAATTGGGTTAAAAGGAGCGTCATCCTTCATTAAGAATCACTTTCACCTCGCAAAAGAAGGAAGTATTGCATTCTTATTCTCTTCTTTGTCTTATTCTAGAAGATGTTATAATTGTTTAAAATAATTTCTCTCGAGGATAGGTGTCTTTTGTATAAAGATCTCTTCTCCTCTAAGGATCTCCTTTACACATACTACAAGATATCTCTTTTCAACTATCTTATCCTTGCTTAAAGAGTGCAAAACTCTCTTGCTTGGATCTATGACATTGTTGCATTTTTGGGGTATCTTCTTTTGTGATGAAGGTAGGTATCCTTGTTCTACTTTGCTTATGACATAAACATTACACTTTTTGAGCAATGGGTCATTCTCGGAACCAGAGCACAGACTCTTAGAGCGAGATGTCTCCATTTTTCTTTTATGCAAGGTGATTATTCTTGGAACCAGAGCACAGACTCTTAGAGCGAGATGTCATGCTTTTGTACTATACAGGTTGTAGCATACTCGGGCATAGACTCCTATGAGGTGCTTCTAACCTCACTTACACACACATGCACGAGGTTGAGTGGAACTAGCGGCATAAGGCTAGACTTTCTTACTCTCCTCCCTTACATGGATCACCTAGACAGACTCTAGGGGCTAGTTTTACATGTCCTTTTCCCATGGATCACCTGGACAAGATCTAGGGGCGAGAAGTCCATGTTTTCTCTCTCACTATTCTTCTCATGGATCACCAATGTGTGTATTCATGCTTTTTTCCTTTCTTTTCTTCTCTTTGCATTTTGTTTCCATTTACATCCTTCATCTTGTGTTAGAGAACTCTCAAATCCTCACACTCTTTGTTGTGTTGGAATTGAGATTTAGTCCTCTTTCTACCAAATGATTCTCCATTAGTTTTTGATCTCATATCAAATCTTCTTGTGAGCATTTGTTATCAATATTCTTTAACAATTCGAAGTGGTAAACATGATACCCAGTTTCAACTCACTAAAATTAGCAAGCCGAAACAGGGGGGGGCATATAGCTACCCTCGAATTTTCATCACCTTCCTTAGTAAGCATTAGGTGATTTTGTGATCTAACCTGTGGTTTTGTAGGGTGCGGTTCCTAACTGTGTACTGCAGATACCGCTGGGGGCTTCGTTCGACAGACTTATGGATATATCCTTTTTCAAATAATGTTTACTTTTCTATACTTTAGCTTGCATATGCACGTAGTGTTCATATGACCGCTAAAGTGGGGGGCTAAATGTAGCGTTGTAAATTGTACGCACTCGCTAGGGTGGTACAATTTCACACCTAGTTTAGCACCCGCCTTGGCGCATTTTGCATTTTGCATTGCATTTCCCCTTTAGCACTTAATTAATCAAATTAATTAGGTCTAAGGTTCTATTTTATCATCTCCCACATCATAAAGTTGGGCCCTTTCATTAAAGTGTGCCCTTTTCATTTTATTCCTCCTATACATCATTTAATCAAAAACCCTAATTAGGCCCTATTTCGAACTTGGGGGCTTGATTTCGGGGGTCAAAACATCTCAAAATCACTTGTAACTTCGGGATTCTCTCTAAAATCATCATATCTGATGGCCTTGAAAATTTGGTGAAAAGTTGTCGGGACCATGGCGCCCGGAGTGCACATGGTCCCGGACATTTTTCCCGAAATTTTAGGAGCACGATCCAATCATAAAATAAAGCTTAACCCCAAGAAATTGGTGGGATATTCAATCTCTAGGTCGGCCAAAAGACGAAATTAAGACCTAGGGTTTCCTACATAAGAGCTCTCTTTCTTCATTTGAAAGGATCCAATTTTTGGTTTTCAAGGACCTTATATGCAGCGAGAGAGCAGATCTTTGAAGACTTCAACAACATTCAACATCCATCTATCAAGAATTCATCAATTTCATTCATTCATTTAGGGCTTGGGAGACATTGAAGAACAATAGGAGATTACCGACTGAAGATTGGCTTGTACTCCTCCCTTGAGGGTTGGGTATGATTTCATGTTGTTTTCATGTATTTGCATAAGCTTCAATATATCCTTTATTCATGCTTTAGATCACTTTGCATCTTGATTTAGAGAATTTACATTATCATTTACAAGCAATTAGGGTTTACTTTCTAGGTTGCTCTAGTTTGCTTTCTTGCATTTTAGGACCTTGCACACACACTAGGTCTGCACACACAATACATTTTACAATAAAACTTGGCTATTCGTGGAGGTGGAAATCACCGAAGCGGGGGTTTGACTAAGGCAAAACCCTATATAGCCGCCCAAACACCTTTTCAGATATAAGTGCAGGTTTCGAGACTCGGACGACGCCGCAGGTTGCAGATCTGGGAAAAGCAGACTGAGACAGAACTTCACTCCAAATTTTAGAGCAAAAGACCAGGACAGGGGCGTGGGGCGCCCTGGTCCTGCCAGGACAGGGGCGCTGGGCACCCTGGTCTTTGGGACAGGGGCGCTGGGCGCCCTGGTCCTCCTGACAGACAGCATTTTCAGCATTTTTGACAGCTTTTTCCAAAGTGCAAAACAGCAGTTTCCGGAGTAGTTTCAGGGGCAGAATCAGGACAGTGGCGCCCGCGCCCCCGTCCCGAACATTTTCAGTCAGATTTTAACTCCAGGTACGCATTTGCATTCTTGTCTTGTCCTTGTGTTTACAACTTTCCATCATTTAAGTTCAATTCTGTAATCTTGTTATTAGTTCATACTTGCACTTTGGGGTTAGGGATTGAACTTGCATCATTTCATCTTTCAATTACAACAAAGGAATAGAAATCCTAATAGGTAGCCCGTGGCTCTCTCTTCCACAAAAAGAAGTAGCCAATTGTGTGATACCTCTAGGCTCTTTCGTATTCCACAAGTGTGTGGTTGAAAGTGAGATTAGGGCATGTTTGCTTAGTGTCACCCATGTTTACAAAGCATGCTTTCTCTATTATAGTGTAGTTCATTTCATAAGACACCAATGTTCTGCTAATATAATAGATGTATCTTTCCTTTTTATTCTCATCCTATTATGCTAGAAGTGCCCCCAGTGAAGTATCTGTAGCTGATATGTATAAGATCAATGGTTTACCTTGAATCGGTGGCATTAATATGGGTGGATTAGAAAGATAATCTTTGATTTATTTTAAATGTTGTTTACAATCTTTGTCCTAGTTGTATTGAACTCCTTTCCTTAATACCTTTGTGAAGGGTTGAGATTTGTCTTCTAGCTGAGATATAAAGTGCCTTATTGACTGAAGATGGCCCTGTAAACTTCTCATTTGACTGATATTCTTAGGCGAAGGCATTTCCATTATAGTTTGGACCTTTTCAGGGTCAATCTCAATTCCTTTCTTTGAAATTATGTAACCAAGCAATTTTCTAGATGTCACTCCAAATCCACACTTTTTAGGATTTAACCGGAGCTTGAATCTTTCCATTCTATATAGTATGAGGCTCAGTTCTTGAATATGCGTAGATCTCTTCATGGTTTTTACTAGGGTGTCATCAACATAATCTTCCATGTTTTTATGCATCATATCATGGAAGATAGTGGTTACTGTTCTTTGGTAAGTTGCTCTTGCATTCTTTAGCCCAAATGGCATAACATTCTAACAAAAGGTGCCCCATGCACATGTGAAGACTATCTTATCTTGATCCTTAGGAGCTATCTTGATCTGATTGTAACTAGAGAATCCATCCATTAATGAATACATCTCATATCCAACAGTCATATCTACTATCATATCAATGTTGGGTAATGGAAAATCATCTTTCGGACATGCTTTGTTGAGATCCTTGAAGTCTGTGCAAACTCTAATAGATTTTTCTGCCTTTGATATAGGTACTATGTTTGACATCCATTCTGCATAGTCTATAGCTCTAATAAATCCATCTTTTAGCAATTTTTCTAGCTTGGCCTTGACTAGCAGTGCTACATGAGGATGCATCTTCCAAAGTTTTTGCTTGACTAGTTTAACTCTCGATGTAATAGAGAGATGATGCATGATGAGATTAGGATCTAGTCCTAGCATATCTAAGTATGTCCATGCAAAGTTGATCTTCTTTTCTTAAAAGAGGTTGCTGAAATCTTTAACTCTTCTGTTGATAGTGATTGAGCTACATGAATGATATGTGGTGTTTCTTGACCGATTGAGTTGGTTTGATCAATATTGAAGACCTTTCTTGGAAGTGACTTGGCAGCATATCAAGTATCTCACCTTCAGGTGCCTCAGGGAGGTTTTCACCTTTAGGTACGTCCTTTATTTTTACTATTTTTGATTTTGACATCGCCACAATGTGGTTTTCGCCATCAGATCTCTTATATTTCTTTTTTTGATTTTTATGACTGAGATACTTGATGTTTGTTTCAGTCATTTTATCACTTTCACTGGTGAAAGAGTTCATTGGTTCCACTGCATTAAGATAGCAAGATAGTGTGTAGTCATTGGTGAAGGTGGGTATATTCAAGGGTTGGTTATAAAGAGTACAGTCAATTAGTTCTCGATGTATTAAAGATAAGGTTTGAGCCAGTTCAAGGGAGTTCATGGTACTATCATTATGACTTCAGACTGACTAGTCGAGTTCTAGAAGACTACCTTGCGTATGTGTCTCAAGACCAAGAAGAGTTACAACACGATTACCGAAATTCATGTTGGTATTTATTGGACCTAACCCAACCGACCTACTTCTAGAATTGTCACCTACTTCAGACTAGACTACATATCATGGTGTGACAGTAACAGGGTCATCAGACAACATCTCAACATTCATGACAAAGTAGTCATAATGTGTTGTTGAATAGTTGTTGTTATAAATAGAGCTCCTATCTAAGTTATCAGAGTCATAAGATGAAGTATCTAACTTGTCTTCAAGTGGCTTAGTAAAAGTATATATAGTATCAATACCTACATCTTTGATGTTGCAAGTTCCTTTGTGATTTGGTTCATTGATCACTTGTATTTGACACACTTGTGGACATAACCTTGATGATTCTATTAATCCCTATCGTCTGTTCCGTTTAGCTTCCTCTGGACTGATGACTGGTCCTGCTTCTGTAGCTTCTAATTCTTCTTTTGTAGTTCCATACCTATTTTGTCCTATCTCATTAGAGGGAGAGGTAGTAGGTGAAGAAATTGCTTGTGTCCTTTCTTCTCTAGTTGTTGTTCATAGTCTTCTTGTCTTTTTAGTCTGATTTCTTCTATTTCCTTTTGCATCTTTAAACATACTAGCTCTTGTGCGTCATCTACGATATCACTGGATTCTTCGGGGGTTCTTGTAGTAGATGTATCTGAGAGATGGTCAGGACCCCATTCATACTCATTTGAATAAGTTTCTGAATCATCTACTTGTTGTCTGCCAGTATATGTGACCAGAATGTTTAGTGATGTAAACAATTATCTGATTTTGTATACTTCTTCTCTCATATCCTCTGGGACTTCTACTTCCTAAGGTATTATAGCTGATACAATTAGAACTTGATCACCATCTATTTCCTCTCTCTGAGTTGGCGATTCTTCTTATTCATTGTTGTACTCTTCCTGAGTTTGTTGAGTATTAATTTCCTGTGATGTTAAAGGTAGTACCTTTTTCCTCCACTTAAGTTGATGGTGAGATGTGTGTTTCTGATTTGATGACTTCCTTGGATTGTATCCTAGTCCAGCTTTATCATTGGCAGACTTGGTTTGTAACTGAATAGGTTCAACAATACCTTCTTGATGCTTGCCTAGAGGACCTGTACCTGAATATCCCATGTGTTGAAGCATCTTATAGCCTAGACCATATTGTGTCGGGGAAATCTCACAATGTCATATTTTTTCGTTTGCGCTATCTTGTTTGAAAAGCCATTTGAGAGCAACATCCTCTTCTATTTCATCTGCAAGGGAAGTAGAGGACTGTATAAAGAGACCATCATAAATGACTTTTGGAGTTAAAATTTGTGGCTTCATAACCTTTGATGGTTTTCCTGACTGTCTTGGTGATGGAGGAAGAGACATTAGTGAGAATATAGGCTCTATCTTGTAGCCATCTGTGCTGGTGTTTGTGATTTTCAATTTCTTCTCTAAATCTTTCAACAAAGATTCCAAAATTTCAGCTGTAGAGGCCGCTCAATTATGAGGAACACAAACATCAGCACTCTGCATTAATGCATTGCGGGTATAGCTTGTATCGAGAGGAATACTGACTTCAACTCCATTATAAGGAAATTTCAAGCACTGATGATACGTAGATGGCACTGCTTTCATTTCATGAATCCATGGCCTGCCCAATAAGATGTTGTATGAAAGAGGAAGATAAAGGACCTGAAAAATTACATCTCTTTCTACAGGTCCTACCCTGATTGGTAATAGTACCAGACCCTTAGAGGTTCTTTTTTCTTTATCATAAGCTTTGATTGTTATTTTCTTTGTTGGATCAATAACATTTTCAGAAAATCCCAGCTGTGTCAGTAGATTGGAGGTACATATATTCAACCCAGCGCCTCCATCTATCAAAACACATTTAACTCGATGTTTATGGATCATAGCTTCGATGTGTAATGACTGGTTATGCGGATGACTCAGTGAGTTATCATCTTCTTTGGAGAAAGTGAGGTAATGAGGTGAAGTCAGGTGACCCACCATAGATTGAAGCCGATCTACGTCTAAATCTTTAGGGACACTCATGGTGAGAAAAGCCTTGTCCAGGATCTCTCTATGAGCAGAAGAGATCTTAAGCAGTTCCAAAATGGAGATTTGAGTGTTAGTTCTTTTCAATTGTTTAACAATACTATAACTAGGAAAGGATGCTGAAGCCAACTATTTTGATTTGGCCGTGAATGTGTCTGTTTGTCTATTTGGAAGAGTTGATAGGTTGGATGTTGTTTGATCGAAAGTTGAGGAACTAGCTCCTTGGAGAGTAACCTGTTTTTGAGCATGGGTCACTGCATTAGCAGTTTGTGCTTGATTTTTTTTTATCTTTTATTATGATCACATTGCAATATTCAAGTTGGGAAGATTCAATCATGTTGATCACATTTTCATTGTTAGTGTAGGTATAATTGACTCTAGCTCCTCCATTGGATTTTGAGGAATCTCCTTGTTCATAAGTCGGTAAGGGATCTTTAAAGGCCTTATGATTAGCATTAGTTGAGTGGTTTCCAACAACTATTTTTCCAGCGTCGATGAGATCTTGAATTTCATGTCCAAGTTTCATGCAGTTGTTTATGTTATGTCCCTTGTTCTGATGGTAGTCACAATATTCATTTTCTCTCCCCCATTTGGGTTTAATTTCTGGGTCATATGGTCTACAATTGTCTGGCAATGTTATCAGATCAATCGCCAATAAAGTTTTAAAAGCTGATTCATATGATTCATCTAGAGGAGTAAAATCATGCTTAGACTTTGAAAGCCAAGGTTTCTCTTTAAACCATTCTCTTGCTTTATTTAGAGGATTTTCTACCGCAGTTTCAGTTGCCTTGAGTGCCACTAGCCAAGTTGAATATTGTGGATTTTGTCTTTGCTTTAACATTGTCTACCACTCCATCATTAACATTGTTTTTGTTGTTATCTTTCCAGTATTTCCAGTATTTGCTCTTTTCTTTAGAATTAGAACCTTGCGATGTTTCTTTCCAAAGTGATATATCTCCCTTTTTTATAAGCACATCTTCCATTTTGAGGGCATTATCTACCATTTTGTTGAATGAAGGATGAACTTGCATTTGGACACTGTATTTCAATTCAAGGATTAAGTTGTTGACAAAGATATCCATCTTATCAAGATCTGGAATAGTCCGTGAATATCTAGATAACATATTTCTCCATCATTGGAGAAAAGTGAGAAAGGGTTCTTCTGTCTTTTGTTTGGTATTGCAAAGCTCTATCATAGTGACTGGGTGATGAATGTTATAGGAGTATTGTTGTAGGAATAGTTGGATTAATTCTTCAAAAGTTTTATTCCCATAGGTAGACTTGAGAACCATTCCATAGCTTGCCCCCCTAAACTTCTTAGGAAAAGGCACATGAGATACGTTTGGTCATTCATGAACTCCATACATAAAGCACAAAATTCTCTGATATGATCTTGAGGATCTATATTCCCATCATATTTGTCAAACTTAGGCATTTCTACTTTTGAGGGAAATGGAGGCATGTAAAGGTTTTTGTCAAATGGGAATGGGCATATTGTGTCCAGAGAATATTGTTTTGGTGATTTATCTTTGTTTTTCAGTTCTGTGACCTTAGTTCGTAACGCTTGTATTTGTTTGTTTAGCATTCCCAATGGTGTCTCTTCCTCTTTAGTGATGAGGGCCTCCACATCATAACCAGTAGGAAGCTTGGTGCCTTGCTTTGCTAATTCTAGGAAATAGTCTTCTTTTTCTCTAGCCATGATGACCTTCATCATTTTTCGAAAATCTTTATCATTTTGACATTTATGTATTTCAACCTCTAGAGGTTCAGAGGCTTCAGATTTAGTTGATGAGGACTCATTGTCAATGGCATGATTGCTGAAGTTGTCATAAGTGTCTCGTTTACTAGCTTGTTTTTCTTGCCTTTCTCCAGACATGGTGGGAGATAGGGGCTGACCAAAGATTGGTATATCGTAAACTAGTATTTGTGATGATGACAGTTTATTTGAGATGAGGTTTTCTACAAAGAATGGATTGTCATTTGATGAAAAGGGCGTTTCTTTTTCTTTTTCTTTGTCTATTTTACTGCGAGAACTTCTGGTTTGAATAGGCATTTACAACCAACAGGACCGAGAGCTAGATGTGTTGCAGAAGTCAAGATCAAATTGTAGCTAGTTATTCGTTTAATGTAATGATTGAGTGAAGTAACCAAGATCTGTTCTAGTTTCAGGAATGATCTATCCTGTGTAAGACATTATCTAAGTTAACTTAGGTTTGATAAGATGTTGATTGGACTAGCTGAGAAATGATTGACAAAATCATGCAACACAGTGACAGGGGTACACTATCAAGGTTGTTTATGTTCAGGAGGATGAAAACCAGTTTTTAGGCTCACTAAAGACTATTTTAGGCAAGTTTGACTTTTCTAGATTGGCAAAATCAGAGACTCGTACGACAGTATAATAGCTTCAGGAAAATGATAGTTCTATTTCGTATGAGTTGCTGCCTAATACCATATGACAGATGGGTATGTCTGAAATGACAAACTGATAAATGCAAGGGTTTATTGTATGACACAGGATTTAGGATGAAATGACAGTTCTTAGACCCAGATGACAGACGGTAAGGACTCATACGACGTAGGATCAAGGCTCAAATGACAGAATGTTAGGACTGATGGAATATCGTACGACACAAAATATGAAGTAAAACAATAAAACAAAAGTCTCATACGACTGTTTCTGGATAGAGATTAAATGCTGAGTTTTCGATGACTAAGTATGAGGCAGATTGAGTTTTCATTGACTGACGAAGACTAGTTTTTGACACTGACAGAGTTTATCACTGAATTATTTGGTATTGTTTTCTCTATTTTTGGTATTCTAGTTTTAGTTTCAGGGATGAAAACATAGAAAACATGCAATACGAATAATAAATTCAATCACAACATGCAAACCCTATGGAAGTTGGCTTAGAGAAGAAAACCTTTTCTTGCTGACTTAGGTACACACCCAATAGCTAATCAGAATACAGCCACTGAGTCTCACGCAATGGATTCTCAATGTCGTATTAGCTGACTCCAAATGCTAATGGGGGCATGATATGGCAAGTGTCTTGGGAGATTTACTATCTCTCTTGCACAAAGATTATCAACCTTTCGGATGTGAATCAGGTAGCTTCTAATTTTGAATTGGAACTAGTAAGGGGTCCGTTCAACACGTCGAGGTATAAAATCAATTAAGAGGTCTCCTAGCCTTGAAAACCAAGGTTTAATATACCCAAAGGTATAGAGGAGAGCTATTCCCAAGCACTGCCGTTGACTTGATTTTCATCAAATCATGTTTATTTTATAGTGGGTTGGAGTACTTGACATTTAGGCATTCCCACTTGGGTCGTTCCCCTCTCACCGACCGTAATGGCTTTAAGAGTTATTAGCTCCTCGGGAGGGCAGGCTTGCTAAAGATATGCAAATCTCAAACTTAAAGAAAATGTTTCAAGGGTTTGGATTTCTGATTGTTTATACAAACAAGAGCATACTCTCCTACCTCTCAAAATTTTCTTAAAACACAAAATACAGATTTGTTTTTTAACCAGATAGCAAGTTAGGTGCCTAAACATGAATTTAAAGAACACATGATGTTTAGTTGATTCTCTTTAGGCAACCTGCAAAAACAACGTATCAGTAGTCATGTTGTTTTTATTCTTTGACAGACATATGTTTGATTGATAAATTCTTTGACTAGCGTCCTGCAAGAAACTGATTAGGCTATGAAAATATTAGGCAGACAGAAGATGATTTAGGGTTAACGTTAGCGTAATCAAAATTTGGATAGAAAACCTGAAAAGTGAAATTTATTTTAACCCAACAAAATACAGAATCGTATGACAATTATCACAAAGTAAAACGATAAAAGGTTTTTATCATATGAGTTAGAAATGAGCATAGAACCACAGAAGACAAAATCAGATATTCAGAACAAAACTTCATACGACACCATTTTATGATTCGTATGACAAATCAAAGGCTTCGACAGAATGTCGTACAATGTAGTAATACCACTCGTATGATATTTCACAGAGACTGTACAGACGAAACCTGTAGGATAGAAAAAGTAATTTTGAGGCCGAAAAAGTAGTCTTCTGCCCCATGTTGGGTGCCAAAAATGTGTGTGTGAAAAGTGAACCTGTATCTGCAAGCTAGAATACACAACACTTCAATTAAGTCATTAGATGCATGGTTAGTAAATCAATAATCAATAAATAATAGACCATTACAAAGCGACCTATTGCCTTCTAGTAGATGCGAGTTTAGATTGCTCTTAGATTTCTAAGCTATCTAGTGACTAGACAACACCTAAACGAAGGATTTAATCTATATGAGCATAAGATTGAGCTAAATGGATGCAAGATTTAAGCTAGATGAATGCAAGATATGCAAGATTAATCTAACATGATTTAAGAAATATTTAAGCTAGATGATCTAATAAATATGCAATAACTAATATATGAATATCTCAATGCACAAATCTCAATGAACCTAGAGCAAAAACAACATAATAACAATATATTCTCCAGGATTTTTGAATGAGAGATGAGAGTCTGAATTTATAGAAAATTCAGAAAGAAACCAAAGGCTGAGATCAAATCATGATGAGTGGTCAAGATTTTCCAAGAGGAAGCACAATCCAGGTGAATTGATGTGATTGGCTTCTTTTCTCAGTTTTAAATTAAATTGAACTAAAATTAAGATAAAATCAAGAAAAAACTGATTTATTCTCTATTTCATTCAATTTTAATATTTAATTGTTTTATTTGCTTTCTTTAAGATTATTTATCAATTTTTAATTTGTTTTTCAAGATTGTCTCCAATTGATTTCTTTTCTCAATTTTAAATTCTTTTTTTGTCAAATTAATTCCTTTTTTGATGATTTAATGGCAAATTGATTTATTTAATTAAATATGCTAGGATATTCAATAAAATAAATAGGATAATTGTTTAAAAATGATTTACTTGGAATGATTTAATTAATTAAATAAATATTTAATTAATATTGAGTGATTAATTTTTCCATGTTACATTGATGATTTTAGAAATTAATTGTGTGCTCAAGATTTATTTAATTGCCTTTGGTTAGGACCTTGGTGACGTTGTCGAGATTAGGGGCCCATGGTTTAGATGACCATTTTTAGGGTATTACAGGAATGAACTATCAAAGTGTCATCCTGAAATACTCTCCGTAATGCTGTAATCCCCTACTGAGGCGACAAATCATAGTCTACCCTACCACTTGCAAATGGTATCCTCAAAATCCTATACACATCCTCGGGAGTAATAGTCATCTCCCTGGATGGTAAGTGAAATGTATTATGCTCAGGATGAAACTTCTCAACTAAGGCACTGAGTAATCTGTGATTCACATGAATATCTGGCATATAAATCAACCATCTTAACCCATATGCATCAATATGAGCTCTCTGCACATCTGTCAACTCTTGAACTAATCTCATGGTGGGTGGATAGGTACATCGAAATTGTGTATCAGGCAAATTAACTTGGAATATTGAACAAAAAATCATTAGTATGCGACACAAATTAAGTTACAAAGGTGTAAAAAGTGTTCATGAATCCAAATCATCAATCATGAAAAAAAAAATTCACATTTATGCCTTGAAAAATAAACACTGTTTTCATACGAGTTTTCCCTGTGGGGCAGAAAATCGTATGAGTAAAGAATGGGGACAATATGAGTAAACTTATTGATACGAGTCATTAATTGGGGTAGAATGAGTAAAGGGTCTCTTATGAAAATGCTCGTACGATTGAAGGGAACATGTAGAATGACTAATCTAATGACTTTATACGACAAAATAAATTTTAACAGATTGTCATATGACAAACCCTAGTTGGCCATACGACTAAACGACTAAAAATGAATTAAAACAACAAAAAGAACGGTAAATTCAAACAAAAATTCAAAAAATAAGAAATGCAAGAGGCTTAAGATCGATCACTTACTACTGCCAGATAGTTTCAAGGATGATTATGACATCTTTGGTGCTCAAATCGGTGCGTATGCCCGAGAATTACCATTTTTCTCTAGAGAAGGTTTTTGAACTTTTGAACTTTGAAAGCTAAAAATGAATTGCGAATGACACCTTCATCCCTTATATAGGCAAAACCCTAATTTTTAGACTTTCTCCGATTGACACAAAATTTGTACTCTTTGCTAAATCACCCGTCTTGAGTCCATTTTCGGGATCAAAATTGAAATCTAACGTCAATTTTCTAGTCAAATTTTTGCAATGTTGACCACTTGGTACTTTCATCTTCAGATCACTTTTTCTCATCTTTTTTTTGCTCAAATCAATTATGATCTCAATTTCATTCTCCAATCACTCATCGTGCTTAGATTATCATCGATATATCATTTTATTAAATAAAATTGCCTAAAATCACTACGATCTCGCTATCTTTCGATTTCGCTCCCAAGGGGGCATACTTATTACGTCTACATTATTAGTTATTACGTCATAAAAAAGTCAAATTTTTTTTCAAATCTTCATCAAAAAGTTGAGCAGAAAATCTTTTCAGTCAAAGATCAATCAAACTTCAGTAAATCTCTAGGGGCATATCAAGTTTGTCCTCATCTGAATCACACTCAATCCAAATAGGTGTTTAGTTTCATCGCATCAAATCAAGCTGGACATTCTATTTCACTAATCGGTTCTTGTTTAATCAAGTTCGGAATTGGTTTTCATCTCTTTGGTCAATCAATTATAGTTCAATCAAGTTCTAGATCTATACTTGTTTCTTGATCCATCAAGTTGAAGATCAGTATCTCTCTCTTTATCGATCCTAGTTCAATCAAGTTCAGGATCAACATCGCTTTAATCAACCTTTTCAGTTTCATCACTTCAAATTAATCTAAATATCTCGCTCTTCATCGATTTGTGATCCATTAAGTTCAGAACTGATAACTCTTCGACATCAACTATTCTTTGAATCAATGCGCTACTTGCTCATCAATTCAAAGAGGGGCAAATGTAATACCCTAAAAATGGTCACCTAAACCATGGGCCCCTAATATCGATTACATCACCAAGGTCCTAACCAAAGGTAATTAAATCAATCATGAGCACCTAATTAATTAATTCTCAGTCATCAATGCACATGGCAAATAAATCATTCTATATTAATTAAATATTTATTTAATTAATTAATCATTCCAAGTAAATCATTTTAATCAATTATCCTATTTATTTAATTAAATATCCTAGCATATTTAATTAATAAATCAATTTGTCGTTAAATCATAAAAAAATGAATTAATTTGAAAAATAATTAAATTTGGGAAAAGAAATAAAAAAGGAATTAAGTTGAAAAATATCAGAAAAATAATTAAATCAATTAAATATCAAAATTGAATAAAAATATGGAATAAATCATTTTTTCTGATTTTATCTTAAATTTATTTCAATTTCCTTTAAAGCTAAGAAAAGCAACCAATCACATCAATTCATCTGGATTGTGCTTCCTCTTGAAGAATCTCTACCATTCATCATTGATGAATCTTGATCCTTGGTCTCTCTCTGGATTTTCTATAAATTTAGGGTCTCATCTCTCATTCAAAAGAACCTAGAGATTTATCGTTATTATGTTTTTTTTTCTCTAGGTCTATTGAGATTTTCGTGCATTAAGAATAGTACATCTTAGTTTATTGCAAATTAATCATGATTAGTTTAATTCATTTAGCTTAATATTCATTCATCTAGCTTAATCTTGCATATCTTGCATCCATTTAGCTCAATCTTGCATACATATAGATTAAATCCTTCATTTAGGTGTTGTCTAGTCATTGGTGTTGCATAAAGAAATCTGAGAGCAACACTAAACTAACATCTAATAGAAGGCAATAGGTTGCTTTGTAATGGTTTTATTATTCATTGATTATTGATTTACTAACCATGCATCTAATGACTTAATTGAAGTGTTGTGTATTCAGATGTAGATACAAGTCCACTTTTCACACACACAGTTAGAATGTGGGATTGTATAAACCTTTGACAGTACCGGTAAGACCTTGGGAGGATACAAGCATGGATTTTGTACTTGGATTGCCTAAGACACCAAGACGGAATGATTCTATATTTGTGGTAGTGGATTGATTTTTGAAGATGGCTCATTTCATACCTTGTAAGAAGACATCAGATACATTACATGTAGCAGACCTATTTTTCAAGGAAGTAGTGAGATGTTGGCCATTTGGTGGAACTGATTATGTGTTGCATTGATGTTTTGTCATTGATGCCAACACTAGCTGTTTGGATGCTTTATCGACACCCTTCTTGTCCCGGTAGGCTGAGTGGTTTCTGGTTAACTTGGATCCAACATGATCCGGTAGGATCCAGTATAGTTTGATGATGGAATCAGCTTGTTCATGATACTCATACTCATATTCGGTCAGTTGGTTTTGGTTTGGTGATCGAATGCTATCCTGCTTGCTTAAAAGATTAGTTTCTGGTTTTGGCGAGGGTTTCATTGGTAGAACTTTTGGTGGAGATATTTGATGAATTGCATAAGTAGTATTGGTGCATCTTCTGATGGAGTTCCAAGATGTTGTTGATGATCATGTTTGAGACTTGGCGGATGGAGACCATTGCTGCAGCATGTGGACCTATACTGGGTCTCGGTTGATCTAGGTTATGGACTGACTTTAATGTAACGTGTGGATTGGACCTCTCCATGTATTTACAAGATGTCTTATGTGTTGATATTATTTGTTTGGTCTTAGGATGACATGGTTTGTAATTATGTAATTGGTTTATTGTCTGGTGACCGATCTAATTTTTTATGGTCGAGGGTTTGTATATATATAGATGTAAGATCTTATTGTAGATCATCATGGTTATTATTAGAGGTCATGGTCAAAGAATGTAATGTGCAAATAATGTAATATCATTTAGGCTAAGGAGTGGGTCGATCATTGGAGATTGAATTAGGTTTATGTAAGAGGATTTAGTCCTCTGGTATTGAGCTTAACTAGAACTGTACTCAAGCATAGGGGATGCTATCTTTTGCAGTTCAACACTTCTCTGTGAGAGTAGAGAAATACAAAACCAAAGGAGCCCAAATGATCTCTGCAAGTTGAATAACCTATTACAAGGAGAAGCAAGGAAGCAAATAACAAAAAAAAAAATACATAGAAAATATGCTCAAAAAGATGAGAGATCAATATTCACAAAATGTATAATGTGATAATATGGAATAATACAAAAGAAAAGAATTAACCTCTAATAGGTCAAGAAACCCTAAAAAGGAAAACCTAGGCTTGCACATAATAATTAATAAAAGAATTAATTATTATGCACCTAAAGTTAGCTTAAGTGTAAAAGAGATAAAGGGAACTTAAATAATGAAACAAATGTTGTTTAATTAATCAAGTAAAGACCCGAATACTGTAACACTCCCCCTTAAGCTAGACTTAGGGAGAAGTTAAAACCTAGAACAACTACTGAAAGCTAGGAAAGATGGGTCCCAACAAGAAGGCCTGATCAGGTACCTAAATACAACCAAATCTCTATGAACCAAAGAAATAGAGAAAACCATATGGGAAAAAAAACTCTACTCCAAACAGAGATGGAAAAGCAAGTGAAGGACTGAAAAAGCCTCCAAACAAGAATGTTCCAAAAAGATAGGAACAAGAGAAGATCAGAAGAATCACCAAAGCATGAAGAACCTGCAAACACTATCGAAGAATAACTGCTGATCTGAAGAACCTCCATTGAAATAGAACATGACCAGGTAGAGAAGACTATAATCTATATGAGTGCCCTCAAATGACACTACTCAAATCAGATGGCAAACAAAAGCAAACAACTGAAATCGAAGATACAGATGGCACGAGAAACCAAAGCTTGAAGAGCTAATCAATCGAACCAAGGAAGCATTAGAACCAATAGGAAAAACCTCCTCATAATGCTTAAAAAGGGAGAGGGATAGGTACACTGAAAAGAATGACCAACAAGAACTGCACGACGAAGAACTAGGAACATCGAAGGCGCAGAGAAAATACATAGTGTCGTGGAAGGAACACTCGACACACAATATAAGGTGAATGTCATGGAAGGAACACTCATTAGAAAAAGGTAGATGGCAAACAAAAGACAAACGTCAACCCCCTCATGGCACTTTATAGGTAGAGCATATACAATAAGGCACAAGATGTGCAAGATCCCAAGTAAACAATGCATGATGACACTTTATCTCAGTGCGTTTGCATTAAAAAAATGCTACAATGATAATAAGATTGGAAATAGAAAGAAGAACAAAAAATGAGACATCCTACTCAAAGAAGAGATCCCAGGACCTGAAACAACCAAGATATTTACCAGAGTGCGGAAAAGAAAAAAACTAAATAAAATATTTCTGGAGAAAAATCTAGAAAGAAAACCCATATGGATGGAAATTACACATAACAAGCTTTCCAATGATATAAAGTTTTCAAAAAATAGAGTCTGGATGCTCATTCTATGGCCCTGGAAGTGCAAAAAAAAGACCCCACTTTGACTAGAAAAAAGTACAGTCAAACAAAAAAATTGGAAAAAAAATTCCAACACCACGAGGTCCGGCTTGAAACCAACTTTCCAACGCCTATTCATTTTTGAAAAAATGACTCCGTTTGCCCAAGTTATGACAAAAAACCAACCCCCCCTAAAAAAGGCAAAAAGGGTGGTTGTCTAGTGGCAGGTGGGTGGAGGTGGCCCATGGGCGGCGCTGTGGTGGCGAGTAGGTGGCGTGGCAGTGGCTAGGCGGTGGAGCTACGGTTTCCGACGGGAGTAGCCATGGTGGCTGGCGGACGGTGAGGGTTGGAGGGAGACGCCGGCGGGGGGCTGGACCTATCAGAACTGACAATGGTGCCAGACCTGTGGCAGGCCAGAGGGCCCCACGGTACCGTGGGGTAAACCCCGAAAAAAGATTTTTGATTTTTTTTTGCAAAATTTATCGATTTTTATTGATTTTTGTTTTGATTTTTAATTTTTTTCAGACAAAAAATCATTCGGCCTGCATGCCATAAAAGGCATTTTTTTTTGAATTTTTTTCTTGAACTGCGTGCTAGGGTCGTACGACCTAGTATTGGAGAAAAAAATGCTCCTAGAGGCTTAGGAGCAAAAAATGGTCAAGTTTTATATGACCATAAGGGTTTTTGGGCCTTCTGAGCATGATGGTGAGGTCCGTTTAGGCCCAAAGTGCTAAAAAAAAGGCCTATCCCTAGGTGCATAAAAAAACTTCCTAAAACCCCAGATCTGCTTCCAATGTAAAAAATCTCAAAACAAGAACATATAGCTGTAGATCTGAAGCTTTGATACAATGTGAGAGTTGAGAAATACAACACCAGAGGAGCCCAAATGATCTCTTCAAGCTGAATAACCTGTTGCAAGGAGAAACAAGAAAACAAATAACAGTAAAACAAATACACATAAAATATGCTAAAAAAGATGAGACCTCAATATTCACAAAATGTGTAATGTGATTATTGATAATTATGATACTAATTATTAAGTAAAGATGCCAAGCTCACAAGATGAGAGGGGGGGGTGAATCATACAAACTTAATCTTTCATAAAAACAACAGATTCAACCTCGGTAACATATACTTCAACAATATAACCAAAACTGCTAAACATGTAACCTTAAGAACACATAATCATAACAACATTCATAACACCAAATTTAACGTGGAAACCCAAATAAGGAAAAACCACTGTGGGATTTCAGACCCACTAAGAAATATACTCTTCTAGAGTATGCTCGGTTAAAAGCAAATCCTGTTAAATATTACAAACACATTGCTATATGTGACCCGGTTAAGGGATTTCCCTCAGATCTGTTAGGATCTTCACCTTGTTAGAGGTGACCTTGTTAAAGGATTTCAAACACTCAATCAGAATGTCACCTTGCTAGAGGGTTTTACAAATAAGACTGTTAAGTCCACTCGGTTAAGAGATTTTCTATCATGTCACAAAATAACAGTAATAAAAAATCTATCTGCAACTTCACATCTAAAATGCTAAAGTAGATTCTTATTTGCTCAATACAATCTAGTCATAGGACTTATCTTGTCCCTCTGCTGGGCTCTATACTCTGTTAATCAAACAGGTCTTCAAGCTTCTATGCTTGGTAATCACTATGTAGCATCCCTATGCTTACATTTGCCCGCATACATTGTTTATCAACAGTTCCTTATTTATAAACAATTTGCTAACCGCTTAATCTCCTTGATCACATATCCCATGATCAATCATAGCCATCAGATCTTCAAACTTGACCAGGTTCAATGTATCCTTCGATCTGAAAATATTTTACCTTTCCTTGGAACTTGCATACATTTCTTGGAACTTGTGCTAAGGTATTGTGGTTCAATTTGCGCTATAGATCTTCCTGCCGATTTTCCTTTGCCATAGATTCTTTAACAAACTTCATGCATGACATACCAATCATTTAATCTATTCCATCTCATCAGCTTCCTTCATTAAATAACACTTTTAATCATTTAATGCATTCTCTTACAGCTCGGTTGCAACTCGGTAAATACTAAACTTCACTCGGTAGACATTCACCGTTCATTAACCGATAGCGATAACCTTAGGGTTTACCGGCTAGGTTCCTTAGGGTTTACCGACTAGGTTCTTTGCTCGGTAACATAGTATAGTATTAACCTTACAATCAACAACATATGTAGGATATCAAAACAATCTAAACATCATGATCTCATCATTGTCTAACTCGGTAATAGTTGCCCATTGAATAACTTATTTCTCCCCTTATTCATCACAGTCTTTTTGTGTCTTTTACCGACATCTTTATACTCATCAAATCATACTTCTTAAGATATGGCAACATCATACTAAATTAGAAAATCAATTTCTTGACATCAATGACAAAATAATAATATTAAGACAGTAAACATCCTTAATCAGTTATATCCATAATCATCAACAACCTTCTCAATATCCTAATTGAAATGCCAACAATCTCTTATTGTTTGTTATAATGCCAACAATAATATGAAATAATACAAAAGAAAAGATTTAACCTCTAATAGGTCAAGAAACCCTAAAAAGGAAAACCTAGGCTTGCACATAATAATTATTATGCACCTAAAGTTAGCTTAAGTATAAAAGAGATAAAGGGAACTTAAATAATTAAACAAATGTTGTTTAATTAATCAAGTAAAGACCCGAATACTCTAACATTCTCTAGATTGTAGTCTGGATTTCTATGTAGTCAGTGAGGCTCCTTTTGTGATGAGCAGTGCGCTCTAGGCTGTTGGCCTTACTGCAAGTGCAGACCCATCAATTGTAATTCACATACTTAGTGAAAAAGTATTATCTGACTGTGGGTAGGCTTCCCACAGTGGTTTTTCCCTTTACCGAGTTTTCTACGTACAAATCTTGGTGTTATGTGAATGGTATTTATTCTATGATTATTGTTTATGCTTAATTGGCTTAACTGTTATTCCAGTATTAATATTTTGGGTTTTGGTATTAAAGTTTAAGTTGTTAATGATTCCACTAATTTGTGACAACTGATTCACTCCCCCCTCTTAGTTGTCTTCTGATTATTTTAACTGTCTAACAATTGGTATCGGAGCATTGGTCCTCTCTGTAGAAAGCTTAACCACTTGAGGAAGATCCTATGGCGACTAAGAGTTCAAGTCTATCTAGTTCTTCTGGAGCTATCTTTCGAAGGGATATTCTGAGGCTTGATGGAACAAATTACACAGTATGGAAGATTCATATGTAGACTCATCTGAGATGTCTTGGCAAGGAGATTTGGGAGATCACATAGAATGGTGTCACACCCTATAATCTAGGATCTGGCAATCCGCCTCTGGCAAACCTAGACAAGGAGCTTGAGAATGATTGTAGAGCAAGAGAAGCCCTCTTGTGTGCACTTTTTGATCAACAAATAATGGGATTAACCGATAAATCATCTGGAAAATCTATATGGGATAAGTTGGAGACTCTTAATGAAGGCGACCCTACATTAAATATTGCTAAACTTGATGGTTACCGGGTGAGATATGAAAACCTAAAGATGGAAGAAGATGAAAGGATTACTGCATTCATGGAAAGGGTAAATGAGATTGTTATGAGAATTCAATGTTGTGGTGGAACTTTGAGCAAAGATGAAATTGTTTCTAAAGTCTTGAGAGCCCTACCACCGGCTTACAAAATGAAGGCTATTGCTATTAATGAGTTGAGAACAATGGCTAATACATCTATCAATAGAGATACTTTAGGTTGGGAAACTATCTGCTTTTGAGCTTGAAGAATTTGGACGTTCTGGAGTTGTGAAGTTTGAACCTTTTTTTCATGCATCTATATCTATAACTGGTAAGAAAGATTGGAAATATTTATATGCAAAGGAATTGGAAGATATGAAAAGAGAAGATGATGAGTTTGAGCAACTTGAAGCACTATTTGCTAGAAGAGTACCGAAAGGACCAGTAGGAATTAAGTATGAAGGAAAGCACCTTTTAAATGTTTTGAATGTAATAAGATTGGTCATTTTGCATCTAGATGTCCTAAAATAAATTCAAGATTTGAAGAAAGCATTAGAAGATCATTTAAGCCTGACCCTGGATATCAGAACAAGTATAAATACAAGAAAATAGAGACAAATCATGCTACATAGCGGATGAGGAAGGCACTATTGATTTTGATGATGAAACGACATAAGACTCTGCTAGTGGATCCAAAAATGGGAAGGAATGGGTGTTCTTGGCTATCAGGGAAGATGATCCAACACTGGAAAAGAATATACCTGAAGAGAAGGCACTTGTTGCTAAAATTGAAGACAAGGATGATTGGGTAATTGATAGTGGTTGTTCACATCATATGACTGGAGATAAAGGGAAGTTTCTATCTTTGCAAGAATTTGATGGTGGTCTAGTTAGATTTGGAGATGAAAAAACATGTATGATAAAAGGAAAAGGAACCATATCATTGGATGGTAAGAACAATATTGACAAATATTATGTTGAAGGTTTGAGGCATAATCTTTTGAGTGTAGGACAATTGGTAGATAAGGGATTTCAATTATAGTTCAATGATGGAAAATTCAAAATCATTAATAGATCTAGTTTGGAGATAGCAACCGTTACATAGACAAAAGGTAATATATTTCATTTGAACTCCAGTGAGAAGACATATTTGATTACACAGATTGATGAGAGTTGGCTATGACATAAAAGGTTGTGTTATGTGAATTTTGATTGCATTGTGAAGATCAGTTCAACTAACGCAATTAGGGATATACCTAAGATTATGAAGCCCTATAATCCGGTATGCAAAGAATGTCAAATGGGTAAATAGGTCAAAACCTCTTTTAGAAGTATATGAGATAAATAAAATGATGTTCTTGATATTATTGATACTGATTTGTGTGGCCCTGCTAGAGTTAAGAGTTTTCAAGGTGATAGATATTTCATGCTAATCATTGATGACTATTCTAGAATGTTGTGGGTTACTTTTCTAAAAGAAAATTTTGAAGCATTTGAAAAGTTTAAAATCTTTAAGGTTAAAGTGGAAACTGAGACATTATTCAAGATTAAATTTTTGAGATCAGATCATGGTGGAGAATTCACATCCGGTAAGTTTAATAACTTTTGTGACAAACATGGTATAAGAAGACAAATTTATGCTCCCCAGACACCTCAACAGAATGGAGTTGTGGAAAGGAAGAACAAAACTATCTTGGATGCTACTATAAAAATGATGATGGAAGCTAGTCTACCTCATATCTACTGGAGAGAAGCAGTGAGTATAATGGTTTATACATTCAACATAGTACATATCAAAGGAGAAACCGGTAAGACACCTTATGAATTATGTTTTGGCAATACACCTACAGTTAAGTATTTCAAATTTTTTGGCAGTAAATGTTATATTAGTAGAGATAATATCATTGGAAAATTTGATCCTAGATGTGATGAAGGCATATTTCTTGGTAATTTTAATGAAACCAAAGCATATAGATGTTATAACAAGAAATTGCAGAGAATTGTGGAGAGTGCTAATGTCAAAGTAGATGAGCTAAACATAAGTCAAATTAGAGTTTATGAGAACGAACCGACAGTGGAAATTATTAAATCTGAACCGATAGAACCTTTATGGGAAAAAAGAGTTGAACTAGTTACTCTGGCAGTATCAAAGAACTCTACAATAACTGAAGAATAGGGAAGAGGAACAAAAAGTCAAAAGACTCCTAGGTATGCAAGATTGAATCATTCAGAAGATCAGATCATTGGGGATAAGAGAAATGGAGTGATGACAAGAAGAAGTCTGACAACTAATGAGGTATGTTTAATTTCACAAGTTGAACCAGAATCAGTAATTGAGGCATGTAAAGATGAATATTGGTTGAAAGCTATGGAAGAAGAATTAGATTAGATTGAGAAAAATAACACTAGACCTTGGTTCCCCAACCTAAAAATAAAAATGTTATTGGAACTAAATGGTTTTTTAGGAATAAACTGAATGAAGATGGTCAACTTATAAGGAATAAGGCTAGATTGGTTTGTAAAGGATATTCTCAGAAGGAAGGAATTGATTATGGAGAGACTTTTTGCACCTATAGCGAGGATTGAAGTTGTGAGATTATTTCTTGCCTATGCTGCTTATAAAAACTACAAGGTTCATCAGATGGATGTTAAATATGCATTTTTGAATGGGGATCTTGATGAGGAAGTTTATATTCAGTAACCTGATGATTTTTCACTATCAGATGATACAAATATGGTTTGAAGGTTAAGGAAAGCTTTATATGGATTGAAACAAGCACCTACAACTTGGTATGCAAGGTTGGATAAATATATTTTGAAGCTTGGTTTTAATAAGGGCAGTGTTGACAGTAATTTATATTATAAGATCACTGATGATGATATACTGATTATTGAAATATTTGTTGATTGCATTATTTTTGGAGGTGAAGATAAGTTATGCATAGAATTTTCTAAAAATATGGAGAAAGAATTTGAGATGTCTATGATTGGTGAGATGAAATTTTTCTTAGGTTTGTAGATTACTTAGACTAACAAAGGTATTTTCATCTATCAAACTAAATATGCTAAAGAATTATTGAAAAAATTTGGTATGAGAGATTCTAAACCGGTAAGTACTCCTATGGTTACGAGTGAGAAATTGACAAGAAAAGATGTTTTTGCACTTGTAAATCCTACAAGATACAAATCTATGATTGGAGGTCTGCTTTAATTGACTCAGACTAGGCTTGACATTATGAATGCAATTTGTATTGTTTCAATATTTCAGAGTGATCCTAGAGAAAATCATTAGATGGCGGTGAAAAGGATTTTTAGATACTTGCAGGTTACATCAGAATATAGCTTGTGGTACCCTAAGGATGATAACTTCACTTTATGTGCATACATAGATGCTGATTGGGCTAGAGATGTTGATGACCGGAAAGCACTTCTCATGGAGCTTTCTTTCCTAGAAAGAAGTTGGTCTCATGGATCAACAAGAAGCAGTCCTGTACTTCTTATCTACTGCTGAAGCCGAGTATGTTGTTGCTGGTACTAACTGTACACAATTTTTATGGATGAAGCAAATGTTGAAGGATATAAAGGTGGATTGTGATGCACCAGTAGTTATTCACTATGATAACTCTGCCGCTATTGATATATCAAAGAATCCCGTATTTCATTCTAAAACAAATCACATATCTATCAAGTATAACTTTTTGAAAGAGAAGGTGGAAGCAAATGAAGTTAGATTGGTTTATGTGAACACTATAGAGCATATTGCAGATATTTTCACTAAACCTTTGTCCAAGGAATCATTTGAGTACCTAAGAGACAAATTGGGAGTTTGTGCCCCTCTGATAGAGACTTGATTGATGTGGTTTAGCATCAGTCCGACATGCATTATCATAAATACTATTCATTCCAACACTGATGTGGGATGCTACTGCTCAGGGGGAGTAGTCAGCTTTGTGATTCAGTGGTTTATGTTTTTTCTTTGATATTTCTATCAGATTTCTGGCATTGATGTCAAAGGGTGAGTGATATTGATGTGAAAAAGAAAGAGAAATTAAGAGCTTTATAAATATATTATTCACAGGGGGAGATATTGATATTCAAAGCTGTATATGAGAGATTGTTGGCTGTCTTCCATTGGGGGAGACTTATTTGACATTTCTTGGTACTTAGATATTTTTCACATCTAGTGTCGCCATCAATGCCAAAAGGGGATATTGTTGGCCATTTGGTGGAATTGATTATGTGTTGCATTGATGTTTTGTCATTGATGCCAACACTAGCTGTTTGGATGCTTTATCGACACCCTTCTGGTCCCGATAGGTTGGGTGGTTTCTGGTTAAATTGGATTTGACATGATCCAGTAGGCTCCGGTATAGTTTGATGATGGAATCGGTTTGTTCATGATACTCATACTCATATTTGGTCAGTTGGTTTTGGTTTGGTGATCGAATGCTATCTTGCTTGATTAAAAGCTTAGTTTTTGGTTTCGGCGAGGGTTTCACCAGCAGAGCTTTTGGTGGAGATCTTTGATGAATTGCATAAGTAGTGTTGGTGCAATTTCTGATGGAGTTCTAGGATGTTGTTGATGATCATGTTTGAGACTTGGCGGATGGAGATCATTGCTATAGCATGTGGACCTTTACTGGGTCCCGGGTGATCCAGGTTATGGACTGGATTTAATGTAACGTGTGGATTGGGCCTCTTGATGTATTTTCGGGATGTCTTATGTGTTGATATTATTATTTTTCTCTGAGGATGACATGGTTTGTAATTATGTAATTGATTTATTGTCTGGTGGCTGACCTAATTGTTTATGGTCGAGGGTTTGTATATATATAGATGTAAGATCTCATTGTAGATCATCATGGTTATTATTAGAGGTCATGGTCAAGGAATGTAATGTGAAAATAATGTAATATCATTCAAGCAGAGGAGTTGGTCGAGAATTGAAGATTGAATTGGGTTTATGTAAGAGAATTTAGTCCTCCGGTATTGAGCTTAACTGGAATTGTACTCGAGCATAGGAGATGCTATCTTTTGTAGTTCAACACTTCTCTGGATCGTAGCCTAGATTTCTATGTAGTCAGTGAGGCTCCTTTTGTGATGAGCAGTACACTCTAGGCTATTGGCCTTCCTGCAAGTGTAGGTCCCTCAATTGTAATTCACCAACTTATTGCATAAGTATTATCTAACTGTGGGTAGGCTTCCCACCATGGTTTCTCCCTTTACTAGGTTTTCCACTAACAAATCTTGGTGTTATGTGAATGGTATTTATTCTGTGATTATTGTTTATGCTTAATTGGATTAACTATTATTCCGATATTAATATTTTGGGTTCCGGTATTAAAGTTTAAATTGCTAATGGTTCTAGTAATCTATGACAATTGATTCACCCCCCCTCTTAGTTGTCTTCCGGTTATTTGAACTGTCTAACAATTGGTATTAGAGCATTGGTCCTCTCTGTGGAAAGCTTAACCACTTGAGGAAGATCCTATGGCGACTAACAGTTCAAGTTCATCTAGTTGGGGTTTGATCCTTACACAAGCAGAGTTTACCTACAACAATTCAATGAATAGAAGTACCGAAAAACACTTTTTGAGATTGTTACCAGAGTGCACTTTAGAGGAATATTAAAATTGAGAGACATTAGCAGTGAAGACTAGAAGAGTTTAGAAGCAAAAGATTTTGCAAATCACATGGCAACATTACATATTTGGGTTAAATGACATTTGGAAGACATGAATATCAAATAAAAGGAGAAGGCAGATGAGAAGAGGAGACATAAGAAATTTGAAGTTGGAGATGAAGTGATGGTATATATAAGAAAATAGAGATTCCTAGTTGGAACTTAGAATAAGTTATAGATGAAGAAGTTCTGAACCTGTAAGATTTTGAGGAAGTTCAGTTCTGGAAATGCATATGAAGTGGAGCTACCAATTAGTCTAAGTATTTCACCTATATTCAACATTGCAGATCTTCATGAGTACCATGAACTAGAATTCAGTAAGGACAATGCTGTAGACTTGGAGAAGCAGTTGTTCCAAAAGGAACTGGATCAGATTGAAGATATTTTGGATAGTAGGATTGGGCGTAGCACCTGGAGTAGTTAGTATAAGGAATATCTTGTGAAGTGGAAGGACAAACCAGTTGAACATTCATCTTGGATTTCTCAGGAAGAGGTAGATCGCCTTGGTTTTCCTCTGACCCCAACAAAGTGTGAGGTTCACTTTTTCAATAACCCTAGATGTTTGATGCAGGAGCATCCTCTGTTCACATCAATCTTGTATCAACCAAAAATATTTTCCTCTATGTTTTCCTTTCTGTGTGTCCCAGTTTTGGCTCACCAGATCCTGTGGAGTTGGATTCTACTTAAAGACTTGATCATCTTTCTTTCTCTCATACCACATTGCACTTGGATCACTTTTCGGCAAGATATCACTACCGGTTTCCATGATAGTTTCTTGTTACTGATTGTTTCTTTGTTACCGGTTGCCTGAGACCTATTTTGGTGATCTACCAGAACCCATTTCAAAGCTTTCAGAGCCTTGGGCATTGGTTTTGATGTTCCTTGGCATGTGTCCGACCTTCTACATTTCATCCTTTGGATTTTCTAGAGGAATCTCTTGGCAAAGGCTGACCTTCGAGTTTTGATCCCTTTTGGGCTAAATGGATCCTTTGGATCGATATATATATATATATATATTTGTAATTATGCATTAGAATGTAATCAATTAGAATCAATCAAAGAATCAGATAGCTATACTGTACATAGAAGATAGATCTTTTGATTCAAGGTCCCGGTTGTGACCTATTCTACTAGGCCCGAGTGTCGGTATGTTGTAACTCGGTTGTTACCGGTTGGATGTAATCAAATTTCATGCAATAAATCAATATGTTATACATTGCCTCCATCATATCTTTGTATTTATGTTGTGTTTACTCTTCCTGACTAATCCATATTGATCTCTTTGAGGTCCCTCCTCACCGGTGACTGCTTTAGCTACACACATGCAGACACTTCAATCTAGTTCAACACACTCTCTCCTTAAATCACTGAAACACAACCTATTGTTCAACTAGCCCCAAATACACTTTTTAGTTAGGTCATCTACATAACCCTAACTGCATTCAAAATACAATGAATTTAATATTTTAGATCATTACAAATCATTACAGATCATTACAAAAAATTTCTTGACAATTTCCAGCATTGAATAATCACCGCATATCACCGCACATTGGTTTGATAAGCAATCAAACCCTTGTCACATTGTACTAAGCACTTTGTTATTTCCCAAGAAATCCAATCCTTGTACATGCTCAAATGCAATCTTATCATTACACACAGTTTTTGACACGTCATCACTAAGTTATGAACATGATAAGATCCATCGCCAAACCATAAATCATTACCGTTTAAAGATCTGTTACCGGTATACATTCTTCTTCATAGAGTTCATGATAGTCAATCATAACTCACTCAATATAATGAATCTATTGATGTGGTTGCAATCATAGACTCATGCCAATGTCATAAACATATGTTCCAAACTGCAATAGCTAACTCCTCTCCAATCGTCCGTACCGGTTACTTGATCATCACTCTGTTCCTGTTTATCGGTTTATTGCAACTTAGTAGTTTTGTTGTTTAACACATTCCTCTACTAGTAGGCCTAGATGACTTAGATGACTCAACAAACATGGTTTCCATTAACGACAACACAAATAAAGTCATCAAACAACTTACAACTATATCATCATCATCTAGCCAACATTCTCCATCAACTTTACAAGTTATGCCAACAATAACTTTACCGGTCATCTTCTCATCATCATCTCAGTTATGCCAACAATCTTCCCATCATTATCTTCATCAATTATGCCAACAATCTCCCCCTTTGGCATTGATGGAAACACCAAAATAACAATACCAAAATCTCACCAAAAGCTCATCATGCAAAACTGAATGCTCACCATACATAACTGTTAGAGTTCTAGTGATGATTATTGTACTGGATCTTCACTATTCTCATCCTCCTTTGCTTTATTTCTCCCCCTATTATTTTTATTCTCCCCCTTTGACAACAATGCCAAAGGTTCAAAGTGTCAAATTCATCTCCTATTGCTATTGTTTTCTACATCTTTGCTGCTCTTGTTTTCTTCATCTCAGCTGCCCCCCTGAGGAGTAGCCCACTTCTCATCAATCCACAGTGAAAGATCTTCTATTAGTCCACTTGATTGATGCTGCAACAACATCTTAGCTGACCTTTGGTAGGGGTATAACCCCTAGCTTATCTCTGAGATATTCAAAGGTCTCCTTAGGCAATGGCTTAGTGAAGATATCAGCCAACTGCTCCTTACTTGATACATGCTCCATCCTGACTTTCTTTTCCTACACTCTTTCTCTCAAAAAATGATACTTCAGTTCAATATGCTTTGTTCTAGCATGCAATACCGAATTCTTTAAAATAGTTATTGCACTTGAATTATCATAATATATGATCATTGGTTTTGTCATAATCTCCTTGAATCCTTCCAATACATGTCTCATCCATATTGCTTGAGTACAGTTCAAAGATGCAACCATATACTCTGCTTCTGCTGTAGACTGAGAAATGCAACTTTGTTTCTTACTAGTCCAAGATACCAGTCTTCCTCCTAGAAAGAATGCTCCACCGGTTGTGCTCTTTCAGTCATCTCTATTACCTGGCCAATCAACATCTGTGAACACCTTCAAAGAGAAGTTGCCTTTGTATGGATACCATAATCCATAATCACTAGTTCCTCTAAGATACCTAGAAATTCTCTTCATTGCAACCATATGAGTATCTTTAGGATTATTTTGAAATCTAGCCACTATACCAACTGCATGAGCAATGTACGGTCTGCTATGAACAACATAGTGTAGTTTACCAATCATTGATCTATACTAAATTTTACTCACTGGATCTAAATCATCTTCCTTGGATAATATGCAACCAGTAACCATAGGGGTTCCTAATGAATACTAAGAGGGGGGGGGGGGTGAATTAGTATACCCAAAATTCCTATACTTAAACACTTTAACAGTCTAGTAGTAAACCGGTAAAACAATTTAACAAACAAACCAGTTAACACACATGCAAACCAGATAGAAAATAAGACATTCACCCATAGGAGAAATAACACCATAACACAAGATATTTGACGTGGAAAACCAAATGGGAAAAACCACGGTGAGATGAAACTCACAAGTAACTATCTACAGAATAGGAACCAGATCAGTTAAGGTCATACAATGTTCTTTTCCAGAACAGATCCTGTTAGGAATCTCAATCTCTTTTAGGAGATAAGTCTGATTAAAGACTACCTTGCTAGAGGATTTTACAAAGGCTTCTCTAAGCCTACCCGGTTAAGGGATTCAAACTTGTCAAAGATGTGAGTAATCAACAAGTGAATGATCTAGCAAATAGAATAGATTGCTTGGTTAGATCCATTCTGGCTCATAGCTAAAGCATTTCAGCATTACTTCAGTCTTCAGTAACTCACACTCTATTATACCTCAAAAAATTGATCTTCACAATTAAGATCGTTCTCATAAAAACTCATCAACCACCTTAAACCCTAGCAACAACACTAAAACCCTAGACATGATGTCCTTATAAAGGAATCTGATTTCATGTCGGTCCAATAGGTTTACAATCCAATTTCCTAGGTTCAATGAATCTAGACATACTTGGTAACACAACACAAAAAGCACTGCCAGAGTGTCGGCACCGTCAAAAAATCGGTGGATGGTAACTCATCACAAAATGCTAGTTGATAACTCATCACAGAATGCTGGTTGGTAACTCACTAGAGTATTGCTTGTTTACACAAAATACTGGTTGTTGGTTTGACAAAAATGAAGACTGGGAAATATGTGTTTTGCCGCTTTGATCCCTTGTGCCGCTTGAGATCCACTAATCGCTTGGAGTCAACATACCGCTTCAGACCGGTAAACACATTTTGCAAAACACCAATAGTCTAAAGACTATAATACAACATACTGGTTGCAACAAATTTTGGTTGAGCTTTAACTCATACATATAAAAGTGATCTCAATGCAAGTGTGTGTCCATCAATGACAATCACAACATAATCATTAAAAATGCCAACAGTTCCAACTGGTTTACAGTCTTCCATTCTGAAGGTTTTTAATACCTCCTTCACATACTTGGACTGGCTGATAAAGATTCCTCCTTTCATCTATTGGACTTGCAAACCAATGAAAAATTTGATCTCACCTATCAAAGACATTTCCAATTTGTTTTTCATTTCTTCTACAAAAGTTAAACTCATGTCATCATCTCCTCCAAATATGATATCATCTACAAACACTTCTATAATCAATAAGTTATCTCTTTCTATCTTCAAGTAAATATTATTATCCTCAATGGTGCTTTGAAATACAATCTTTATCATGTGTGAATGGAGTCTCTCATACCATGCTCTTGGAGCTTGTTTAACCCATATAGAGCTTTATGCAATTTGCACACCATGTCTTTGTCTTCATTCAATGCAAACCCATCCGGTTGTTCAATGTAAACCTCATCTTCTAGTATTCCATTAAAAAATGTAGACTTAACATCCATTTGGTATACCTTGAATCCTTTGAATGCTGCAAATGCAAGTAGCATTCTTACTCCTTCAAGTCTAGCAACCGGTGAAAAGGTTTCTCCATAGTCTTCACCTTCTTCTTGTGCATATCCTTTGCAAACTAGTCTAGCCTTGTTCCTAATCACTTCACCATCTTCATTTAATTTCTTTCTAAACACCCACTTAGTACCAATCACAACTTTATGAGCTAGTCTAGGGACAAGTGACGAAGTGTTGTTCTTCTCTATTTGATCAAGCTCCTCATTCATAGCCTTTATCCAATCATCATCCTTGAGAGCTTCCCTCATTGTCTTAGGTTTAACTATGGAAATTAGACAAGCACTTTCTCTGATCTTTCTTCTTTTTTTGTACTCCAACATTCCTGTCTCCAATTATCTGATCTATAGAGTGATTCAACTTTACATATCTAGGTATAATTGATTCCAGTATATAAGTATCTTCTTGTTATTCTTCTTCATCTTCATCTTCATCTTCCATCGGTTGAGCAGTATCCTCCACACTGTTCTGCTCAGCATCATTTTAAACTTCCGGTTCAATAATCACTATCTTCTATTAATCTACTACATTAGATTCGCTGGTATCATCAGATTTGTCAGAATACTCATCAAATTTCACATTAACACTTCCCACAATCTTCTTGGTTCTTTTGTTAAAGCACTTGAATGCTTTGCTCTTAGTTGAATAACCAAGGAAAGTTCCTTCATCACTCTTAGGATCAAACTTTCCAGTATACTCATCTCTCTTTATGTAACACCTGCTGCCAAAGACTTTAAAATAACTAACATTAGGAGTACGACCATACCATAATTCATAGGGAGTTTTGTCACTACCTTTCTTGACCAATACCAGGTTCATTGTGTGTACTGCAGTGCTGACTGCTTCTCTCCAAAAAATTTTAGGCACATCTCCTTGTATCAATATTGTTCTAGCTGCTTCAATTATAGTCTGGTTCCTCCTTTCTGCAATCCCATTCTGCTATGGTGTCCTTGGTGCAAATAGTTGTCTGTTGATTCCATTCTCATCATAGTATTTCACAAATTCAGCTGATGTGAATTCTCCACCCTAGTCAGATCTCAAGCACTTTAGGTTCTTACCGGTTTCTTTCTCCACTAAGGCTTTGAATTCCTTAAACTTGTTGAAAGCATCACACTTCTGTTGGCAATTGACACTCATTAGATTCATTTTATTATCATTTATGACAACAAGATCTAATGGAAGTCACAAACTGGCACTAGGAGGCGTATATCGATAGATACTGACATTGGAAGCATTCAGGCCTACACCAGCACCGACACCAACATCAATACTTCAAGGAAGCCGACATCAAGGAAGATTTATTTAGTAAATCATTTTGTAATTATTGTCGAGGCCGACATTGAATATCTTTTGTAAATGCATTGAAAGCTAACATAAGGCATATCATGTGTAATAGGTATATAAGTCAGTCTGCTAGGTCAATTTAATGTGATGGTATTGTGATGGAATAGCTGATAGACATATATAGGTATAGAGGAACTGTGAGATGCAAAATATATGTATGGAGATCATTTTTGTATGCAAACATTATATCATGCAATGATCTACAGATAGCTTGGAAAGCATTCTTGGAGGAGAAGTAATAACGGTAATAGTTCAAGTTTGTGAACCAGTATAGAGCAGAAACAGAACCAAAACTCTATCTGGCATAGCAGATGCATTCTTGAGTTCATTTTTAGTAATTTACTTTGGCAGAAAGCTTGTAGTCAGTGAGGCTCTTTAGTGATGAGCAGTATGCTCTAGGCAGTATCCCTTCCTGCAAGTGCAGGCCCTTGTTTTATGTAATATCTTTTCATATGGCCAGTGAACTGATATTATGGGTCACAAATCCCACCGTGGTGTTTCCTCATTGAGGTTTTCCACATATAAAATTCTATTTGTTATGGTGTTCATTTATGTGGATGGTTTATTTTCTTCTTGTTATATGCTTATTTGTTTACTGGTACATACATGCATGGTTTAGAAAGTTAAAAACTGTTCATTCCAGCAGAACATTGATTCACCCCCACTCTCACTATTCTCAGATCCCAACAATTGGTATTAGAGCCTGGTAAATCAGAAGAAGTTTAACAGCTTGAGGAAGATCCTGAAACCAAAATCTTTGAACATGGCTATGGAAAAGCAACTTGAGATGGCTCTTGAGGATTATGATGCTGAAAGGATGAAGAACTTGAAATTGCAAGAAGAATTGAATTTTGCAAATGGATTCATTCTTATCCTACAAGAAAGGTTATCATCTGCTCAAGCCAAGATAAAATAACTTCTGCAACAACTGGATGATGAGGAGAAGAATGCTCTTAAGGAACTATTGTCACTGAGGATTGCACCCGTGATGCTAAGTTTGAAAACAAGCAATCCTGTGAAACATGGAAACACCTTCGAGCCAGTGAGTTGCTCAAAGTGAGAGTGAATCTCTAGAGATCAAGCTGACTTCCTGTTTTGTTGGATCTCCTACACTAACTTTTTGTGGGAAAATGGGAAAAAGTCTTGCATGTAATAAAAAACCTATCCCAATAGAGGTGATACACCAAAATGATGCAGTTCTACTTGCTGTCCTAAAACTATAACCAGCTACAACAAGACCCAAAAATTATCTCATGAATCAAATAAGATCATGAAATTCATAAACATTTCATGTGAAGGCTCAAAGTTATCTAACCTCTACTTGTAGGAAAAGTGATTTTTCACAAACATGCAAAGAACTGGAAACCAAATGAACACAACCCACAACCTGAACTTATTATGAAATCTTCCTATTTTTGCAAAGCATAAATGAGACAAAGAAAAGGTTTCAGAATTAAATCACAATAACTTCATCAAATATTCATCCGACAATGGAAAAATAAGAAATACTTGACAAGGAAACTGAAACTGTCTATTGCAAACTGAAAATAATCTCTATTACAATGCTAAAAACTAAAAAAAAGTGTTGAGATATAATGCTTTTTGTTGTATGTATAAGAAAAAAGAAAGAACTAAAGGGAAAAAAGAAGGAGAGAAGGAATATATAGAAATCATGATGAATCCCCTTCAAAAACCCTAAAAACACTGCATGAGAAAAGCCCTAGGCGAATCTGCCCCCAAAAATGGCATAAAAACTCATGCATAATCTGTAAAATAATAATCTTTACTACTCAAAAGGATTGCCACTAATCCCCCTATAAGAAAATATGCATATCTAAATGCGAAAAATAGTTATCCCCATGTGAAAGCTACATGATGAATTGAACTGTGACAATATTTAAAAGAAATTCCACTGAGAAAATCTTATGCATCCCTTGGCAACTGCTCTCTGTGTTGAAAACTTTTGTTAAAAATGGTTGTGGAAATGATCTCCCTATTTCACGAGCTTTCCAATGGTATGTAACACTTGCATATTCAGATAATCAATTGCATTAATCTTTCATGTAGAAATCATCCCCTTGTTTGGCGGGCTTTTCACAGTTCGAACAACCAGTTCTGAGTCTACCGTGCAATTTTTATTTGCCAGCCATTGGATCACCTGCATGAACCATGGATGCTTGCATTTAAATTTTTTGTTTACTTCTTAGCGTGCCCCACTGTTTGTCGCCAAGTCGCTATGATTATCCATCGAGCGTTTCTATCTTGCGGTATAGCAATGACCATCGATCTGTCAGGAACCTGCTTGCCTTTTAGTCTGCTTGTTTGTTTTTATCTTCCCAGGCCCACGAGAATGAGTGATGCTAATGAAATTTGAACTATTGAACCATTTAGAAACGGTGATCCACTTTGAACTAGTGAACCACTTTGAACTAGTGAACCACTTTGAACCGGTGAACCACTTTGAACCGGTGAACCACTTTGAAGTTCAAGTTCAAGGTTAACTTAGACATCCGCTCATCTGTAGATTTTTTTTCCATGTGTCAACCTCTAATTTTCTCATGGGTCCACTTTGTCTTCCATCTGGACCTAGACCCACCTTGTCGCCAAGTCACATTGATAATTGGGTGAGTAACTTTTCCTTGCGGTATGGCAACCATTGTCGGACTTGTCCACCCGACCATTGGATGTGATCAATCTGCTTGATCTTTACTCTTGGTTTGCTCATGGTTCTTTGTCTTCTCTCTAACATGTGGCACATCCTTATTCATTCTGAGTCCACCTAGATGACCACCTGGATGGCCACATCATCAGTCGCCAAGTCGCATGAGATAACCAGAGAGCATTTTTATCTTGTGGTATAATGACGGTCATTGATCTACCCTAAAACTGCTCGATCTTTAACCTTTTATCCGTTCACATCCCATTTTCCTTTTCCACACATGCTTAGTCGACAAGTTGCTATGATAACTAGTGAGCTACTTTCTATAGCGGTATAGTGATGGCCCTTAGATCCTTTGGATTACCGTTGATCTTTCCTGAACTTGCTTGACCTTTAATCTCTTCCCGCCAGTCGGTCACAAAATTAGGACGCCTTGAGATGCATGCGCATGGGGTCCACCAGGCCGCAAGATGCCTCTTCTTGCCAAAATATCGTAAGCTTTGACACTATAGTTATAGGTGACCTTATATTTAAACATGATAAACTCCCTCCACACGACCAATGTGGGATAAAAGGTCCTCCTACCTGGTGACTAAAAACCGCTTGAAAACTCTAAGGCGTTTTAAAACCCTCTTTGGCACCCAAGTAAAACTTTTCACAGGCCGACTGCATTTTTTTCTGAGTTTCTTTTGGTGTTAAGGTTTTAATAGCCACACAATTTCATCTGCAATGGAGCATAGATGTTTCTGTGATCTACAACATAGATTTTTCTGTGATCTACAACATGTTGAGCTCAACCCTCGTGGGAGCCACATTTTAACCCACATGCTATCTTACTTTCATGTATCTGTACATGAAGCAAACAAGTTAGAAAAAACAACGCATTTCTTCCTAGTTCATGATTTGAACCTTTTCAAAATGAATGCAAGGCTTCATTAGGACACCAAATTTGGCATTTTGCAAAATTTTGGTAATAGTAACAATGTTAGAAACTAAGTCAAGCAAACATGCTCATGAAGAATGAAATGCAAGATCTGACTATGAGGTTATCAAAAGACATTGAGGATAGAAAGAAGAAGGAAGATAATCTTGTTTTATCTTTGAAGAACAAGTTTGATGAATGTGGAAGATTGACTCATGAGAATAATCTATTGAGAACTAATTTGGCACACTCCCAGAACAATGAACAAGAACTTGAAAGACAAGTAAATACTCTGAGAGATGATCTGACTACTGCAAGTGAGTATAAAGAGAATTTTAGGATCAGTGTTGCACAATTGGATGACTTATTGAAAAGACAAAGACAGATTGATGATTCGAGAGGACTTGGATTTGTACAAGGTGAAAGCTCTGGTACTGCTAATGAAGATTAGACAACTAGTATGCAGAACTCATTAAAATAGAGGAAACTGGTAAGGCAATCTAATGCTTATAAATTCAATGGTAGATGTTTTGTTTGCAATAAATTTTGGCATATGGATAAACAATGTAGAAATAAGGCAAATCAAAACTATAATTTTGTTCCCAATCAATGCACAAACTACAAGAAATATGGTCATAGATCAGAAGATTGTAGAATGAATGTTAAATGTCATGCATGTGGAAAGTTTGGACATTTTGCTAATCATTGTAGGTAAAGAAATAATAATACTAGATATGTCAAAGCAATTCAGAAGAACAATGTTACATGCTATGCATGCAACAAAATAGGTCATATTGCTAAGTACTGCAAAAGCAAGACTCAACCAGTTAATAATGAGAAAGGAAAGTAGAAGGTAGATGAAATACAACAAGATCACACCAAGAGATGGGTTAGAAAATATGAAGAACAAAGTGGAGATGGATCTATACCGGCAAATCCACTGGTAGAATAGGGTATTCCTCCACCGGTAGGAAATTCCATCGATAACTAAGACATAAGCCTTGGGGGTTGGCAACGTCACTGCTAAATTTTGCATATTACCCTGGAAGAAATCTAAGGAGATCTGGAAAGAGATCTAGAGAAATGTGTTCATCATCGATGAAGGTTACCTCGACACATAACTGTGAAATTGACATCCATAGGGTTGTTGATGAAGCATTAATTATAAAAAATTAGGGTTTTTACTCGTTGATAAAAGAGGGTAAATGAATTCATTTTCACTCACCGAGCACTCAAGCAATCAGAGCAAAGTAAAGGCGAATTAAGAGTGAGCAAAGCATTGAGAGAGGATTTTGAGCAATTATCTAAAGCACTCAAATCTTTCTTCGACATTCACTCTCAGGTATTTCTCGACATGGCATCTGGATTTCAACACCCACTTTTATTGCAAATCACACTATTGTCGAAGTCAAGGATAGGTTAAGGTTATTCTTTGAGGAGGTTCCCGAAATTGCCAAGAAGGAAGACTTTGTGGGAGCATTTTATAGGGTTCCTGACAAAGTAATGTATGTTGAATGTGTGAGGGCATACATTCACTACACTCTTGAGGATTTGGGCACCGAAGACATCAAAAACATGTATCAATCAGTGATACTGGGAGACATCGAAATGATCAAACCAAAATTCAAGGCAATTGAGGATCTAGGGTTAACCGATATTCTATACATACCGGAATTCAAGGATGAGGTGATCAAATACATTCTGAGCAGGGTTCACAACAAATTCATTTGGTTAGATAGACCCTACATGATCACAAAGGAATCTATTCAAGCTGTCACCGGGTTACCTAGGGTCGGACAAGAGCCTGACAAGAAAATTTCCAACACAGAGGTTGAAAAACTCACAGGTGCTACATCCGATAGAAAATCAATGAGGATAAGCACAATAACCGACATAAACATAAATTTTGCAAGCATGATCATAGGATACAAGGCAATCCAACTGATTAAATTTTGTTGCAAGTTCATGCATTCATGCCACATATTAGATGCTAAGGAATAATGTGAAATATGACATGTGAATGGATGAGGAGTGAATTGATGCTAAACCTTACTAAGATCAAAGGAACCAAGAAAGGCACCTTCAGATATGGAAACTTAATTGTTTGTTTAATGCTTTACTTCTTGAATGAGCTACCCAGTTTAGGAAAGAAGCAATGGGCTCATGAAATACCGGTAGGTATGCAGATCAGGATAGCTATCACCGGTCTTGGTAGTCGTAGAGATGAGAAACTTTGGGGGTATTTTAAGAATTTTCAAGAAAACATGAGGAAAAGGGAGAGAATTTCAAAGAGTATTGTGGAGAAGTAATCCATTGACATATGTTTCATGGTGAAAACTGATGAAACTCTCATGGAAATAGTCAAACCTAGGTAAATCTAGATTACCAAGCTTGGATATGAGGTAGATGATAGCATTTTTGAGCTTTATGCAAAGATGTTGTTAGATTCCCCATTAGATGATAAGACAAAACACTTTGGTATAGAAGGAGAGAAGGCTCTTGAAGTGAAAACTAGCTTTAATAGGAAGAGAAGAGAAAATAAAATAGAAAATATATCTGCATATGTACAAGATGTGCTCCATAAGATAGACACTCAGCTGGGCTCCAAATCTAAACAGATAGTCAAACCGACAGAGGTTGCTACTGAAGAAGTGAAGAAGTCACAAGTACACATTTCCCCTATCACTTTTGACTCTGATCCTGAGGATAATGGGCCTATGGCTTTCAGAAGGGTACAAAGGAAGAATGTGGTACAACCACCGGTAGAGCAACAAAAGGTAGAACCTAGGAGGAGACCTATTAGAAAGGCAGCCCAGCCTACTGCACCTCCGCCACCAATAAGGAAGCCTATGTAGAAGAGGAAACCAATCACACCGACAACCATAAGAAAAAAGCAGAAGGGTGATGATACTGAAATTGGTAAGACAACAGTGACCTATGCTAAAATTATTGATGAAGCTACAAAAGATGGAATATTAAAGAATATATCAAAGTATTATGAAGATTTAAAAGAAAATTACCAAAATGAGTTAGAAGGGGCTATTTTACTATATATAGACATCTATAAGAAAGCCTTAGTTGAAATTTTGAAGGAGATACCTTTATCCCTGTGCAATAAACTTGAGGCTATCAAGAGGGATAGGGAAATCAAGGAAGTTGCACTTTTGGAACAATGTGGTACTATAAATAATAAAGAGATGAAAAGATGTATTGATACTACTAATAGGAAAATTTTTAGTAGTAAAAACCAGCAGATAAGCCTTATGATGGGAAGAGTAAATGAGGTGATAAATGAGACAAGTAAGGGATGGACCAAATTCTTTTAGAAAAACCTAGACTTTCTCACATCTCAAGAAGAATTTGCAAAGGCAACATCCCCCACCATTCCTGACAAATCAAAAGGAAAGGGTATTTTGGGCAGTTCAACTCGAGTTTTGGCACAACCATGACCGATGGTTAAAGAGAGTGTATAGTCTGTACCGACATAGACAATTTTTGAGCAAGGCAATATACAAAACACTGGAAACACTATGGATGATACTCCACCGATAGTAACTGATACTGCACCAAGTGGTGAAGCCACCAGTGCAAAAGAGGTTGAGATGGACAAAGTAAAATCAACCGAGTCCATACTGGTAGGTAAAATTGATTCCCCGACAAGAGTTTTGGCAATTGACACTTCTTAGGTTGAGAATAAATCAGTCTCTAAGTTAAGTTCAATAGAATTAATGATGATGGCCACTTAGAAATTGCTAAAGGAAGGAATTGTAGACAAAGGGTTAATTGATCAATTGGTCTCTGTACTACACAGAATAATGCCTAACAGTCAGATTGAGAATGGAGCAAGCCCTTCTGGTAAGCTCAAGACTTTAACAAAGCACATATCAAATAATTTTCATTCCTTGAGATAGATTTCAGACCGATAGGCTCTGGATAGTTTCTCTGCAACAAAAAGAGCAACTTTTGATCAACTCATAGAAATTGGGAAGAAGAAAATATAAGACAAGCTTATTCCCATTGAAATTTGTTTTGAAACAATGTACTAATATCTACAAAGTATGTTGTAATTTAGGAAATCTTATAGCTAATGTAGATAGCAGATTGAAAGAGTTATATGACAAAATGGCTAATATTGCTAACTATTTTGATGGATTGACTGCACTAACTACATCTATTGATGGATAAATTTTATCCTTGGAGAACCCAATTTCTGCTTTTGAGAAGGAGAAAGATAAAATAATAAGGAGAGCAATAAATTTAAGAGGATTGGTAAGCCCTAGACTTGATTCATTGGGTGTTCACAAGAAAGAATGCATGGATATGCTAGCAAAACCCACACCGATAGATACCCAGGAGAAGGAATCACTTGCCCACTTACTCAGTGGACTTGCATCGGTATCTAATTCTTTCAAATCAGGCTAGGACATGTATCTTCAATTGCTACAAAAGGCATACACAAAAATCCTGAAGATGACTAAGCTTGAGTGACACTAATAGTATTCTTTCATTCTTTTATTCTTTCATCAGTCTTTGGCATTAATGTCAAAGGGGGAGTATGCACATATGTGGAAAATATCAAATAAAATATTATCAGATGGAGTATATGGAGTTTATTTCTCAGGGGGAGCACATCGACATGGAATCCATTTTTCACATGAGTGTTGCCATCAATGCCAAAGGGGGAGATTGTTGACAATTGACACTCATTGGATTCATTTTGTTGTCATTGATGGCAACAAGATCTGATGGAAGTCAATAACTGGCACTAGGAGGAGTATACTAGTAGATACCAACATTGGAAGCATTCAGGCCTACACTGACACCGACACCGACACCGGCATCAATACTTCAAGGAAGCCCACATCAAGGAAGATTTATTTAGTAAATCATTTTATAATTATTGTCGAGGCCGACATTGAAAATATTTTGTAAATGCTTTGTAAGCCGACATAAGGCATATCATGTGTAATAGGTATATAAGTCAGTTTGCTAGGTCAATTTAATATGATGGAATTGAGATAGAATAGATGATAGACTTATATAGGTATAGTAGAACTATGGGATGCAAAATATATGTATGGAGATCATTTTTGTATGCGAACATTATATTATGCAATGATCTATAGATAGCTTGGAAAGCATTCTTGGAGGAGAAGTAATACTGGTAATAGTTCAAGTTTGTGAACCGGTACAGAGCAGAACCAGAACCAAAACTCTATCTGGCATAGTAGATGCATTCTTGAGTTCATTTTTAATAATTTACTTTGGTAAAAAGCTTGTAGTCAGTGAGGCTCTTTAGTGATGAGCAGTATGCTCTAGGCAGTGTGCCTTCCTGCAAGTGCATGCCCCTATTTTATGTAATATCTTTTCATATGGCCAGTGAACTAATATTGTGGGTCACAAATCCCACCATGGTTTTTCCTCATTGAGGTTTTCCATGTATAAATTATGTGTGCTATGGTGTTTATTTATATGGATGGTTTATTTGCTTCTTGTTATATGCTTATTTGTTTACCGGTACATACATGCATGGTTTAGAAAGTTAAAAACTGTTCTTTCCAGTAGAATACTGATTCACCCCCCCTCTCAGTGTTCTTAGATCCCAACAACTCCTTTAAAAATGTAACCCACATCATTCTTGAATGATCATTAGTAAATATCATGAAATATTTATCACCATAAAAACTCCTAGTCCTCATAGGACCACATAAATCAATGTGCACCAAATCTAAAATATTTTCAGAAGAAAATGATTTTCTTTTGAAAGAGGAATTAGTCATCTTACCTAACCAACAATCTTTACAAATCACATTGTCTAGTTTGACTAGTTGTGGCATACCTCTAACCATACTTGACTTGTTGACCTTAACCAAATTATCAAAATTTACATGACAAAATCTTCTATGCCATAACCAACTGTCCTCAATTTTTGCAACCAAACAACTATTAACATTAGTGTTCAGATGAAATAAGTTAGCTTTTGTTTGCTTACCGGTAGCAATCAGTTCTCGTTTGCTTCCCAAAATCCTGCATACTCCATTCTTGAACTCAAGATGATAACCATTATCATTTTGTTGACTAACACTCAACAAGTTATGCTTCAATCCTTCAACCCAATACACATCATCAACATTTCTTTTTCCATTTAAAGAAAGTGAACCTTTACCTTTTACCAAGCATGGTGTATTGCTGCCAAATCTCACTACTCCACCATCAAATTCTTCAAGTGAGATGAACTTGTTCTTGTCATCGGTCATGTGATGTGAGCAACCACTATCAATGAACCACTCATCACTACTGTCAATATGAGACACTAAATCTTTCTTGTCAAAGAGATCTTCCTTAACTGCTACAAAAACAATTTCTTCATTATCTTCATCCTCTGATTCCTCATCGGTAAGACTTTCATCTACTACAACATAACATTGTTTCTTACCTTTTACCTTAAACCTTCTAAACTTTTCCTTCTAATCACTGTTAGGACAATTAGCAGAAATATGTCCTATTTTGTTACATGAGAAACACTTAAGAGGAAGCTTGCCTTTGTACTTACCGGCGCCTCTAGGAAGTTTCTTTTCCAATAAAGCCTCAATATCCATCAGGTTATGTTCACCATCCATTTCTTCATTACCACCTCCATGATGACTTGACCTATATTCATTCTTTTCTTTTCTTACCGGTGCATTGGATACTAATGCTTTGAAAGAAGATTCTACTTTAGATACACTATTGTCAAAGTTATTCAATTCAAAAGAAGTAAGCTTTCCTATCAATGAATCAACTGTAACTTTATCTTTGTTGACTGACCTCAATTCCTGGATAGAAGATACTCTAATAGCACAAGTAGGCAGTAAGGTTCTAAGCATTTTACTTACCACTGTGTCTTCTGTTATGGTTCCACTAGCACTTTTGATTCCTCCAACTAATTCATTTGTCCTTTGTCTATATTGGGTGATGTTCTCACCTTCCATCATCTTCATGTCATCAAACTTGCATCTTCTTTAGATTTTTGTACATGCTCATCTCCACCATAAATAAACTTCATCTTTTCCCAAACTTCATAAGCGGTTTCTAAACCATGGACATCAATATACTTAGAATCAGAAAGTGTACTTACAATAGCCTCCAATGCGTAAATATTCCCCTGTTGTTCCATAAGCTGATCTGTAGTTAGAGTACTGGTAGGAGGTGAGTACTAATTAACCACATGCTCCCAGAACTATGGCCCCATTCTTTTGATGTAGATCTTCATTTTGTCATTCTAGATTTTGTAGTTATCCTTTGTGAACTTAGGACCCTCCTTCTTCATCATCTCGGATCTTTACCTCAAGCGGTTAAGCTTTTGCACAAAGAGGACCTAGTGCTCTGATACCAATTGTTATTATGAGGATCTGATTACTACTGAGAGAGGGGGTGAATCGGTAGTAAAACAATTTTGCAATACTTTAGAAAATAGTACCGATAACTACTCAAACATTTCGGTTAGCATATTTACCAAACCATTAATTCTAGTGTTCATCATTATGCAAAGTATGTAAAGATATCAAATGCTCAAATCAACAATGCAACCACCATATGAACACAAAGATTTTTCATGTGGAAACCCAAATGGGAAAAACCATGGTGGGAATTAGCACCCACAAAATATTTTCACTCTTTCGGAATTCTCTCGGTTAAAGGCCTAGCCCAGTTAGGAGCTTACAATATGCTTGGTTAAGAGCAGACCCTGTTAGGAGTCACCCAGTTAAGGGATTTGCCTCAGCCCTATTAGGAGCTCTACCTTGTTAGAAGTAACCTTGTTAGAGGATTTCAAACTCAAGTTAGTGAGCCACCTGGTGAAGTGATTTACAATATAAGACTTGTTAGGATCTACCCGATTAAGGGATTTCAAACTGCTGTAACTGTTAGGGAACAACAGGGCAAATGATTTGATCACATCACTTCCTTTCTTGCTAGTATAGATCCTTTTCAAGTCAACTCTGCTACACACATGCAGACACTTCAATCTGGTTTGACACACTCTTTCCTCAAATCACCGACACACAATCTCTTCTCCAACTAGCCCTAAATATACATTTTAGTTAGGTCGGCTACATAACCCTAATTGCATTCAAAATATAATGAATTTTAAAATTCAGATCATTATAGATCATTACAACAAATTTCTAGAGAATTTCCATCATTGAATTATCACCACATATCACTGCACATCGATTTGATAAGCAATCAAACCCTTGTCACATTCTACTAAGCATTTTGTTGTTTACCAAGAAATCCCATTCTTGTACATGCTCAAATGCAATCTTATCATTACACATGGTTTCTGACACATCATCACTAAGTTATGAACATGATATGTCCACCGCCAAACCATAAATCATTACCGGTATACATTCTTCTTCACAGAGTTCATGACAATCAATCATAACTCACTCAATATATTGAATTTGCTGATGCGGTTACAATCATAGACTCATGCCAATGTCATAAACATATGTTCCAAAATGCAACATCTAACTCCTCTCCAATCGTTTGTATCGGTTACTTGATCATTGCTTTGTCCTGTTTATCAGTTTGCTGCAACTTAGCAATTTTACTGTCTAACACATTCCTCTACTAGGTAGACTATATCTGTAGGCCTAGATGACTTAGATGACTCAGCGAACATGGTTGCCATCAATGAAAACACAAATAAAGTCATCAAACAACTTACAACTATATCATCATCATCTAGCCAACAATCTCCATCAACTTTACAAGTTATGCCAACAATAACTTTACAGGTCATCTTCTCATCAACATCTCAGTTATGCCAAAAATCTTCCCATCATTATCTTCATTAGTTATGCCAACATATGAGTGGCTCCCTATAGAATTTTTTGGCCTCACAATTGTACTAGAAGGGTTTCCTAGGACCTATCACACCTCATATTTATGTCTCCCACTGAGACCCATCATGCCTAGAGCTCTGAGCATAGGTCTGTGCTCACCTGTCCGAGGGAACTACCTAGAAATATAGGGTTCTTTAGTAATCAACCCTCCCCATATGATATACTAGCTCTCTCAGGGTATCTGCACCTAGCCCTTGGCTCATTGCTTGCTATAAGGTTTGAACAAGACCCTTTGCTTGACCATACTGCTCTATCATTGTATCTTGCTCAGTAGTGAGCTGAGCAACCTATCCCTGGAGTTGAGCAATCTTCTCCTTTGCCTATTCAAGTTGTGTCCTCAACTAATCAATGATTCCATGTAACCTCTGAGGTCATCCCTGTGATGGCACTTGTGGGTGAACCTATGGCTAAGGCTGCGGCTGTCATCCTGTCTATACTGGTGGTTGCCTCTATGGTGGTGGTTGCATCTGTCTCTGGCCCTACCTCTATTGTTGTGGCTATGTTGGCACCTATCCCTATGGTCATGGTAGTGGTAGCCTAGGTCCCCTAGGTTGTATTGGTTCTTGAGGTGGTATTGGCCCAACAGGTGGAGCTAATGCCTATGGAGGAGGCCTCCTCCATCATCCTCCATCTCCTTCCCCTCCATCCCCCCCATCCCCCTCTCCATCATCCCCTCCATCTCCCCCTCTCCCCCTTCCTCCATCATCTCCTCCCTCCATCCTCCTCCTCCTCCTACTGCAAACTGGCTATGGCTCATCATCCTCAAATAGTGGCATAGGCTCCTCAAGATCCGTGAGCCTCTAAAAGGGGTGCTCCATAAAATATTGCGTATATGGTGGCAATATCCTCCCATCCAATATCTTTGGCCTATAAGCCCTTTCCTGTGCACCCAATGTCAGCATCTCTGCATAGGCCATATCAAAATCAATCGAGGGCCCCACTCTGGTCTCTTCTTATGTGCATGTGCATACTCTACTATACCCTATGGCATACCTTGTGCATGACCATACTGTTTGAGGACCCTAGTCAAAAGAAAATGCTCAATAATGTATGGGGTCTTGCTGATCTGATACCTATAAGTGAAAACATATGGCATCTCCCTAGCATCATCCCCCCATGGCTCACAATCAAGATAGGGTCACCACACCACTGTCACCAAGTCATCCAGAGCTTTGTGTCAGTACTCTAGTTTTCCCAGCCTACACTAGACAACTGCTCCTGCATAAGCATATACATATGGCCTACCGAGTGGCTGAATCCTATTTGATAATGGTTGAGCCACTAGGATATGCTCCCAAGCCCAAATCTATAGTAAAATAACCCCCGAAGATACCCTCATCATACACAACCTGGTGTAAATCATGATATAGGTGCACTAACATGCACACATCCCAAGAAAATCTTGTCTCCTCCCCCAACTAAGAAACCATGCTCTCACTTGTTTGGACACAAAAATCCTCTGATCAACGCTACCAAAATAGACAGAAGTGGCTCATACTCATCGACCATGTCTTGTCATGCATTGAAGTAGTCGCCAATTTGAGGATCATAAAAAATCTGCCTTAAAGCCTATGTACCACCCTGCTTCTCTACATCATACACCACAAGCTCCCCCATGACTAGTATGCTCAGTATCCAATATACATCCTTGGGAGTAACTATCATCTCCCAAGTCGACAAGTGATAGGTGTTGGGGTCATTGTGCCACTACTCCAAAAGTGCTATCAGTAGACCATGGTTCACTTGATACCGTGACATATCTAATAAGAACTCCAACCCATAAGCATCGATCAACCCTTTGTCATCCTTAGTTAGCTGAGGGATCATAATGAAGGTACCAGGATGTTGTCCTTATATCTAAAGGACTCACAAATGATCCTATGATACAACAACATACCAAAAGTTAATAACTAATCTAATCTATTCAGTTACCAGTTATCAATTATCACTCATCAATCAACAAACATCAAACATTAGTCAAACATCAACCAAGCATCCTATTTGCTCTTTTGAGCACATCTAATCATCAAATTTCTTTGTCAAGCACATCAAATTGCTCTTATGAGCGCATCCAAGTATCCTATTTTCTCTTTTGAGCGCATCCAATTTCTCTTATGAGCGTATCCAACTATCCTAATTTCTCTTTTGAGTGCAACAAATTGCTCTTATGAGCGCATCTAATCACCTTGCTCTCTTGAGCGCATCCAACTTGCTCTCTTGAGCGCACCCAACTTGCTCTTCTGAGTGCATACTAATATTTCTCTTATGAGCGCATCCTATTTGCTCTTCTTGAGTGCATCAAATTGCTCGTCCAAGCGCATCAACTTGCTCGTCCAAGCGCATCAACTTGCTCTTCTGAGCGCATCCTACCTTGCTCTTTTGAGCGCATCCCATTTTTCTCTTTTGATTGCACCAATCAATCAATCACTCATTCAATCATCCATTTGATCATCAATCATTCATCCTATCAACCTAATTGATCATCAAAATTTGTTGACTAAACTAAATCAGGAGTGCGAAAAATAAAAAAAATCCTTACATTTTGGGCAAATGCACTATTTTGTGTTTCACATGCACTAGAATAGGTGTATGCATGAAAAATTTAATCGTATGTGCTACACTACGCATTGAATGTGTTAAAAAAGGTGTATGCGCTAAATTTTTTTATCATATGCACAAAGTTGTGCTTCATATGCACCATTCGGTTTATATGCAGTAATCTACATGTTGAATGTGCTAAAATCATTATATGCTATAAAGTAAACTTCAAATGCGCATCTATCCTAAAATTTGCCCTAGTTTTTCCCTAGTCATATGCGCTAAAACGCGCATCGTATGTGTGAAAATTAAATTCGTATGTGCTAAAAGACACTCATATGCTCTAAAAATCGAAACAAAATTTCAAACCGACTAAAATGTTACAAAGATGCATAAAAATCAGAAATTTTTGAATCACAAAGAGGTTCAAAGGCAACATACCAGTGGTCCATATGCTTATGGTCGCTGATGGTGTCAAATCAGTTGAAAAAGATGTCTGTGGTAAGGGATCGACATGATGATAGAAAAAAGAGAAATCTACGTCAGTAAGGAATCTCCAAAAGCAAAAGTGAAAATGACATGTGAAAAGGGCCTTTTTAACCTTTTATGCCTTCTTGAAAAGACATTTTTGGTGGCATTTGTTTATTTATTTATTTAAATCCTATATTTCTATGAACTAACCATTAAACTACATGAAATTGTGTTCTATTAGGAAATATGTTATCGAATCTATTTGCTTTTTTCATTTGTGTTTGTATACACATAAATCTGGCTTAAATCATTAATTAGATGCAAAGTCATTTAAATTTTCTTCTATTATATAGTTGAATTCCTTAATTTAATTATATAATTCACTTTTCCAAACATTCTTAAAAAAAAACCATTTCATTCAAAATCCATATCCTTACCTTTTCCACCTCATCAGCATGTGACAAGTGAAATTAATTATTTTGCAAATAACATTTAGCCAAAAAAAAGGGTTTTTGACCCACATCATCATAGGTACTTGGACCATACCCCTTGGTACTTGGACCATGTAATGGCACTTTTCCCTTATGATTTATTAAGTATCAGTAGTGGATTAACCTTTTACCTAAGATAGATAATTTAATATTAAGGTGTTAAATTCACTATTTATTATTAAGTGTTTACATAGTATTTTAATAATGTATCAAAGTAATTTATTCAAGTAATGATAAACTAATTACTCAGAATATATTAAACATTGAGATAATGATTTGCAATGGTAAAACATTAGGGCAATGACTATATGAAATTGATTAATACATATCTATAAATCACAGAGAGGCTACTTTCCTGCACGCAGAGGATTCGTTATAGGTATAGGGTTTCTAGGCAAGGGAGCACTCCAGGAGGACACAGTTCTTACACAGAACCCCACATGCCTTCACGACATGAAGTAAACACGGTTCTTACACAGAACCCCACATGCCTTCACGACATGAAATAAACACAACCCTGGCCAGGAGACTCCCGGGTGTACGTTGTACCCTGAGTTGGACACACACTGTATGCCCCTTCTCCAATGCCCAATGACCAACCACCAGACCTTAACTATCCTCTCTCTTTTTCTTTTTTCAATTTCTTTTTCCTATATTATTTTCTCCCTCTGCATCCTTCTTTATTGATTCTTAGGTTTTAAATAATGTCTCAAGGGTGGTAACAAAAGTCATAACCCTTCATAACAATTATAATGTCCATAATTATATTTATTTAATACTATTTATTATAACTCTAGTCCATGGGAAAAAGTCCCATAACATTTCTCCTAGCTGCTGTCCTCAGTAGCAAGAGATGTATCTGCATCACAACTCAAAAATTATGATCAATAAATCAATTACTGACATTGAATATGTGCATACTTAATTGTATTTCCATTTTTATTTTAATTCAATTATATTCTTGTCATCTTTTAATTTGACAAATTTCACCAGTTCCATAATTATTTTTCCAATGATAATATTTTCATAAAAACGTATCATAAATATATGTTTTAATCTCCTATCTTTTTAATTTTATCACTTTATTTAATCTTTTAACTCCTTTTCTCTTTATAAAAGTATTACCATACAATAATTACTCCTATATAGTCACTCGTAAATTATAAAAGTATATTTATATACTCAAAATACATTCTAAGATGGTATTCATGCATTCTAGACTACATGAATATCTTCTTTGCAAAACAAATACACAATTGTCTTTTATATACAATAACTTTTATATTATTGGGTTGATCAAGTCCAATAACAAAGTATGTAGTAAAATAAACCATGGTCTTGTCGAGCATTTTAACAATAACTAAAGAATATCAAATTATTAACATGTATTGAGCACTTCATAGGGAAACATTAGGTGTAACCATTAATTTATTAAAATCCAAGGGTGAAGGTTGGTTTAATTAAAAAACTAATAATTTGTCTATAACAATGATGATTTTCATAGACTCGTGTCCTAGAAGATGAGACTTAACAAGATCATTGAGATCTAATGATGGCTATATAATATTATTTTATAGGAAAATCATAATAAAAATTATAGAAGCACAAGAAAACTAGTGATCCCTAGTAATTTCTATGATCCCAAAGGACCATATAATGTTTATTTGTTGGGTTTACTATTTCTTTCACAATGTTTGTAAATTTAGTTGTATCATTAGATTAAATACCACAATATTATTAGCTTTGTGATGAATTCTATGTTTTGAAGATAAGTCAAGGGCTTCACTGCATCTTTCTATATTGTTGCTACCATAAAATCTTCAAAATAAATATCACCAAATGAAGTTCTAAATATATTTGATAAATCTATCCCACATATATTATTTTAGTGGTGGTTTCTCCCCTTGTAAAAATTGTACATGTCCCCATGTCTAAGGGTTAATAAGAACATTTTAGTTCTGAAATTTTTAAGCCATTGTATTATTTAACTAGCATATTCTAGTAGCTAAAGTATTTTACCAATTTTAAAAATGATCTTAGGACCTATGGGTTATGGGCCCACAATGTAACCTACGTCAGACTTAAGTAAATCTAGATGTGATATTTTATTTTTATTTTTATTTTTATTTTTCTAACAATGTATGGATTATAAATATCCTTTAAAATCACTTGTCAACTTCCTAGATACAAAAACTCAAGGTTTTAGTTTTTATAATCCTTTTTAATTTTATAGCTAATAAGATCCCAATATAGATAAAATATGTTGGATACAAATAACTCATTGATTGCTTTGAGTATGACTTATATGCTTGACTACAAAATATAAATCCTTTAAGTTTATTCCAATAGAAGTGCATATGCACTAAAGAACATTTCTAGTGAGATTTAGGGAATAACCCCATGAAACTAGATGATAGATTTATTTTAACCTTGGCAAGCAAAAAAAATAGAGACAAGTGACTTGAACCATTTAAACAGATCGCCTCAAAAAATTATCATCTCATCAAATGCAATACAAAATAGATTTGTTGAATAGTAACCAAAATGGAAATTATAAGTGAAAATGACTATGTGGTTATGGTTGAGGCCGAAAGTCACATCAAATACATTGAAATTGATATTTTCCATTGGCATTGCACAAGAATTTCTTCAATTATCTAGAATTGGTTTTCGAATAATCTATGTACAATGATTCATGCCCTAGCCTAATCAAACCTGGCAACTATGGCTGTATCCGACAGGTAATTCCCTATTGGATTTCATAATAACAAGAGCAATGCCCATTGTCAATAATCTACAAAGAATACAAGGTTTTAGAGCTACTAAATTTTTGAGATGGAAAAAATTGCAGCCTTTAAAATGAGAATACTAATTGCAAGTTGAAGTTTGTTTTTAGGTGTGGGGTAAGAAATGTTTAGCTATTTTGAAGTTGTTTTTTCAACCTGTTAAATGAAAATTTTGGGCCGATTTAAGATTTGGTTTCAATATATTCCTGTTTTATATTTTTCTTTTAATACTTTCTTGTGAATTTGTATGCTAACAACTATGTTATATGAATATTGAGATGAATTTACTGGTGTAAGTGAAACCATATCATTCTTGCTGTTATAAATACGAGGGTAAATTATTTTTAAAAAAATTTGATGAGAATTTATCTCATTCATTTTTCAAGATTAAAATCTCTAGCAATTCGCCCATTCACTAAATTCATTGAATACTAAGAACCAGATCTATATACTCTATTCCCAGTCAATAGGAATTAAATACACTACGGACTTACATTCTATACGTAGTCACAATTTCTTGTTCTTAAGCTGATATTTCAAAGTCTTGATTCCTGTTCAATTATAAAATTCTTGAAATGCAAACTAGACCTTAAGAACACGGAACAGATTTAAATTAATAAATTTTAGAGCTCTATTTTGGGGATTGATAGAGGAGGATACCTTTTGTCAAACTTTAAGAATGCAACACCATTATTTTTCTTATGACAACATGGTGTGCATAAATGGGTAATGGATAGTGTCTAAGCGTGAAGAATGAGGAAATTTTGCTAATAGACAAGATGGACATGATTATAAAATATGGAAGCATCTATAATACAGTGTATAATGCCTCAATAGAATGTAGTCACAAGACACGCTATGATTGGAGGATGTGCACAAAATGAATTTTGTTGAAATGCCTATGGAAACTAATACAAAATGCAATAAATTTTATCGGTAGAGAAATTTTAATTGTAAAAGAATTTGTAGATAGAGAATCAAATTACCATGCTAAAATAAAAAGTTTGCAGATTAGTATTCAATTTATCAGATCAGTTCAGGGAAAATTTCTTTCAATAGCATTTATTTATTTATTTGGTATGTTTCTATAGATTGATTGGTCATTTTTTGGTTTTTCTTGGTTGTGCAGAAAACAATAGTAAATATTTGTTGTTATTTGCAAATTTTATGAAATAACTTTCAAGCATGAGCTACTACGAAATATAGCCTATTAAAAACTATTTTTTTTCTTCACTGTGTTCGTAAGTAAATTGCCTGGGCATTCACCAACACATACAATGTGCATAATTACTGCAACCTCTATACCTAGAGCTTCAAATTTTTCACTTGATGATTCTAAATGTGATAAGTTTTTAAATAATTTTTTATTTTATTTTATTTTATTTCATTTTTTTTTCCTTCTTTTATGGTTTCAAGAAGCAAATTTGTCCTCAAGTGAAATTTTGAGTCTTTAGCTTTAAATCTTTCATGAAATAATTTTATTTAAATTATAATATCAAATAGAAATCTTTACGCAATGGATTAGAGTTCTAATTTGGGTTGGTAAAATTTTATATATAAAATATTAGTAACCCAAAACTAATAACTAGTAGAGTAAAGATCGTTGAGGCTCTGATACCAAATGTAATGGTACTTTTCCCTTATGATTTATTAAGTATCAGTAGCGGATTAACCTTTTACCTAAGATAGATAATTTAATATTAAGGTGTTAAATTCACTATTTATTATTAAGTGTTTACACAGTATTTTAATAAAGTATCAAAGTAATTTATTCAAGTAATGATAAACTAATTACTCAGAATATATTAAACATTAAGATAATGATTTGCAATGGTGAAACATTAGGGAAATGACTATATGAAATTGATTAATACATACCTATAAATCACAGAGAGGCTGCTTTCCTGCACGCAGAGGATTTGTTATAGGTATAGGGTTTCCAGGCAAGGGAGCACTCCAGGAGGACACGGTTCTTACACAAAACCCTGCATGCCTTCACGACATGAAATAAACATGGTTCTTACACAGAACCCCACATGCCTTCATGACATGAAATAAACATAGCCTTATCTAGGACACTCCTGGGTGTACACTATACCTCGAGTTGGACACACACTGTATGCCCCTTCTCCAATGCCCAATGCCCAACCACCAGACCTTAACTATCCTCTCTCTTTTTCTTTTTTCAATTTCTTTTTTCCTCTATTATTTTCTCCCTCTGTGTCCTTCTTTATTGATTCTTAGGTTTTAAACAATGTCTCAAGGGTGGTAACAAAAGTCATAACCCTTCATAACCATTATAATGCCCATAATTATATTTATTTAATACTATTTATTATAACTCCATTCCATGGGAAAAAGTCCCATAACAAACCATGCCCCTAGTTACTTAGACCTTACGTCATGGGTACTTGGAACTTGCTTGTCTCCATGCTCATTTAATTCAGGTTGTCTCCTTAATCCATGACTTGGCAATAAACTCTCAACCTCCATATACTTGGCCTTTCATCATAAATGATCTTTGTATCCTCACCATCCATTTTTCCAGATTGAATCTGAACCCTTAATTTCTTGTCACATCATCCTTGGCCTTGGAAAGTCTATAAAAAGAGGAATTTTCCAACATGTAAAGCATCCATCTTTTGTGCATCATACTAATTCTAAATTATCTCTTGTTTGTGCATCCATTTTAGCTTATTTTGATATCATTTTCAATAGCATTTTAGCATGTTTTAGAGTAAATCATAGTTTCATTTGTAGCTTAAATCTCATATCATCTTGTTTATATTGCTAGCTATTATCATTTTAGTTTGTTTATATCTTGCATTTATCTCTCATTGTAGTTTAAATTGCACATCATTTTGTAAATCTCATTCTCTAGGTTGTCATCTAATTGAGTCTTGTGCACAATCTAAGAGCACTATCTTTTAGATTCAATAGGTCCTTGGAGATAGAGGACAATGGGATGCTCTTGTGGGATTTTCTTGTACTTTCATGGTTTTCATTATTTGTTTAAATCTCTCATACTAATGTCTCATTGGTACACTTAGGTGTCACATTCCTTATGTGCAGTGTTCTAGCTGCTTGGCCTCCTGACGATATTCTCAAACCTCATCAAAGGAAGGGTAATTGTCGCTTCTAGATTAAAAATTTTAGGGTTTTTATTTTTATTTTGGTTGTTAGGTCTATTATAGACCGCCATTATAAAACCTCATGGAAGCATAGGTAATTGCTACTTCCAGATGAAAATTTTGTCGCTAGCTTTTTGTAGGTTTTAAGGTTTTATGGTTTTCATATTTTACTATAGTTTTTTTTATATTTCTCTCATCTAGTTGCTATTTTCATCTATAATCAGGTTGCTTTGTCTACTCGAATGGGAAGTCATTATCAAACATCGGGGAAGGACATGTAATTTCTACTTTCAAGTTAACTAGTTTTCATATTTTATTGTGGGTTATTTTTGATAATTTTGTCAACTAGCCATTAAACTGTGTGCAATTGTGGTGTATTAAGAAATACGTTATATAATTTGTTTACTATTTTCAACTATATTCTAGCTATTTGATCTCCTCAAAATGGATGAAATTCTCAAACCTCATCGAAGCACAGGTAATTGTCACGTCCAGATTAAATGTTTTATGGTTTTGTTTATCTTGTTGGTGGCTATTTTCATGGTTTTTTATATTTTACTGTGGATTTTCTTGATATCTCTTTCAACTAATCACTGCACTACGTGTCCCCATTAAATCTTATATAGAAACACGAGACTGTTGTGGTTTGATTGGAAATATGTTATTTTCATTTGTATTCTAGCTATTTAGGTTTGCTCCAAACATGGATGCCATTGTCAAATCTCGTGGGAGTATAGGTAATTGCTACTTTGAGATTAAATGTTTTAGGGGTTTTTTTTTTGGTGTTTTCATTCGTAAGTAGCCAAAATATAGATGAAAGTAGCAACCAGGTTTGATAAGGTGTTTATTTGTGTTAATATATATGTATGCATATACATGTATATGTATGTTTGCATATATATATATATATATATATATAGCCAAAATATAGATGAAAGTAGCAACCAGGTTTGATAAGGTGTTTATTTGTGTTAATATATATGTATGCATATACATGTATATGTATGTTTGCATATATATATATATATATATACACACACACACATGTGTGTGTGTGTGTACTAACCTGCCAGAATATAGATTAAAATAGTGAACATGTTTGATAACATGTTTGTGTAACCCTAAAACCTAGTAGTTGTTGATTTGAAATTAAATGTTTTAGGATTTTACTTTTATGTGGTGTTTTTAGCTGTAAGAAGCTAGAATATAGATGAAAGTAGCAACTAGGTTTGATAAGGTGTTTATTTGTGTTTATATATGTGTATGTATATACATAAACATATACACGTGTATACACATCTATATATATGTGGGCACACACACACACATAGAGATATATCTATACATACACATATGTATGTATGTATATGTGTGTATATGTATGTATATGTGTGTATGTGTATGTATATGTGTGTATGTGTGTATGTACATACATACATATATATACATACAAATACACACACACACACATACATATACACACATACATACATACATACATACACACACATACATACATACATGTATATGTATGTATGTATGTATGTGTGTATGTATGTATGTGTGTGTGTATGTATGTATGTATGTATATGTATATGTATATGTATACGTATGTATATGTATAGGTATATAAATGTATGTATGTATATGTATACATATACATATACACACGTATACATATACATATACATATACATACATACATACATACATACATACATACACATACATACATATACATGTATGTATATGTATATGCATACATACATACATACATACATACATATACATGTATGTATGTATGTGTATATATGTATGCATGTATGTGTGTGTATTTGTATGTATATATATGTATGTATGTATATGTATACATACATATGTATACATATACATACATATATGTATGTATACATATACATACATATATGTATGTATACATATACATACATATACATACATGCATACATATATACACATATACTCTCTCATCCCTCTCCCTTTCCCACCTCCTCTCCTTGTCCTCTCTCTCTCTCTCCCTAGATCCCTTTCCCCTTTCTCTCCCTTTCCCTTTTGGACTCCTCTCTCCTCCCTCCCTTTCCCAACCCCTCTCCCTCTCCCATTCTCTTTCTCACTCTCCCTTTCCCACCCCCTTGAGCCCTTTCCCTTTCTCTCCCTATCTCCCTCTCTCCCTTTCCCCTTTTAAACTACTCTCTCCACCCTCCCTTGCCCAACCCCCCCCCCCTCTCTCTCTCTCTCTCTCTCTCCTTTTGCCAATCTCCCTCCCTCTGCCTCTCCTTATCCTATCATCTCTCTCTCTCTCTCTCTCTCTCTCTCTCTCTCTCTCTCTCTCTCTCTCTCTCTCTCTCTCTCTCTCTCTCTCTCTCTCTCCTTTTTCCAATCTCCCTCTCTCTCCCTCTCCCCCTCTCCTTTTCCCAATCTCCCTCCCTCCCCCTCTTCTTATCCTATTCTCTCTCTCTCTCTCTCTCTCTCTCTCTCTCCCCCTTCTCTTAATCCTATTCTTACTCTCTCACCATTCTCTTTCTTTTCCTCTCTCTCTCTCTCTCTCTCCCCACTTCCTATTTGGTTCCTAGTTTTGCATAACACGTACAGGTTATGCAGAACTAAGGCCAAAACTTCTAGTTCTGCATAACCCATATGAGTTATGAGAAATTGTGAACATTCACATTAGGTTTCCATAACCCATATATGTTATGGGAAAATCTTAATATATTTTGTCCCAACGACCTAAAAACCAGCATTGCAAGTTGTTTGAAGGCCCCACTTCTGTTGCACATGATTTTTTGGGACAGTAAAAGTCAGGTTTTTCTTTTTTTTTTGTCAATTTTGCTTTGAAATGATTGATTTGTCTTGTATTTTGGTTTTTTTTGAAGTTATTTCATCATTGTTACTTTAGATTATAACAAAATGATGATCATTTGTTGTTTTTTTATTATTTGATTGTGGATTGTCATCATGATGTTATGTGTAGGACAATGGGAAAGAATAAGAGCGGAACGAATGAACAAAGAGAGGCAACAAAGGAAAGATAAAGGGAGTGTATGAAGAGATAACATGAAGGTACACTATCTAATGCACCTAATGAAAGTGATGAACATTCAACAATTGAAATTTATATGATGAATGCACCAAATCAAAATGATCAACATACACCAATTCAAATGCATATGATGAATGCACCTAATGAATGCAATGAACATACACCATTTGAAAATGATTTGGTGAATGCACATGTTAATGAAATTGAAGAAGATATACCATTTGAATTTGATGTGATCAATGCACATAATGCACCTAATGAAAATGAAGAGCATGCTTCAATCTTAACACCTCTTAGATTAATTCGTAGAAAACCAAAGTTCCTAATAGACATTGATGAAAGTATTGTGAAGCCAATGCATGATAAAATTTCTGAAAGAAATTGTAGAATAATGGTTAGAATAATTTGGAATAACTATTTTGAAAAATTAAATCAAAATGGAAGATGCCAATTAGTTGTTGAAATGATTAAAAATCTGAAATTTAGAGAGAAAATGAAAATTTTGGGGTTAAGAACATCCAGAAATAATAGTGAAAGAACCATTGTAAGAAATCTTTTTGATGCATACCAATCCATTGGTTTGAAATCACACACTAAAGATGCTAATGTTACTCGTTGTGTCCTCACATCAACCATAATGGGAAAGGAAATGGAAAAATCTCGTTTAATAAGCAAAACAAGCAAGTCATTAAGGATAAGAAGAACCATATTACACTATGCCTTAGAGAGGTGAGAGAAAATTGAGGACCCTAATAATAATTCTCTTTGGGCATTCTTGGGTACACTCCCACGCAAGGACAAGGTTACTGTTGATGCACTAAGAATGTTAATTGAGAAATATTGGCATGGCAACACAAGGGTTTCACCCAACTAAAGAGATGTTGTTAGAAGGCGAATTGGAATTAGAAATCGTGAGCTACATCCAAAACACTATTTAGATATGACTCAAACACAATTTTATTAAAGGTTTCGTCAAAGCTTTCCTCAGATTAAAATTAGTCAAAGATTTTTAGAGATGACAAAACCATTTTATGTTAAGATTAATCATGCACAAACTACATGTTGTAGGGTCCATGTTGAATTTTCCATGCATTATGATATTTATCGCTATATATGGTGTCCTTTGCACACTAATGATATTTTGCAGGAATGTGGTCTACAAGAACCTCCTAAGTCACTGAGAGAATTTATTTCAAGTGTACTAGGTATACAAGATGACAGCTGCATTTACTATAAGATGATGTGTTTGAGAGGTTTTTCTCCTACATGTGGTAGTTTGCAACAGTTGCATAGATGCCTACATATGGATAACACACATGAAATTGGTAAGGAACTAGTTTCTATTGGAAAATACAAGTCGGTCACATATGGTGTTAAAGATGGAAAATAATTAAAGAGGAAAGGGATATATGAATAGCTGATTTTATGAAGATGTTTCAAGAGAAACTAGTGTATGAGTACATAGGTCACACACATAGAGCTAGGTGGTTAGATGAGCAATTCAAGTTGTATAAGGACACTTTCCCCCTTGACACTATTATCTCTGTCATTGATTTTTCTGAGAATTATACACTAGAGCCACAAAATGAAGTACAATCTATGTATTACCACTCTACACAAGTTACAATTTTTGTACACATAGCATTCATGCATGCACATGATAGCACCAAGGAGGACAAAAAGGTTATAAGTGAATATCACTTCTATATCAGTGATGATCATACTCATTCCTTAGAGTTTGTGCAAGGATGTTGTACAATCTTCTATGACATTTTAAGGGAAAGAGATATAAGATACAACCAACACTTAATATGGTCGAACAATTGCATTGCACAATTCAAGAATGCAAGGATGTTCTACTGGTTGACTAGGATGCATGTGACAAGTGGTGTGCAACATTTTTAGAATTTCACTGAGGTAGGGCATGAAAAGGGAGAGCATGATGGTGCGAGAGAATGTCTGAAAGAGCTCTTACTAGAGAGGAATTGAAGTACGAAGGTGGTGCAATGTTAATAGATGTAGAAACAATTGTGCAATGGTGTAACTCTATGATAGGACTAGGCAATGCAAGCAAGTCTATGGTTTCTATATATTTTTGGTTAATATGTGAATCTGACATTGAAAAATATCTAGAATGTTGTACACTTATAGGATCAAGTGACATGCATTCATTTAGAAGTTCAAATGCATCATCACTAGTTATTTATACTAGACAAATTGTATGCTTTTTCTCTTCATGTATGCATTTTGTGTGGGATGAATGTGAATCAAAAGAGTGGGTTGACCAATGGTCTTGTAGACCTTTGAAAACCCTAGATACACATCAACTTCCTAGAGCACTACAAATGAACCAAATTGAAGCATCAGTGGATTTTGACCATGTATCAGACATAGTTGAACCAGGTAAAGGGTTGCAATTTGTTACTTGGGTAAAATCAATTTTAAGCTGAATTTATTAGTATTAACTTATGCTAATTTTGGTATTAATTAATATCTTTCTATTAAGCAGGTCATGTATATGCAGTTATTGTGGATGAGAGCAATGAAGAAGGAACATATTACTTTTTGTATCATTGTATTGAGGCCCAAAAGAAATTGACTTCTACAATGGTTGATGGAGAGGGTATTAAGTACCCAATAGGATTCATTGTTGTGATAGGGACATGGTTTAGAAGGTACTATTGTTGTGTTGAGTTGAATTGAGACCTCTTAAACTCATTTATTTATCAGTCATTATATTGATTTTGGCATTAACTTATCCTTCTATAAAATGTAGGTACCCTATCAAAAATTCTAATGCCTGGTTGTTTGAGGACTTTGAGACACATAGACATATTCTTCATTACTCAAACCTTCTTGTTGCAACAAATATTAATTTGATTAAATATCATGGTAGACCTCTTAACAAGGATTTGTGGAAAGTTCGTGAATATGACCACGAGGCAATACTTGAGACACTAAGGGTTAGAGCTGATCCAAAAGGTTCATTGATTGATTTTGGGCCATCTAGAAGAATAATTCTACAATATGGTAGAATAATTTTGACAATTTTGTATATATCTTTTGCGAATCGTTGTAACTTCGCTTTTCTAGATGTGCTCTACATGCATATGAGCTGTAATGTGCATATGTAGATGCTAAATTTTGTATATAAAAACATCAATGAGTTGTAATGTGCATATCTAGATGCTAAATTTTGTATTAAAAAACAACAATTAGTTGTAATGTGCATACCTAGATGCTAAATTTTGTATAAAAAAACAACAATGAGTTGTCATTTACATATTTAGATGCAAAATTATATATATAGAAATAGTAATGAGCTTGATCATTTATATTAGATGCCAAATTTTATATATAAAAGTGCCCATGGGGCTGATTTGCAAATTTTTAGACCCAAATTTGTACCATTTGATTATAAATACATTTGTAATAAATTTGTACCATTTGATTATAAATACATTTGAAGGATTTTTGATGTATTGAAGGATATTCAATAAGAAACCTATCATTTGCTGCACTTTTCTTGTGATTCTCACATGTAATAGCGTAATCACAGGCTTAAATCTTGTTGATTCCTTTTTCATTTGGCTGGGAAATCGATTGGGAATGATTCACTGATGAGTTATCTTCCATTTTCAATTTGTTTCACTTGATTTGGTTGTATATTGAGGAAGTTCTAATATTTTTTGTCAAAACTATTATAATCTTGTCCTAGGGTAAACAGTGAACAAGAAAATGTAATAACTTTTATATTTATGGTCTAATAAGACCACCAATGGGGACAAAATAACCCTGTAGGTTCAAACGGCTCATCCATAAGTGTCACGGTCTCTGAGTTACACGACATCAAAGTTTGACCTTTTTTCCACTTTGAGCGCTCAAGGGAAAGTGTCGCTACAAGGTGGCTTGGAATAACCAGACATCTTGCAGAATGAGAATAGGGAACAACTAGTGTAAACCCAACCACCCAGATGTGCTTGCACTGACAGTTCATTCCCACGACGAGCAGAACAAAAGATGCACTATTTTGCCACCTTTCATTGACGATTTTTGATGTTTTTGATGCGACAGAAAAAATCTCACCACAAGAAAACAAAATTGATTTGTACAAAATTGAGAAAGAATTTTTTAGTAGAAACAACACAACCCCGTAGGTTTGAAAGACTCGTCCATAAGTGCCATGGTCTCCGAGTTATGCGACATCAAAGTTTGACCTTTTTTCTCACTTTGAGCGCTCAAGGGAAAGAGTCGCTACGAGGTGGCTTAGAATGATCAAACATCTTTGAGAGTGAGACAAGGGCACACCTAGTGTAAACCCAACCTCTCAAACATGATCACGCTAACAGTTCATTCCCACGACGAGTAGAACGAAACATGGAGTATTCTGCCACCTTTCACTGAAGATTTTTGATGCGATAGAAAAAATATCACCACAAGAAAACAAAATCAAGTTGTCCAAAACCGAGAGAGGATTTTTTAGGCAGTGAAAACATAAACCCTAGGTTCAAATTAATTGTCCATAAGTTGCACGGTCTGTGAGTTACGCGACATTAAAGTTTGACCATTTTTTCCACTTTGAGCGCTCAAGGGAAAGTGTCCCTATGAGGTGGTTTAGAACGATCAGACGTCTTGGGGAGTGAGACAAGGGAACACCTAGCATAAAACTAGCCACCCAGATGCGCTAGCACTAATGGTTCATTCCCATGACGAGTATAACGAAAGATGCACTATTCTTCCACCTTTCACTGACGGTTTTTGATGCGACAGAAAAAATATCACCATAAGAAAACAGAATCAAGTTGTCTAAAAATGAGAGGATTTTTTAGGAAGCGACAAAATGACCACATAGGTTTGAATGACTCATCCATAAGTGCCATGGTCTCCAAGTTACGTGACGTCAAAGTTTGACCATTTTTTCCACCTTGAGTGCTCAAGGGAAAGTGTCACTACAAGGTGGCTCAGAATGATCAAACATCTTGGGAAGATAGACAAGGGAACACATAGCATAAAATCAGCAACCCAGATGCTCTTGTGTTAATGGTTCATTCCCACGACAAGTAAAATGAAAGAGTAACTATTTTGCCACCTCTCATTGATGGTTTTTGATGCGACAGAAAAAATCTCACCACAAGAAAACAAAATCGATTGTTCAAAACTAAGAGAGGCTATTTTAGGCAGTGACAACATGACCCTGTAGGTTTGAATGGATTGTCCATAAGTGCCATGGTCTTTGAGTTACGCAACGTCAAAGTTTGACCATTTTTTCCACTTTGAGTGCTCAAGGGAAAGTGTCGCAATGAGGTTGCTTAGAATGATCAAACATCTTGGGGAGAAAGACAAGGGAACACTTAACATAAAACCAACCACTCAGACATGCTCACACTAACAATTTGTTACCACGACAAGCAAAATGAAAGATGCACTATTTTGCCACCTCCCACTGACGGTTTTTGATGCAATAGAAAAAATCTCACCACAAGAAAATGGAATCGAGTTGTTCGAAACCGAGAGATAATTTTTTAGGTAGAAACAAAAGAACCCCGTAGGTTCAAACAAATCATCCATAAGTTCCACGGTCTTCAATTTACGTGACGTCAAATTTTTACCATTTTTTTCACTTTGAGTGCTCAAGGGAAAGAATTGCTACGAGGTGGCTCAGAATGCTTAGATGTCTTGGAGAGAAAGAAAAGGGTACCCTTAGCATAAAACTGACCACACGGATGCTCTCATGCTGATAGTTCATTCCCATGATGAGAAGAACGAAAGATGCACTATTTTGCCACCTCTCATTGATGTTTTTTTCCGGTTTTTGATGAAAGAAAAGATAATTGGTTTGATTTGATGTTAAAATGATTGCTTCAACTCTTCTATTATAGGCAATTTGGATAAATAGGTGTGTCTCTTACCCTAAGGCCGACTTGTTATGGAATAAAATTTAAATGAAAACCTTCGCTAAGCTGACTCATCCTTAGATAAATTTCAAATCTACTTTGGGCGCTCAAATCTTGTCTTAATTGATTGTTGAAATGATGAACTTCGCTCCATAATATCAACTCCCAAAGTTATCTTGTTTGCTTTGAACTCATGAAGTAATAAAACTTTTCTCTCCCTGTTCAATGCATGAAAACTTCACTTCGAAGCATGAGTTTATGAAATAATAACTTCACTCCAATCTCTTCATGTATGAAGTTCACTCCTTATCTCAAACACATGAAGTAATAACATCGCTTTAAATCATGATACGTGAAGTAGCAATTTTCCTTTAAACTTTCAACTCATGAAGTTCTCATTTCACTCTTAATTGTTTGAACTCAAAGTTCGCTCATATCACCTCGAAGTTGAAGTTCTCTCTTATCATCTCAAAGTTGAAGTTCACTCATTCTTATTTGAACACAAACTTAAAACCTCGCTTACTCCCCAATTCATGAAGCAAAAATTTCGTTTCTCCTTAGCAACCCTTGAAGTGAATGATTTCACTCCTCTTAGGTTAAACATGAAGTAAAGAATTTCATTTGAAGCTTGCAGCTCTTAAAGTTATCAACTTCGCTCATAAACAACAATTCATGAAGCAAGAAACTTCACTCAACTCTTTTGATACCTGAAATATGCATTTCGCTCCTAGTTGCTTGAAGCCAAAGTTCCTCCTAAACTCTCACACTTGAAGTTAGCTCCAAAGGTGAAGTCATGAAGAAAAATTTGAAATCTAAGACAGAATCAAAGGTGAGGAAAATTATGGAAGAGCTAAAGATTACTTCATTGCACATTCAAATGTTCAAACTCATGCAACTTACTTTCATCAATCCTCAAAAGGACTCAAAGCAAATTCACTTAATCAAAATACACAATATGAGAATTAGTAGTGTCAGTACTTGGGTACGTGGGTATACACAATATGTGCAACCTAGTTTAAAAGTATATGCCATATGAGTTACACGTAATGAACAAATTGGATCACATTTCAAAACATATACACAATGAAAAAGTTTGATCACATTTCAATAGCAAATAACTAAGTTTCAAGAATATCAAGTTGCATATATATCAAAATGGATTGGCTATCAACTTTCATATACATCAATGAAAAAAGTGGATCGAATATCAAGTTTCATATATATCAAAATGAACAATAATTGTGTACATATCAAAAAATGGCATAGATACCAAATCAATAATAGTTACAAAAATGTGGCATATGCCATGTCTGTCCAAGTCGATATATACATATAAAAATGTCGAATATATAAAAAAATTTGTCCTTCAATGACCACAACAACAACTATATGTCTCTATCGGTATCAATTACTGTGGCGGATCATCAAAATCGAGCCTCTTCAAAGCAGTACGTGGCTCTGTAGGTGGTTGCAAAAGGACAATTCAAATGTTGAATCAGATATATTTTCTCAATATAACATCAAAATAACTAAATACTGAACTCTAAATTGTTTGAAGTTGAAATGTTGATTACCTCATCTTTGTCTTCTGCAATTGGGTGAGGCTGAGGATCCGTGGGAAGTCCTAAAGGGGGCTGTAATTGGTAAAACAAAATTAATGCAAGTTAATAACATATATGTAAAATAACACATAATAACTAAAAATGAATAGACTAAAAAACTAAACCATACTGGAGCCTCAGATGGATGTGCTATGGTCATAGGAGGAAAAGTCACAGATGAATCAGTTACGATAATTTCCTTTATCCATGGTAAGTGATCTAAAAGGAGTTAACAAGAGAGTTTCAACTCCATTGTGCACTTAGTGAAAAGGAATTTATCTAAGATAGACATACCTTTTCCTTTTGTCGTGTTGGATCCCATATTATATGTGTAGGACTTCTAATGAAATAGAATGGTAGAACATCAATAGGAAGTTTGGAAGGGGGCTGCAATAGGTTAAAGACAATTATACAAGTTAATAACCCAAAGTTGTTGACAAACTAGATAGTGTAAAGCGGAAAAATCGAACCCTAGTTGCTCTCCCCTCTTCCAACTCCGAGGAGAGAGAAGGGAGGTCACTAGGGTTGGCGGTTTTCACTTAGGGGAGACTTTAAATTCAAAAGAGGGGTTGAAACCCACAAGATCCAATCCAACACAATGCAAGATTGGATTCTAAATGAGTTTCAAGGGTTAAGACAGCAAGGCTACCCTCTTTTGTAAAGAATGTTGATAAGAGAATTAAGCTAGGAATGCATAGAAAGTGAGAAAGATTCGCTTATAAACTGAGATAGGGATATAGGATGAAGCTGCGGACCTAGAATTAGTAGTAAAATGTCGATACGGCATTGTCCTGCAAATTTGAGCAAAAGTTGACGGGACGATGGCACCCGGTGTGCACACGGTCCTCCGAAAAATCCACAAAACGAAGGGGGATCTGTTCGTCTCTGCACAAGGATTCCAGATCTTCAATTTCAACCGCGTACCTGCAACCTACACACAGAAAAGCAAAGACGATTGGGGGGGTAGGGATTAGGGGTTTTCCTTTAGGTCAAACCCCGGTTTTGGAATTAACCAAGAAATGAGAAATGCTGTAAATGTAAAATGTCTGTAATGTAAAACAAGTACTAATACCTTGTTGTAAGGATGTTTGTATCCTTATGTGCGAAGGTATAGATTTTTTTGTTTGTTGTATGTTGTATGTAGTATGTAGCATGTAGTAAGTGATCTCCTCTTCAATGGTTGAATCCTTGTCTTGAATGCAACACTTAGCCTTGAATGGAGACTTAGAATCATCAATTGCTTGAAGGAATGCTTGAATGCTTGAATGCTTGAATGTTTGCGTATCGTTTCCACCTTTTTCCCCTTCCATTCAAATGAGAGAGGAAAATGTCATTTATATACTTGCCAATTAGGGTTAATAGACTAATTCTCCCGACCTTAGGCCGACCAAGAAAGATAATTTCCAATTTGCAAACAAAAAGACCCGAAGTCCCATAGGAGACCGAGCCCAAAATAGGGCCAGGGACCAGGGCGCTGGGCGCCCTAGTCTTGAAGGACCAGGGCACTGGGCGCTCTGGTCCCACCCCCCGGGACAGCAGGGTGCAAAGGAGGTTCAGGCCAGGGTGCTTGAAAAATGCAGTTTTTGGTGTCGTGGACAAGTTTCGGGGTCTCCATTCAGGTTCCGTGTTGCGTCGCCATCGTGAAGACCGAAATGCAGTCGAAATTGCAAGTGTCACAATTTTAGGACGCTACAGATAGAACAAATATTTCTAACATACGTAGAACAAATGCACATTGAAGCCTCATAGAGTTCTCCTGTAACACTAGGAGGCCTAGTCGAATCTGATGCAACTATTACCATTTCCTATATGAAAAATGATAACATATGATATAGACATGAAAGGATTTAGTTATTTTGAATAAGCAAGAATGCAATTCAAAGTGAATATGAAGATATCACCTCTTCCCTCTATGGAACCTCAGCGACATCAAGTGCATTCACTAATTCCGTAAACCCCATATGTTTCTTTATATAGAATAAATAGATTAAGTTTATTTATCAATATCTACATATACATGTTTAATCATAATACATTTCAACAAATGAATTTAAATTATATTGAATTACCTTCTGTCGTTTGGGTGTCTGGGAGGATATCTTTTTCTGCCTCGGAGTGCTAAAGGATGGATTTCTCACACAAGATGTCCTCGAGGCAGGTGGGGTAAACTAATAGAAAAAAATTAACATAAGGGAAAAGATCATGTATTTAATATATCACCTAAGTCAAAAATATATAAATCTAAATGGTAACACATAGCTATCTAGATCAAAGTCAATGGATGAAAGTATGATATCATCAAGTTGGGACATCTCAGCCCTTGATAAGCCCTATAAAACATCAAGTAATGATACATATATATTAACAAAAGATATTTTGAAAGCAATGTATTATTATATTTTTAACAAATTTACAAATCTTTACCTCCGGTGGCGAAACTACTCATGACCGTGGATTCGACTGAAAAGTACATGGTGTACTCCCACCACCTGCTGCATCCTGCAATATATTTTATTTATATGTCACTTTAAATTGTTCTAAAAATAAAAAAATCATTTCTTTTTATAAGATTTAGTCACTTAATTGATAACATGTCATAAACATAATTAAACGCACCTATGTCTGATAGTGAGGGAACATCATACTCATCAGGTTGTTGGTGAGGGCCACATCCTCTATAGTGGAAGCATGGAATCTACTCCTACAACATGTACATGAATAAGATGTAGAACCATCCTCATCTACATTAGTGTCTACACCAGAACATACACCCTGGCAGGTGGTGCACATATGCTAAATGGGCTAGCCTGTGCCAAATGATGCATGAGGTGACACTGATGAAGGATGTTCTCTTGATGAAGGAGGTGCCATAGGTGCTAGTACATCCTCTACTCTGACCAACTGTGTGCCATGCTGAACAATGACATCAGTCAATGATGCAGCTTCCAGAAGAGTCTGTAATTCCATAGACTCCTTCAAGGATATAGGGATAGTGACATGAACCATAGGTTTAAGAGCTATACACCTCCCATGCTATGGCTATACCACCATATGGGCCCCAAGTCTATCCTATGCAGAGCCTCTCCCTCTACCCTAAAATTTTTGGATGTAAAAGTAATTCGGCTTCTCTCCAAGGATAAACTCACAATACAACTTTCTCAAAAAATATAGAGGCACCTCCCAATTATTACAAGGTAGTTGGTCAAAGACCATATACCACCTATCCCAAAAAGCTTCTTTCAGCCTAGCATGAACACACCAATGTATAGGAAATCGAGTCATATTTAGTTCTAGGTTGTTACTGGTAATAGGATCGATAAAAAGGGCACATATGTCAGCTTTAAGTATGCCTTTTTTTCACTTGATCATATGACAACTCATCCACATAAAATGTTTGACATCTATCCCTCCATGAACCCCATGTCGTAACCTTCCTAGATACCTCATTTTCACTATTGGCCATTGTTTCTAGCATTGTGGCGAGGGTTGAGTGGTGCTCAAGACTTGAGGACCTCAACCTATTCACCAATATAAAAATTTGGGCACGATTTTGTGTAAGGAAATTAATGAGATCCTCTTGTGTGGCATCTACACGATCTAATGGAGGACGTGGAGGGTTTCAAGGTGGCAGTGGTTGTTGAGGAGCAACATTTTGAGGATTTTGTGGTTATGGAGAAACATCTTGAGGGTTTTCGTGTTTCTCATGTGGAATGTTTACAGGGTTTGCTTGTATTTCTTGTGCATGAGGTCTTTGTTGTCTATTTTATTTTTGGGGATTGCTTGTAGAATCTGACATCAAACTAATAAAAACAAAACTTAAATCAATTAAAAAACCCTACTTCAATTAAAATGCAAACGAAAATAATCAAACCAGTCAAATATTACCTATTCGATGGGGTGCCATTGTTGAAAATTGCTCTTAATGCTGGAAAAATACAAAATGATTCCAAACCCGTGTGGGTTCTGTGGTTTTTTGGCTTCTTTTTGCTATTGTTCCATAGGTTACCAAAAAATATAATATTCCATATGGGTTTTGAGGAAATTTTGCTTTTTTATTATAAAACATAATGTTCCTCAAAACCCATATGGGTTTTGAGGAACTTTTTGTTTTTTTAAATTGTTTTTGGCTAGGCTTGGTGTTACCAAGCCTAGCATGTTTTTGAATTTTTAGAACACGCACGGGTTATGATTTTTTATTTATTTTTGTTGCATGTGGCCACTTTTATGTTCACCATCTTGGTGCACTTACCCAAAAGACGAGACCTTTGCTAGATAAATTGAAGATTCGTGTGAGCAAGAAGACGAAGAAAAAATTGATTATTGTCAAAAATATTTTTAATGCTCTTAATTCTATTGGAAACAATAGCAAGGAAAACTATAAGAGAGCATTGATGTATTTGTACATGATGGCATTGATGTGGTTTATTTCTGATAGCATTGATATATTTGTACATGATGACTTTGATGTAGTTGTATTGATGATAAACGATGTATTCACATTGATGATATACGATATATTTAGAGGCCAAATTTTGTACATGTAATGTGATGATTTTTTGTGAAAAAGATGTATCATTATGCTTGTTCACAATGGTCAACTCTATGTGTAACGATGATTATGATTATGTAAGACATAATATAGTTGTAGTTATAGATAATATAGTTGAATGCCTTTGACAATTTTTGCATCAACTAAAAAATCACTGCCCTAGGAAAACCACTCCAATTCTTGAAAATTTGAGACAAATTATTGTAGAGGGGCCTCATGCAACCCTGTAGGTTTAGACGAATCATTCGCAAGTGCCATAGATTTCGAGAAATAGCCTGCCAAAGTTTGACATTTTTTTGCACTTAGGACACTTATGGGACAATGTTGCTAGGATATGGCACTGAGCATCTAGGTGAGTTGGGATGAAAAAAGGATCATGCCTAGGGCAAATTTCCTAATTTGACATGTTGGCATTGATGGTTCGCGCCCACGGTGCACAAAATGAAAATTAGGTTCTGTTGCAACTTTTAATTAAATGCCTTTGATGATTTTTGCATTAACAGAAAAATCGTTGCCCTAGAAAAACTGCTCCAAATCTTGAAAATAGGAGACAAGTTATTGTAGAGGGGCCTCACGTGATCCTATAGGTTCAGATGGATCATTCAGATGAGAAAGAACCTGCGAATTTTTTGAACTAAGGGCACTTAAGGGACAACACTACTAGGGTATGTCATTGAGTGTTTGGGCGAGTTAGGATAAAAAATAAGAGAATGCCTAGGGTAAAACTACCTAACTAGACATGTTGGCACTAATGATTCATGTCCATGATGAACAAAATGATAATTAGACTCCATTGCAAATTTTCATTGAATACCTTTGACGATTTTTGCATCAACAAAAAAAATATTTCCCGAGATAAACTGCTCCAAATCCTGAAAATATGAGATAGGTTATTGTAGAGGGGCCTCACATGACCTTATAGATTCAGAAAGATCATTCATAAGTTCCACAAATGCTGAGAGATAGCCTATCAAATTTTGACAATTTTTTGCACTTAGGGCATTTAAGGGACAACACTGCTCTAGGGTATAGCACTAAGTGTTCGACCGAGTTGGGAGGAAAAATAGGAGTATCCCTTGTTGGCTTGATGATGATTGTAATGAATGACTTAATGTGTTGTCATTGATGGAAGATGTACACACACACATATGCTCACATTGTCATTGTAATTTTAGACAAACCGATATTGCTTCTAAAGTTACTTGTATTGCAACCAGTATTGGATGTTTAGTTTATGATGGTTTAGAGAGTGTCAAACTGATACATGTAGACAACCGGTATATGCAGGAATGACTTGATACCAACTTGGAGATTCAGCGGAGACCAGCAAAGAAGAAAATGGAGGACAATCAGTTTACGTGTTAATAGTGGTTAATTTTTAACCGGTATCAGTGTTCCAACTGGTATTCATTGATTGTGTGATGAGTTATCACTAGTCGTGATGAGTTACCCCTAACCGATAAATTTGGTAGCAATTTGTGATGAGTTATGTTAGATTGTCCAAATACACTACACCTAGGAAATTGTGATATGATTTCTAAGCCGACATGAAATCTAATGTCTATATAATAACATTATGATGAACTATTTTGATGATATGATATGATGCAAGACAGAAGTGCTAAGTTGTTGAAGGCATTGCAAAATATGTTGGTGATGTAGTTTTAAGTGAGCAGAAGATGATCTATTCAAGCAAGTTGTGCTACATCTAGATCACACCACCTGTTGTTTTCTAATCACTACAGCAGTCAAATCCCCTAACCGAGTAAGCTCTAACAAGCTTCATTGTACAAATCCTTTAACAAGGTGATCCATTAGTTTGGATTCTGAAATCCTCTACTAAGGTTACTCCTAACAGGGTATTACCTTTAACAGGCTATAGCTCCTAATAGAGGTTTGGGATCTTTAACAGGATTCGCTCCTAGCAGAGCACTTTTGTAGACTTGAACCGATCAGTTACCTATTACTACAGATAGTTAACTTGTGAGTCCCATCTCACTGTTGTTTTTCCCATTTGGGTTTTCCACGTATAAACATTTGTGTTATGGTGGATATTTTACTTATTGTGGATGATTTAATATCATGTTGGATTGCATGTATAGTGTTTAGTAAACTTGTTAAGTATTTCTACCAGACAGTGTTTAAAGTAGTATTGTTTTTGCTATCACTGATTCACCCCCCCTCTCAGTGCTTTATAAGTCTATCAATTGGTATCAGAGCTCAAATTCCTTAAGGATTAATTGCTTGGAAGGAAACTCTAAAGCCATCATGGGGGATATGAGATACTTTGAGATGGCTAGAGTGCTTGAAGCTACCAAGGAAGAGCTTGAAACCCTAAGGGTCAGATTTAAAGCTTCACAAGTCAAAAGGAGAGAGATGACTGAACAACTATTGGAAATATGTGATAATAGTTCTTCAGATGAAGCTAACATTGATGCATTAGCTGAAGAAGTTGAAAAAATAAATGGTGAAAAGCTAAATCTGAGAAGAGAGTTAGAAGCCCTAACTATCCGCATGAGCCAAGAGCTGGAAGCTAGGAGGGCAGCTGAAGACCTTGTCAAAGAAACAGATCATGAGATAAAAGATCAAACAAGAGAATGCAACCTTGCATGAACATTGGCATGAAGAGAAAGAAGAAAAAGAGGCTTTGCAACTAGATCTTGAAATGGCATCATCCCTAGGAGAGACTTTGTTGGCATTTTTGATGTTTATGTTGTGATTGTCATTGATGGACACACACTTGTATTGAGATCCACTTTATATGTATGAGCTAGAGCTCAACCGGTATTTGTTCCAACTGGTATGTTGTATTCTAGTCTTTAGACTATTGGTGATTTTGCAGAATGTGTTTCCTAGTCTGAAGCGACATGTCAACCCCAAGCGGTTTGTAGATCTCAAGTGGTACGGGGGAGCAAAGTGACACAACATATTCTTACCAGTCTTCATTTTTGTCAAACTGGCAACCAGTATTTTGCATGAACCGTTAATACTTTGTGATGAGTTACCAACTGGCATTTTGTGATGAGTTACCAATCCACCGATTGTTTGACGGTGCTTCTTGTGTCATGTTACTAAGTATGTCTAGATTCATTGAACCTAGGAAATTGTAATGTAATCCTATTGGACCGACATGAAATCAGATTCCTTTAAAAGGACATCATGTCTAGGGTTTTAGGGTGTTGTGAAAAAGGGTTTATGTTGTGACTAGGGTTTAAGGTGGTTGATGAGTTGTTGTAAGAGCGATATTATCTAAGAAGATCAAGTTGTAACTATGTGAGAGATAGAGAAGACTGAAGTAATGCTGGAATGCATTAGCAGTGAGCTATACTAGATCTAACCAAGCAATTTGTGCTATTAGATAAATCAAACACTTGTTGATTACTCACATCTTTGACAAGTCTGTAGCCCTTAACCGAGTAGGCCCAAAAGCCTTTGTAAAATCCTCTAACAAGGTGGTTCACCTCTGTGAATCTAAAATCCTCTAGTAAGGTAGTCTTTAATCAGACTTATCTCCTAATAGAGATTGAGATTCCTAACAGGATCTGTTCTGGTGAAGAACATTGTAAGACCTTAACCGGTTTGGTTTCTATTCTATAGATAGTGACTTGTGAGTTCCATCTCATCGTGGTTTTTCCCAGTTGGGTTTCCATGTCAAATATCTTGTGTTATGGTTGTATTGCTTTTGTGGGTGAATGCTTTATTTGCATTTTGGTTTGCATGTGTGATAACCTGTTTGTTTGTTAAATTGTTTTACTGGTTTATCTTCAAACTGTTTAAGTGTTTTTGGACAGAGATTTTTGGCATACTAATTCACCCCCAATGATAATCTAATAGGGCAGTGAGCAAGCCAAGGATACACAGGAAGCGACTGAGGAATAGGAAGAGAAGAAGAAGAGGGATGAAGATGAGAAAAAGTGAAAAGAGGAAGAGAAGAGGAAAGAGGAAGAGGAGAAAAGAAAAGATGAAGAGAAAAAGAAGCAAGAAGATGAGAGGAAAAAGAAAGAAGAAGAAGAGAAGAGGAAGGAATATGAGAGGAAATAGAAAGAAGAAGAGGATAAGTAAGAAAAGAAGAAGAAGGAAAAGAAAAGAAGAAGAAGGAAGAGGAAGATAAAGAAAAGGGAAAACGGAAGGAAGAAGAAAAGAAGAAGAAGGAAGAGGAAGAAGAGGAGAAGAGGAAGGAAGCTGAGAAGAAAAAGAAAGAAGTAGAAGACAAGGAATAAGAAAAGAAGAAGGAAGCAGAGAAAAAGAAGAAGGAAGAAGAAGACAAAGCAATGAAGAAAAGCAAAGTGGACAAGGCAACGGAGAAAAGCAAAGCAAACAAGGTAGTGGAGGCAATGAAGAGCACATAGATGGAGACTCCGAAGGTAGCTGGGAGTCAAGCCAAACTGGCTGATATCTCCAGTCCCATCGATCTCTAGTTTGCCAGTGAGTCGAAGCTTATGCAGAGCATCAAGGTTGCTCAAGAGCACCTTGAAATCATTCGAAGGAAAAAGGAGCAAGATATAATTCAAGCTGTTGTAGACACCCTTACCGGTTTGATCCCCGGTACCAATCTTCCCAGCACTGAATCATCACTAGCACAGCTTAAGCTACTATGTACTATAGTGGATGATCAGGTGCAAAGAAAGACCAAAAGGATATGAGGGATGCTTTGGATGAGGGAAACTTGTTGCTAAGCAAAATCTGTCAACCCCATCTATTCTGCGATGATGTGCTAGCTCAAAAGCAAAAGCTTCAAATGGACTTACAGTCTTACTTGAGCACATTTAAGCCACCTTATGATTCCTTTGCAACTTATGGGCAAACTGTTCACCTGTTTTAGATCTAGTCAGCCAAAATGGAGTAGGAGATCAGTACACGGTCTAGGGATTTGCAGGAGCTTCAACTAGTTTTACTTCCACGTCTACAAATTCTTCAGAAGTGTTATCTGAACCTAGATGCCTTGACAGTTTCGCAGGAGATGAGCACAGTTGATGCCATGGAAGAATAGGTATCCCAGATGCAAATAGAGAAAGAAGTGGCCACCTCCCTACTTGAGTCCTGGTCTCTATCCATGAAACAATTTTTGTAGGACTATAAATTGGTTTTTGACAAATATTATTCCTTGTTGTCATAAACTTTTATTATTTTAATATCAAATGGAAACAGGGTTGTTTAGCGGTACTTTGTCATTGTTGGCAAAGGGGGAGAAGTACTTTATCTATTTTGGAGAAGAATAGGGAGAAGTATTTGGCTTTAAAATTTTGATATATGCTTTATGCTCTGATATCTCAATGTTTATGCTCTGTATGCAAAATTGCTATACATTGTATTGATTAAGGGATAGTGTATATGCTTAGGGGGAGCAATTTTGTTAATGGCATGTTTTTTTTGTAACACACTTAGATGTCAAAATTTTATTTTCCTAAGTGTTGCCATCAATGCCAAAGGGGGAGATTGTTGGAATTTTTGATGTTTATGTTGTGATTGTCATTGATGGAAATACACTTGTATTGAGATCCACTTTATATGTATGAGCTAGAGCTCAACCGGTATCTGTTCCAACCGGTATGTTGTATTCTACTCTTTAGACTATTGGTGATTTTGCAGAATGTGTTTCCTGGTCTGAAGCGGCATGTCAACCCCAAGGGGTTCGTAGATCTCAAGTGCTATGAGGGAGCAAAGTGGCACAACACATTCTTACCAGTCTTCATTTTTGTCAAACTGGCAATTGGTATCTTGCATGAACCGGTAATAATCTGTGATGAGTTACCAACTAACATTTTGTGATGAGTTACCAATCCACCGATTGTTTGACGGTGTCGACACATTGATGGTGCTTCTTGTGTCGTGTTACTGAGTATGTCTAGATTCATTGAACCTAGGAAATTGTACTGTAATCCTATTGGACCGACATGAAATCAGATTCCCTTTAAAAGGACATCATGTCTAGGATTTTAGGGTGTTGCAGAAAAGGGTTTATGTTGTGACTAGGGTTTAAGGTGGTTGATGGGTTGTTGTAAGAGTGATCTTATCTTAGAAGATCAAGTTGTAACTGAGTGAGAGATAGAGAAGACTGAAGTAATGTTGGAATGCATTAGCAGTGAGCTATACTGGATCTAACCAAGTAGTTTGTGCTATTAGATAGATCAAACACTTGTTGATTACTCACATCTTTGACAAGTCTGTAGCCCTTAACCGAGTAGGCCCAAAAGCCTTTGTAAAATCCTCTAACAAGGTGGTTCACCTCTATGAATCTAAAATCCTTTAGCAAGGTAGTCTTTAATTGGACTTATCTCCTAATAGAGATTGAGATTCCTAACAGGATCTGGTCTGGTGAAGAACATTGTAAGACTTTAACCGGTCTGCTTTCTATTCTGCAGATAGTGACTTGTGAGTTTCATCTCACCATGGTTTTTCCCAGTTGGGTTTCCACGTCAAATATCTTGTGTTATGGTTGTATTGCTTTTGTGGGTGAATGCTTTATTTGCATTTTGGTTTGCATGTGTGATAACCTGTTTGTTTGTTAAACTGTTTTACTAGTTTATCTTCAAATTGTTTAAGTGTTTTTGGACAGAGATTTTTGGCATACTAATTCACCCCCCCCTCTTAGTATTCATCAGACTCTTACAAAACACAATGAAGATCTTTTCAAAGAATTCACTAAGGGTAATGGAAAGCTGAAAAAGTTCAATAAAAGTTCTTCTATGATGGATGAGAAGATCCAATCACAGAGGATGAAAGGTGATACATCTAGACTAGGCTTTAAAACATCTGGACTAGGCTTTAAAACATCTGAGAAAGGAGAGTCTTTTGATACAAAGAGCAACATTCACAAGGACAAAACTGCTCCTAAGGCTAACAAGCCTATCGATAAGAAATTTTTTAAACCTATTTTCTTTGTCTATCATAAACGTGGACATATTGCAAATGTGTGTAGAAACAGACCTAATGAGAATACAGGCTACAATGCAAATGCTAGGTATGTATCTATGAGATTTGAAGGTCATTGTTTTACATGCAACATGTATGGACATAGATAAATTGAATGCAGATATGGAGCAAATAATCCAGTACCTCACATGAATCCAAGACCTAATGGTAATTAGAGGAGAACCTATGACAACTGGGGTTACATGAACTGGCAAAAACCCTATGTCAACCGGTTTAGTCCACTTGAGATGGAAAAGGTAACTAATGTCATTTGCACCATTTGTAACAATTATGGTCATGTGGCTATGAATTGCAGAAGGAGAACTAGAAGAGGAAATGTAGGACCTTGGAGATCATCTGGAATGGCCTGCTATCACTATCATAAATCGAGACACATGGCAAAGTTCTGTAGAACCAGAAAGAACAAACCAGTTAATCATTCTGTAGACTAGAAGGGTAAGTAGAAGGTAAATGTTGAGGAAAATAGAGAAGAGATGAACCAAATCTGGAAAAAGAAGAGTGATGATATGCCTGCAGAAGAACCTAATCCTTCACCCAGTGTGGAGAATCCTGCATTGGTGAATTGAGCCTTTCAACAAGGCTAAGGGGAGAATAGCGATAAATCTACTTCTAAACCCCTTGAAAGATGAGTGGTAAGAAAGTTTTCATTTTTGAGTTATTATGTGAGAGATCTTGATATCTTTGTTTATCAGTTTTTTGAAAGTTTGTCAACCGGTTTTACACTTGTTAATATTGGATATACCATTAAGCGGTGTATTAGGGTTTATAATCCTAACGATCGAGCAATTAATGCAGTAAGTAAAGATGATAAAAATGAGTTTTACTATGTTATTTTTACCCTAAATGCATTTGAAAGAGAATTCTTGAGCACTTGCAGAGCAAAAAGAGATTTTCTAGCTGGTTGTGGATGAAGTTGTATTGTAAATTGTGTGATTGAAGCTGATTCGAAGATTAGTGAAGGTGGAACTGGTGTGCATTTGAGTAATCAATCAGAAACCAAGGAAACATGGGAGAATTAAGGTATTTCTTTGTAAATCCCTTTCAAATTGAGTTTATCAGAATGGCTTCATTATCTAAGCAAGTAGAGAGACTTATGATCTCATCAGAACCTATGGAGGTTATAGAATCTGAACAAATTGTGTCATACAATGCTTTATCTCAAGTTCTTGATGGTGTTATCGTAAAAGGTGATTTGTCTAGTTATATTGATTATAAAATCGAAGATTTAGGATCACTATCAATTTATTCTCAATTGAAATCTTTGTGTGATAAGAGCGGAAAGATCCAACTCGAATATATTAGGGTTTATGAGAAGGGTTTTCATAATGCAACTTATTTTCTTGAGGATTTTAAAGAAGAACATGTTAGAATCATTCTTAGTCAAGTTCATGGTGAAAATATGTATCTGGAAAGATCACATACTATAACTAAGGAGGCTATCCATGTTGTAACTAGTTTTTGGTCAATCAGTGAAGTTCCCAAGCTGAGGCGAATTTCTAAAGAGACTGTAATGACATTAACTCAGTCTACCTCTGATAGGCATGCATTTTATGTTAACAATATTAAGGATGCAACAATTAAATTGGCTACCATTTCTATAGGCTACATGATATTCTATTCTAGTAGAATGAACAGTTTGCCATCTACAACAATGCATACAACCTATAGAATGATTGTTGAGAATGCAGATTATGACCTATGTGAGGCCATAAGAAGTCAATTGATATTGAATCTACAATCAATTAAGAAGGACAATAGTCAGAAGTTCAAATTTGGTCAGTTATTGATTGGTTTATTCTTATATTTTCAGAACTTCATACCGAGAATTGGTGATATTGAATGCTCTAAAGACATACCGCTAACTGCTCAGATCAAGAACAACATTAAGGCTGTTAAGAACACTTTCTCTACTGCAATGAACAAGTACTTCAATGAATTTCAAAAGAAAATGAGTATGAGGGTAAGGCTACCTGAAGACGTGGTGAAAAACTTTGCTAAGGACATCATTTTCACTATCACCACTGATTTCTGTCTCATGGAAGCTATTGAACCTAGATAGGATGAAATGGAAGACATGAGCTATGAAGTCAATTATGACTTATTGATCGGTTATGCTAATAACCTATTGGCATCTCCAATGGACAAGAAAAGAAAAGACTGAGAACATTCGAGGAACAAACTACACCGACTGAAACTAGTAGTGCTCAACCTAGGAATGTTAAAGGAAAGAAGAAGAAGGTTGAGAAAGCACCTTCAACACCTTCTGTACTTGCTAATACAAGAGTGACACAAAGTTTCCAAGTCAAAAAGGAACAAGCACCCAAAGTGAATGCTACAAAGTAGACTACAACAAAGAAGAGAGGCAAACACCTGATTCTTCGAGCATAATCTAATGATACTGACATAGAAGAAGAACCCAAGAAAATGAAAGCAACTGGTAAAGTAGATAAACCAGTAGAAGAAGTGTCAAAGGAAAGCATTCCTATTAATGTCTTATCTTACAATCCTATGACTGATTTTGGGAAGACATTGAAAGCATTAGGGAGGAATAGATTTGAGAATGTAAAAAGATGTTTTGATTCATTTGATGGGGACCAGAAGGAACAAATTGTTCAAAAGGTAATCAACTATTTATGTCAATACAATCGATTACCTCAAGACCTTAAAGATGATATTTTTGATTCTTTGTGTAGACACTCAAAATTGTCATGTCTAATTAAATAAATATTTTATTTATTTAATTATCTAAGCCTAATTCCTCTATTAATTAAATAAATCTTTATTTATTTAATTAATTCATTTATCCTCTTCTAGCCTTATTTCTCATTTAAATAAATACATTTATTTATTTAAATTATCCCTTTCCTAAATTAAATAAATATTTTATTTATTTAATTGTTCTACTTCTTCTATTAATTAAATAAATCTTTATTTATTTAATTAATTCATTATCTTTTTCTACACATGACACATGTCATTCATCTCTTAATTCCTACACTACCTACCTCTTTCATTATTTTGGTATTTCTTATACCTACCCTCTAATCCTAGCCGACCTCTCTTTTTACACCTCTCAATCTTAACCCTCCATTTCTTATTGTGTCTTCTATTTAAGGAGATGCTTTCTTCATTGTCAAACCCTAATGACCTAATGGCTAATGACAAACCCTAATGACTGATTTTGGAGTACTTGGCTACACTACAATTCCACTTGCAACCACATTCCGTTCTTTGTTGAGCTCTTGTGCATATAAAAATCTGAGAGCAAGTATATCAAGCAAGATCAATGGAGATAGGAAGAATGGAGATCAAAACCCTATTGGACATGTGATGGTATAATCTTTGTGATTTTGAGTTATTTGCATTGTCTTAGGTAATCTTCATATGTTATGGTGGATCTTTGTTGTTGTTAGGCTAGGGTTTGGTGGTTGAATTCATTTAGCCTTTCAATTTTGTTATCATTGTTATCCATTTTCACCATAAACACTTTGTACTCTATTCTTGCAAATAAGTGGCAAATTACTGCTAACCAAGATTAAGAAATTATTGATAATGTATTTATTCAATATTTTCCTAAATTATCTAAAGATAAATTAGTTACATTACTTGATAATTACAAAGGACAGTTTATTTCTAAGGCAAGAAGATTAAAGTTAATAAGTGGAAAGACTCAATCTATTGAAGTTGAAACTCATTAGATAGCTTGAAACATTCAATGGATGCATAAGCATTCAAAGTATTAAGATGATGATCAAACAGAGCCTGAAGTACAACCAGAGATGGATGCAGAAGAAACAGTGCAAGCTGATATTGTCTATCCTATCAAGAAAAAGGAAGACACTACTTCCCAACCAGTGCTCTTTGTTGATGAAATACATGATACTATTGATCTATCTAGGAATATTATTGAACCAGATAAGTAGCCACTAGTTATTACTATTTCATAGGTTAAAGAAGTGGACATACCAACAAATCAACCAAGTGTGGACATTCCACCCCCACCAGTAAAAGATCAATAATTGAAAACACAACTGCCACCGATTTCACAAGCTATTCAGGAGAATCCCACAAAAAAAGTTGGGGAGAAGCCCTCTAAACAAGCAAAGGAACAAGAGCCAGAGAAAACTGAGGAGAAGAAATATGCTGAACAAGAAAAGGCATTAGTCAAGAAGCATAATGATGAGGATGATGACTCATTAGGCATCAAAGGGCCTATAGATGTAGAGAATATGAGTGCATCGGAACTTATGGAGATTGTAACTGTGATGCAATCTAGGGCTCAAAAGAAGAGACTTAAGGAACAAAGAAAGGAAGCAGAAACCATCCAAACTGTTGTGGAGATTTTGTCTAGTCTTCTATTGGAGACTGCTAAAGGGAACTTGTCAACTCCTATTGGCAAACTTGACCACTTAGTTTCTGATGCCTCTGGCCAACTCAAGTCCCTTGAGGAAGCATCTAAGACTATGGCTAAGAAAAACTAAAGGAAGAAAAGAGGTGAACATATAATGAAAGATATTGATACATGGAAGATTGTTTTATCCCTGAATAAAGATCTTTTGAGAAAAGCTATTGAAATAGGAGGCAAAATTCTAGCCTATACATCTAATGTTTCATTTTTCTATACTTATTTAGTTAAGAGCTGACAAGAGACAAAAATGGAACTGGAAAAGATATGTAATGCCTACATACCTTTACAAGATTAAGACTTAGCTTTTGGCAAATCTGTTGATGATTTGCAAAATTGGTTAGATATGTATGATTTTGAACAGGAAAAGAGACTTCGATCCTTGAAAGAGTTAAAGAACTTATTGAGACCTAAGATGGACATCTTACAATGAGCTTATAAGAATGGAGAAGTGGTTTTAGCTAATCCAGAGATGAGTACAATTGATGCAATGGAAGAATTTTTTGCATAGGTCATGACCACCATAGAAATCACTGAAACCTTTCTGAAAACATGGGAAAATGATTTTTCTCAAATGAAGCTTACTTTCAGTAATATTTTCTTGAAAATTGAAGTGAACACTCCTTAATCCATAATTTTAAGTTTTTGTATATGTAAAATTTTGATGCAAATTTTGCTATATATATATATATATATATATATATATTACTTTTCAATTTGGCATTGTTGTCAAAGGGCGAGTAGAAATATGTATGTGTGTTGTGAAAATTTTGTACGCACACTTAGTTGTAAAGTTGTTAAATTTTCTAAGTGTTGCCATCAATGCCAAAGGGGGAGATTGTTGGCTTGATGATGATTGTAATGAATGACTTCATGTGTTGTCATTGATGGAACATGTACGCACACACATATGTTCAAATTGTCATTGTAATATTAGACAAACCGATATTGCTTCTAAAGTTACTTGTATTGCAACCGGTATTGGATGTTTAGTTTATGATGGTTTAGAGAGTGTCAAACCGGTACATGTAGACAACTGATATATGCAGGAATGGCTTGACACCAACTTGGAGATTTAGTGGAGACCATCGAAGAAGAAAATGGAGGACAATCAGTTTACATGTTAATAGTGGTTAACTCTTAACCGATATCGGTGTTCCAATCGGTATTCAGTGATTGTGTGATGAGTTATCACCAGTCGTGATGAGTTACCCCTAATTGAAAAATTTGGTGGCAATTTGTGATGAGTTATGTTAGATTGTCCAAATACACTACACCTAAGAAATTGTGATATGATTTATAAGCCGACATGAAATCTAATGTCTATATAATGACATTATGATGAACTATTTTGATGATATGATATGATGCAAGATAGAAGTGTTACGTTGTTGAAGGAATTGCAAAATATGTTGGTGATGTAGTTTTAAGTGAGCAGAAGAGGATCTATTCAAGCAAGTTGTGCTACTTCTAGATCACACCACCTGTTGTTTTCTAATCACTACAATAGTCAAATCCCCTAACCGGGTAACCTCTAACAAGATTCATTGTACAAATCCTTTAACAAGGTGATCCATTAGTTTGGATTCTGAAATCCTCTACTGAGGTTACTCCTAACATGGTACTACCTTTAACAGGGTATAGCTCCTAACAGAGCTTTGGGATCTTTAACAGGATTCGCTCCTAGCAGAGCACTTTTGTAGACCTTAACTGGTTAGTTACCTATTACTGTAGATAGTTAACTTGTGAGTCCCATCTCACTGTGGTTTTTTCCATTTGGGTTTTCCATGTATAAACACCTGTGTTATGGTGGATGTTTTACTTATTGTGGATTCTTTAATATGATTCTGGATTGCATGCATAGTGTTTAGTAAACTTGTTAAGTACCTCTACCAGACAATGTTTAAAGTAGTATTGTTTTTGCTGTCACCGATTCACCCCTTCCCCCCCCTCTCAGTGATTTATAAGTCTATCATCCATATGGTAAAACCACCTAACCAAATGTGTTGGCACCAATGCTTCCTTCCCATGATGACTTTTAAAATTTTGCAATTACTTGTCCTCCGTCATTATTAAGTGTAATTAACCATACTTATTACATGCATGGAATTTTTTGGCTCAAATATGTTAAAGTGCATAGGAGGTAGAACATGAAATCAAATCTAATTTTGTTTACTTTTCATTTGTCATTACAAATAATGCATGCTATGATTAAAAATAATACCAATATGGTCATTGAATTTGGTGAAGTTTTCCAAGACAACCAAATTAAAACTTAAGATCTAGATGAAACAAATTATATTGAATCTCAAGATTATAAAATATAACATGCCATTGTTCATTATTTAACCATTGTTCATTATTACATTCAAGATTAAAGTTTCAAATAATAAAGACATGCACATTAGAAACAAATTATATCGAATCTCAACTTCTATATATTAAATTATTGAATAATTGTGTGTATGCCCATATACAAAAATGGCATAAATGCCAACTCAAACAAAGTTTTACAAATTGTGGCATATGACATCTTGAAATCTACACAAAATATACATTCAAAATGGACATGTATGAATCCCAAAATGTCTCTATCACATTCTAATCTACTGATGGAACATCAAAAATGATCCTCTTTGAAGCACTCTTTGGCTCTAAAGGATTCTGCACAAGAAAAATTCAAACCACAATTGAGATTAGTTATAGTTATATCATATAATTTACATTCAAAAAATTAACATCAAAATCAATATACATTGAACTATAATTAAATTCTAAAAATGAATTCTTGATTAGCTCAAGTCTACATCTTCTCCTAGGATGGTTGAAAGGCCTAGTATATGCCTGTGGCAGAGAAGGGATGTCACTGGCATTTTTGTAGACAACCTATATATGTTCAGAAACATAAAATTGATACAAGTTAGCATATAATTGTCATTGATATGAACACATTTACTAAACAAAAAATAAAATAAACACATACCTGAGGCATCTCTTCTATTGCTTCTTCAGGTATTCTGGAAGCAGTCAACAAGGATGTGAAACCAACAATTACCTATTCATAAAAATGACAAGTATGTGAAACTATCAATCTATGTAGCCATGCATAATCATTATAAGTTCTTTAAACTCTCAATTCAATCAAATTTACGTTCAATTGCCTTTCCCTTATCTATCATTGTGCTTCTAGAATCTAGATAGTGTTGCACCTCACTCACACTAGGTATGCGTTGAACAAACCAAAATATTGAGAGGGGGAGTGAACTAGTATTCCCCAATAAAATAATAAATTGTTTTGATAATCTGAAACTTATCTTAACATGAAGTGACAATACAACAAAGAGAGACATTAAATTTTTATATGTGGAAACCCAAATTGGAAAAACCACAGAGAGGGTTAACTCTCAAAATCATATAACTAGTTATATGGAATTACAGAAAGAGGCTCACTGCAAGAGGGTTCACTACCCAGATTACAACGACTCACTGCTAGGAAGTCTTACTACCAAAAATAAAGGAAATGAATTGAGAGTTTTGCATCTACATATGCATGAGATAAATTCTAATTAAGCTCAAACAACACACCAATTATTTGTAGTAGATCTGGTTAAGAAACTCTGCAAAAACACTCCATAATTTGCCTGCTCCAAAATGCCATCACGTAAGATCAACTTATCTACTTTATCGCTTACCACCATTCTCTTCAATTAATTCATCACAATACCTTCATCCCAAATTATAATGCCCACCAAAATACCCTAGAGAAAATAACCAACTAACTAACAAATACATAATTTTTTTAAACATTAACCAATGCAACACATAACTCAATAATCATTTAAATCTATTTAAACAACCACCAACCATGCATATAATCTACTTAAGAATGGTCATAAGAATATAATACACAAGTGGAAATAAATAGCATCTCATCATTTAAAATTCACTAGGGTATCTCAACGCCACTACATAACATAAATCTAAGCACTTGAACGTAACTATCATAATAGAATACCATAACATTCTAATATTTTCATTTAACTCTAGCATTCATTCCTAACATTTACTCCTTCCTAAAACATAAGGAAATATTCATTTCACTAAGCTATCATGAACATATTTCATTATAGTCCCATTACCATTTATCCCTTATATTCATTTTAAACACCAATTCCAAATATTCCTAGTCCCTTCCTCTTAACCATATACTTCACCATAATTATTTCACTATTAAACGATCACTAATCATCACCGACAATGTATCTAATTCATTTTCTTCAATAAGAACAACCATACATCCAACATAATACTCAATGCATAAACTATATCTAAAAGATAGGAACACTAAAAGAATGCTTCCATCATGAAACAAATACCATAATCTCTATTATTAAAGGTAATCATATCTTTTTATTGTTACAAGCTAGGGTTGTCGTTGTACCAAAAGTTTGAGCTATCAATGCCCGATACAACCACTAGACTTATAGAATCCATAGGAGGCTATTAAACCATGTCACAAATCTCCACGAGGGACATTGGCCCACTACAAACAATCCCCCTCCCAGCGTCACTTGTCATGACCTGCGTGATTTGAATCTATGACCAAGCTCTGATACCACTTTTTATAAGTTAGGGTTGTCGTTGCACTAAAAGATCGACCTGTCAATGCCTGATACAACCACTAGACTTATATAATCCACAAGAGGTTGTTAAACCATGTCACAAATCCCTGTGAGGGATGCTGGCCCACTGCCAACATTTATGGCATAACCTACAAGAATATCTAATCTCCTTCTTACAATGTTGCAATATCGACTTACATCTAATACATGATCTCCTAACCATCAATTATCCATACATATCCAAATATTAAATCTAAAGTGTAATTTCCAATTCAATCACATAAGGTACACACATTTCTAATCTAGATATGATCATTATTCATCCATGAACATTAATCCCTAAATACATAGATACTGAATATCCAAGATACAATATATGTTGGGAAAAATGGTGTCTCAACCTTGCATTTACATGAGGTTACTATTTATAGTAAGTTTTCATTTGAGCATGAAATGGTCCAAAATTATCTCTGAAGCTTCTGGTTGGCTAGATAAGTATTCCAGTAAAGTTACGTCACAAGATCATAGCTAGTTTTGAAGATATTAAATTTTTCATTTTGGAGGGGTGTAATGAAAGGTTTAAATTTTATTTTGAGGACTTTAGAGGCCCCAAAATGCCCTAAAAAGTGGGCGTAAGCGGCATAGCATCTTACAAGGCAATATAGCACTCTGCAAGCTTTCCAACACTTAATATAGCACTCTGCAAGCTTTCCAACACTTCAAATGATTTGTCAATAGGACACATTGTTCTCAAGTTATGGCCTCCAAAAGTTTGTACTCCTGAAATAGGAAACATAAAATGCATCGGACACATAAATGAGTTGTAAAAGGGAGGGACACATGTTGATGTGTTTTTTAACACGTCATAGGGCATATAGAAGGGAGATAAAGTTGGCTACACCTTATTGAGTGGTTTTAGCCAATGAATTTGTAATACTATTTGATGGTTTCTTGTATTGTATCTCCTATATATGAGGTGCATGAGATAGAGGTTGTGAAAGAGTCTTATGGCTATTGAGTGACTTTGAATCTATGATTAGTGGTACTCCTACGCAGGGCTTGCTCTGCAAGTATATTGTAATATATTTTTGATTGTTGAATAATATATTGGGCGACTTTTGGAGTGTGGGGTTTTCCTCCCAAAAGGGTTTTCCCCACATAAATCATCATGTTATGGTTTGAATGTTATATGTCTATTTCTATTTTTTGTAACTATTGTTTCGCTACTTAACTTCCTTACAAGTGGTATCAGAGCCTGATCACCTTTGGTTTCAATTGTGGGTTGTTAGGTTTTTTGAACTAATCCAGATTTGAGTGGGAGCTTGTGCAGAAGACATTTTTTAATCTTGTTGTAGGAATTTTTAGATGACAAGTTCATCTAGAAGGATAGAGGTGGAAAAATTTAGTGGGACAAAATTTTAGATGTGGATGTTGAAGATGGAAGATCTCCTAATAGATCAAGACATATGGTATGCTATTGATGTGAATGTCCAAAGACCCTCAAATCCTACTGCTGCGGCTTATTATGATGTTATGAACCAAAAAGCCAAGGGTCTAATCAGACTATGCCTTGCAGACTCTGTTATGATCAATGTCCACGAAGAAAACTCTACAAAGAAGCTATAGACTAAGCTTGGTGAAATGTATCAAACAAAATCTTTATTAAATCAATTTTTTTAAAGGAAGAAATTGTATTCCTTGAAGATGGAAGAGTGATGCAGAGAGTCTTGGAGCCTTGTTTGTTTCACCTTCTTGAGTGACTTGTCCTACTCAACCCTACAACTACTCAAGTCCATCCCATGGCACTTGGTAAGGGTTATGACAATGAGACCTCCAAGGTCTGAACCTTATTGACTTGCCTCCTAGGTATAGCCAATGGTTTCTAGACAATCAACTCCTCCACTTGAGGTTGTCACCTCAGCTACTCACACTCACCTCTCCTACGCTCCAACCACTCCTGCTAGGATCTTAACACACCAACTCTCCTTATGATTTCCCAATGCATTACTAAGGTGTCTTCATTGTTTTTTTAAGTTTAAGACTCACCAATTCCATCTCCGTGGTTTCTCAGACCTTCTAGGTCTCTACCGTTACATAGATAGGCCTAATTGCATTAGCCCTCCTTAAGCAGTTTCTAGGGTTTAATTTGTAAAATTCCCAAACAAGACTAGGAATAAATCATGGATTCAGATACCCTTTTGGAAGTTGTAGACAATACTAGAAAAGTGCATCTGGGTTACCTGTACATGTGTGGTTTCCAATGCTGCACTATTTTGTGGGGTTTTAGGCTTAACCGATGGATTGACAAACTTGGTCTAGAACCTTTCACTAGTTAAAAATATTTCTCTAAAAACCTTGGGAACATTCAAGGAAAATTTGAGGGCTTTCCATACATATGCTACTTGGGCCTGCATCAATCTCCAAGTGCTCACAAATTGCACTTTGCTTACTGTCCTAACTCACCTACTCCCAACGGTGAGCCTAGGTCTTCATTGTTTCTCCTCCTCCTAGACCTGCAACATCACACACCCTATTCCAAAACTATATATAGACCCTAACCTATCATTATTAATGATTTCAACAAGTTCCATCAAAGAATGCCTAGGCTACAACCATTTCTTGCTCCTAAACCATACTTGCAAGGGTTTTGGTCCTAGTTGCAAAGAATGACATAAATATTCACAACCTGGAACAATCAAACCTGAAAATCAACCTTATTGAAAGAAAATACAATTAACATACAAAGACAACAATGATTTTACACCATCTAGTCCATACTGGACCATACAAGCAATGAAAAACAAGACAAAACTATCAAAAACCCGGTGCAAACAAGATTGTTTCACAAAACAAAAACTTGCTCTTGCATTTCCAATCCTCCAACTTGTACAATGAAGTAAAATTTGGTTTATATCCACTAGTTTATTCTTCACAATCAACTACCTAATTCCCATAACCAAAAAATGCAACTTTTGCAAGAAATTACAAAATGTTGCTCAACAACTTTTGACAACTTTTGCTCCAGGATTCAATTTTGCATTCTATTGCATTCTAAGACTCTTGAAGGTCCTAAAACACCTTATAAGACCTAAACACAACTCAATTGACTCCTAATCCATGAATACATTCATCTGGAGTATTTTCCTGTGACCTACCTAAGCAACTCACTTCTCAGGCTAGCAGCATCTTGAGCACAATTGACTCAAACCAATATTTGGACAACTCAACCATGGCTCTACTAAGTCCTCAATGTTTGGTCTATTATTAAATCACACATTAACACACAAACTAAAATAAAATCAAAGCTTACATTCTTGGAGTGCTAGGTGCCCTGCACCATACTCCCCTGGGTCAAAGAACTCAAGTCCCTTGAGTTATAAGGTCTGAAATCTCCACTCCATGCTGAAGTATATCTACGTCTGACATCCACATGGCATCTAATTCTGGTAATCCTTTCCACTTGACAATATAGTTCTTTTAAACTCCCTTCCTTGTCTTTTTTACTATCTTGGTATCCAAGATACTCTCTAACTCAACCGGTTGACTAGGTGGCAAATCCTTTACCCAATCTATATGAACCGGTGATGGCATGTCTTTTTGATTTATTGGTCTCTCCTTTGTATGGATAGAGATCACATACATTAAAGATAAGAAATATTCCCAAGGTAGGTGGAAGTTCAACCTCATATGCATTCTGCCCATACTTATGCACCACCTTGAGAGGTCCAATTTTCTTCATCATGAGCTTGATAGGCTACCCTTTTGGAAGTTTGTCCTTATTGAGGTATGCCAACACTAAGTCTTCTACCTGAAATTGTAGCTTCCTCCTTGTTTTATCAGCTTGAACCTTGTACTGCTCGGATTTTTGTTGTAAGGACTACCTTACCTTATCATGCACCTCTTTAATGCCTTCTGCAAAGTTCTCTCCTTGTGCACTCTTGGGTGCCATTGAAATGAGATCTATGAGCTCTAATATGCCCCTAGGATGGAATCCATACACTATCTCAAAAGGAATTTTACCGGTGCTATGGTTCACTGAGTCATTATATGCATATTCTGCCAGTCCAGGAACTAGATCCCAAGTCTGCCCATGTTGTTTGGTAAGACATCTTAGAAAATTACCCAACGATCGGTTAACTACCTCTATCTGACCATCTGATTGAGGATGATAGGTAGATGAAAAAGATAATTTGGTGCCCAACTTCCTCCATAGTGTCCTCCAAAAGTGGCTCAAAAACTTTACATCTCTATCACTCACAATGCTAATTGGAAGACCATGAATTCTGACTATCTCCTTGAAGAAGAGGCCTGCAATATAAGTGGCATCATTGGTGCTCTTGAAAGGTATGAAATGTGCCATTTTTATGAACCTATCTACTACCACATACACACTATCAAATCCTCTAGGTGTCTTAGGCAAGCCTAACACAAAATCCATGCTCAAACATTCCCAAGGCCTCTGAGGTATGACGAAGGGCTGATATAGACCTGCATTGCTTGAGGTTCCTTTTGCTCTTTGGTAGATGGTACATTTCTCTACAAACCTTCTCACTTCTGATTGCAACTTGGGCCAATAATAAAACCTACCAACCTGCTCCAAAGTCTTATCAATACCAAAATGACCTCCTAGACCTCCTTGATGCTTCTCTTGAATAATATTTTGTCTCATAGAACATTGAGGTATGCAAAGAAGATGACCTTTGAATAACAAACCCTCTTGTACCAATTATTCTAAATAAGAGACATGTGAGGTATTAGAAAAATCAGTACAAACATTATATATCTCTGCAAAATCCTTATCATCCTTGTAGAGGTCTTTTAACTCACTCAAACCCACACTTTGCAATTGAATCTCCTACATGGTCATGATTCTCCTACTTAGTGCATTAGCAACTTTGTTGGTTGTCCCTTTCTTGTATTTAATGGTGAATGTATAAGATTGTAGGTACTCAACCCACTTTAGGTGTCTTTGGTTCAACTGCTCTTGCCCATTGAGAAAACTAAGAGCATGGTTGTTAGTGAAGACTACAAATTCTTTGGGCTACAAGTAGTGATGCCATTTTCTCAATGTTTGGACCATTGCATACAAATCCAAGTCATATGTGGAGTACCTTTGCTTAGCTTCATTTAACTTTTCTGAGAAGAAAGCTATAGGATGTCCCTCTTGGCTTAAAACTGCCCCTATTGCCCTTTGACTTACATCACATTCTACTATAAACAACTGATTGAAATCAAGCAATCTAAGGGTTGGAAGCTCTGCTATCTTGGTTTTCAACATCTCAAACCCCTTATTAGCTTCCTCTGTCCACTTAAAGTGACATTTAATCCCTCCTTTAATAGTATTGAGAATAGGAGCACAAACATGGCTAAAGTTTCTCACAAACTTCCTATAAAAAGATGCCATTCCATGAAAGCTTCTAGATTCACTCATGCCCTTAGGGACATGCCAATTAAGTATTGCTTCTACCTTACTTGGATCTATTTTTAAACATCCATGAGAAATAACAAAACCAAGCTATACTAGCTCTGTTTTCAAAAACTCACATTTTTCAAGGTTAATCTTGAGTTGAGCCTCCTTTAACTTCTTCAAAACCATCTCTAAATTCTTGAGGTGTTCCTCCTTGAACCTATTGTAGATCAGAATGTCATCAAGGTATACAATTACAAATCTACCAATAAACTCAACTAAGACTTCATTCATGAGCCTTTGGAAGGTACTAGGTGCATTGGTGAGGCCAAATGGCATTACCAACCACTCATATAGGCCTGCATTGGTTCTAAAGGCTATCTTCCATTCATCTCCATGTCTGATTCTGATCTAATGGTAACTAGACTTTAAGTCCACCTTGGTGAAGTATCTTGCACCTCTTATATTGTCTAATAGGTCCTCAATCCTTGGCATAGGAAACCGGTACCTTATGGTAATCTTGTTGATTGCTCTAGAGTCCGTGCACATTATCCATTTTCCTCCCTTCTTAGGAACTAACATAGTAGGAACAACACATGGAATCAAACTCTTCTTGATAAACCCTTTGTCTAAGAGTTCTTGCACTTATTTGTCGATCTCTTCATTTTGACTAGGTGTCATTTTGTAGGCAGCTTTGTTTGGTAGATTGGCCCCTGGTATTAAGTCTATTTGATGATTTACATCTCTCATTGGAGGAAAGGAATCAGCTAAGTCATCCCCTATCACTTTTGCATAATGTTTGAGTAGTTTTTGCACCTCTTGAGGAACTTCACTCATTGGATCTGCCTTAGCTTCTTTATTAAGTTTCAACACTATAGCATGGCCTTGATGTCCTTCTTGTTTCAACACTTTGAGAAACTCTTTTCCACTCATCAGCATCACACTTGAGCCTATTTTTTTTCTTCCTTTTGTTTAGGTAGTGGATCCATTTGATACTTTTTCCCATTCTTGGTGATAAGATAGTTGTTCTTCTCTCCATCATGGGTAGCTTTCACATCATACTGCCATGGATGGCCCAACAACAATTGACAAGAATCCATAGGAAATATGTCACATAATAATCTATCCTTGTACTCACCAATTTCAAAATCCACCCATGCTTTCATCAACCAATACATGTTGACCTTGGTTGAGCCATGACACCTTGTAGGTTGTGAGGTGAGGTAATCTTTTTAGTTTGAGTTTGTCCACCATTTCAACTGAGACAATATTCTCAGTGGAACTTGAATCTACAATCACTTTACAAATATTTCCATGCGACCTACAAGTGGTCCTAAACAAGCTTTTCCTTTGTGGTGGCTCTTGAGCTTGGGGTATCTTGATCATTGTTCTCCTCATCATCAAATTTTCTCCCTCTATAATTGGGCCTGCTTTGCTGATTGAAGAAGTTACACTCTGAGTGTCCTCCTCTTGCAACAATTGAGTTCTTCTTTCCCCCATGTATGAACTTGTGGAGCTTGACTCTTTTCTCGGGCACTTACTCATGGTATGCCCGACTTGATTGCAATGATAACACCTATCGGTGAAAACTGTATTTCCTCTACCCGAGTTTCCAAACCTACCCCTAAAATTGCTCCTTCATCTATAGGATCCTCTAAGTGCTTCTCTCTGAGAGTCTCACTACCTTCTTGGCCTTGCTACTCTTCACTTCTTGATGATTGCTGCCCTCTACCAAAGTTCCCTCTACCTCTGAAATTCTTTCCTCCCCTATGTTTCTAATTTTTCTCACTCCTCCTTTTGATCTTCTCTTCTACCCTTAGGGCCAACTAAAAATACTTATGGACAATGTCTGGTGCGAGGATACTTATTTCATCTTGTATATTCTGTCTAAGGCCATTCATATACCTGACCAACTTCTCCACCTCATTCTCATGCTTGTTATCCCTCAAACTAAGCTTATGGAACTCTTCAGTGTATGCATTGACATCTAATTCCATTTGTTTCAGATTTTGCACTCTCTTATGAATTTGAACTTCATAATCTCCTAGAAGGAATTGTGACTTAAGTCTGATCTTCATACGCTCCCATGAAGTTATCTTCTTTTTTCCCTCTTGTATCCTTTCTTCTTGCATCATATTCCAACAAACCAATGCTGATCCTCTCATTCTTGATTTGGCCACATTAACTCTTTTCTCTTCCGCTACCTCTTTGTAATCAAAATTATTATTGAGAGCTTCTATCCAATCTAGCAACTCTTCTCCATTGAGGTTTCCTCCACATGTCGGTAATGCATCCAGATTGTTCGTATAAATGAATTTGATTGCATCTAGGAATACATTTTGGTCTTGAGGCATAGCTACTGCTGCTGGTTCCTCTCCATCTTCCACTTCTTCATCAATTTCATCACCCCATTCTATCTTAACCTTTCCCTTCTCCTTCTTTACCTCTCTGGCTCCTCTGCTTCTTTCTGCATCCTTCAATCCTTCTATCATCTCTGCCACCATCTGCCAGATGGCTTCTAGAGTCATTGCCTTTGGAGGCATTCAAATTGCTTCTGATTCTTCACAATCTGACATACACCAAATCTTTCAAAGAATGGCTCTGATACCACTCTGATGCAGAGAGTCTTGGAGCCTTGTTTGTTTCACCTTCTTGAGTGACTTGTCCTACTCAACCCTACAACTACTCAAGTCCTTCCTATGGCGCTTGGTAAGGGTTATGACAATGAGACCTCCAAGGTTTGAACCTTCTTGAAGTGCCTCCTAGGTATAGCCAATGGTTTTTGGACAATCAACTCCTCCACTTGAGGTTGCCACCTCAGCTACTTACACTCACCTCTCCTGGGCTCCAACCACTCCTGCTACGATATTAACACACCAACTCTTCTTATGGTTTCCCAATGTATTATTTAAGATGTCTTCATTATGTTTTGAAGTTTAAGACTCGCCAATTCCATCTCCATGGTTTCTCAAGCCTTCTAGGTCTCTACTGACACCTAAATAGGCCTAATTGCATTAGCCTCCTGAAGCGGTTTTTGGGGTTTAATTTTCAAAAGTCCCAAAAAAGCCTAGGAATAAATCATGGATTCGGATACCCTTTTGGAAGTTGTAGACAATAATGGAAAAGTGCATTTGGGATATCCATACAGGTGTGGTTTCCAATGCTGCACTATTTTGTGGGGTTTTAGGCTTAACCGGTGGATTGACAAACTTGGTCTAGAACCTTTCACCAGTCAAAAATCCTACTCTAAACACCTTGGGAAACTTCAAGGACACTCTGAGGTATTTCCATACATATGCCACTTGGGCTTGCATCAATCTCCAAGAGCTCACAAATCACACTTTGCTTACTGTCCTAACTCACCTACTCCCAACGGTGAGCCTAGGTCCTCATTGTTTCTCCTCCTCCTAGACCTGCAACATCACACACCCTATTAAAAAACTATATATAGACCCTAACCTAGCATTATTAATGATTTCAACAAATACCATCAAAGAATGCCTAGGCTAGAGCCATTTATTGCTCCTAAACCCTACTTGCAAGGGTTTTGCTCCTAGTTGCAAAGAATGACATAAATATTCACAACCTGGAATAGTAAAACCTCCAAATCAACCTTATTGAAATAAAATACAATGAACATACAAATATGGAAATTATTTTACACCATCTAGTCCGTACTGGACCGTACAAGCAATGAAAAACAAGACAAAATTATCAAAAACCCAGTGGAAACAAGATTGTTTCACAAACCAAAAACTTTCTCTTGCATTTCCAATCCTCCAACCCGTATAATAAAGTGAAATTTGGCTTATATCCATTATTTTAGTCAGTTCAACCAACTACCTAATGCCCATAACCAAAAAAATGCAACTTTTGCACGAAATTGCAAAATGTTGCTCAGCAACTTTTGACAACTTTTTCTCCAAGATGCAATTTTGCATTCTATTGCATTATAAGACTCTTGAAGGTCCTCAAACACATTAAAAGACCTAAACACAACTCAATTACCACCTAATACATGAATACATTAATCTGGAGTATTTGCCTGTGACCTACCTAAGCAACTCACTTCTCAGGCTAGTAGCATCCTGAGCACAATTGCCTCAAACCAAAATTTGGACAACTCAACCATGGATCTACTAAGTCCTCAATGGTTGGTCCATTATGAAATCACACATTAACATACATACTAAAATAAAATCAAAGCTTACATTATTGGAGTGCTAGGTACCCTGCACCAAAGAGGGTGGATGAATTGCAGACCACCTGAAAGAATTCAATATGTTGGTTGCTCAATTGGTATCTATTGGTGTTAAGATGGATGAAGTGGAGGAATGCCAGATCTTGCTTTGTTGTTTCCTTGATTTGTGGGATTATCTTGTTATGGCTATCAGTAGTACTGATGTTGTTTTGAAATCTGAAGATGTGGTGGGTTCCCTACTTGGTGAAGAGATGCAGATGAAGGTATCCATTAGTTCAAAATAATCCCTAATTGTTCGTTGAAGACCTAAGGAGAAAGGCAAGAAGAATGAGAAGCATGATAAGTCCAAATACAGAGGGAGATCAAAATCTCCTGGAAATTCCAAATTCATTTGGTGGAATTGCAGTAAATCGGGTCACATCCATAAGTATTGCAAAGAAGAAAAATAGAAGAAAAAGAAAAAGTTTGATTATGATTCTGAGTCAGAGAAGGAAGATGGTAATGCATTCATTGTAACTTTGGTGACTCATGCAGGTAATGATGCTTGGTTAATTGACTTAGGTGCATCTTTTCATATGATTTCCAATCGAGATTGGTTTTCTGAATATGAAGAATTTAATAGAGGTAACGTGTACTTGGGTAATGATTCACATTTAGACATTATTGGTCAAGGTGAAGTTAGAATCAAGTTTTTTGATGGTAGAATAAAAAGGATTAATGGTGTGCTACATAACCCTAGATTAAAATGAAATATATTTTTTTGTGAGCAAATTGATAGATGCGGGTGTGCAGGTAGTCTTTTCTGAAGAAGGATGTAAGATGATTAAGGGTGCTATAGTAATTGCTAGAGGTGTTAGGTTTGACACTTTGTATAATCTAGACACATACACTGTTGAGTGTAATAACACTTTTGTAAAAAGAATATGTGGATACTTCATCGAAAGATTTGAGGGTTTCACCTTCAGCAAATAGAAATGGCTTTTGGGTACCTAAGGGTGCTCTTTCTTCTGAAGCAAAGTTACCTATAGAGAAGACTATGTTATGGCACCAGAGGCTTGGCCATATTGGAGAAAAGGGTATAAGGTGATGGTATGATGAAAGAATAAGGATCCGGTCAACTACTGAGAGGGGGGGGGGTGAATCAGTAGATAGGAAACTGTATAAACTTTTAGCAATCTCTAAAATAACCGCTAAAAAAAAACTATAAACTGACAAGTTAAATCGTTTGACTGTTATAACAAACTAACAGTAAAACAACTCTGAAACTCTCAAAACCTTTTAACCAAAACATCCAAATACTTTACTAACATAAGTAAAACATATTTTAGATTGCTACCGATTAACATAACATATCAAAGTGGATTTAGCAATTAAGTACTTCAGCCATAGTAAACATAACCACAAAAGCATTCACCACTTGACACAATATTTTTGACGTGGAAACCCAAATGGGGAAAAACATAGTGGGGATGAATATCCACAAGTATTCTAAACTCTTCTGAAGTTCGCCCTGTTAGGAGCCTGGCCTGTTAAAGCTTTACAATAAGTCCTGTTAAGAATAGATCCTATTAGGGACCACCCGATTAAGGGATTGACTATAATGCCCTATTAGAAGCAATACCCTGTTAGGAGTAACCTCAGTAGAGGATTTAAAATCCAAGCTAATGGACCACCTGGTTAGAGGATTTCAATAACACTAAGCTTGTTAGAGCTTACCCGGTTAGGGGATTTGACTGTTGTAATTATTAGAAAATAACAGGGGTTTTCTGATCTATTTGAATAGCACTACACTTATTTGTTCGGATCCTTTTCATGCTCCTATCTGCCTTTACACAAACTGTAGATACATCATCTGGTTTGGTAGCCACACTCTCTTACTCTCAACCACAAATTGCCAACTTTTCAACAAAACAACTCATCGACCTTATAAACAAAACAATAGGTTGGTAACACATCACAAACCTAATTCTCTCATATAGATTATAAACAAATCAGTTCAAGTATGACTGTTGGATTACATAACAATCACTGCACATCATTTAAGATATTCTTGACCGCTCCTTGATCATTGCTTCATTGAACACTGTAACTCATCACGGGTTTCCATTACATGCAATGAACTTGCTCATTCCCAAGATAAAAACTGTTATCTCTATGCGCCAAAATACAAATGTTGAAACTCTTGTCATACAAAATGCATACATGTCATAATCATTACTGCTCATCATTAGATCATAAACCAATACAACCGATTCACCAAACTTCATCGGTTAGGGTTTATCATATCAATAGGTAGGGTTTACCGGTTGATCTCACTCCTTCTCTAGTAATATCGGTTTCCTTCACAAGCTCTTCCTATTAGTTGAAAAACAACATTATAACAACATCATTACCGGTTAATTGACATCAATGACAACATAACATTTCATTAATGAAATCTTTATGCAAATGCCAACATAAGGACCTTGAAAAATAAAGACCTTGTTGAAGGTTTGAATGATTGTAATCTTGACTTTGATTTTTGTGAGCATTGCATTTATGGAAAACGAAACCACATTTAGTTTTACTTGAGTTCTCATAAAACTTGTGGTGTTCTGGATCTTATTCATTCTGATGCGTTTGGTCCTGTAGATGTTCCTTCGATTGGAAAATCCACATATTATGTTTCATTTATTGAAGATTTTAGTAGAAGGAGATGGGTATATTTTCTAAAGAGTAAATCTGAAGTTTTCAGTCGATTTAAAGAATTTAAAGCAATGGCTGAGTTGCAAACTGGAAAGAAAATTAAATGTTTTAGGACTAATAATGGTGATGAATTTTCCTCTAATGATTTTCATAGATTCTGTAAAGACTGTGGCATTAACAAATAAAAGACAACTCTGTATTCTCCAAAATAGAATGGAGTTGTAGAAAGAATGAACATGACACTGATAGAGAAGGCTAGGAGTATGCTGAGTGGTGCTAGTCTAGAACAAAAGTTTTGGGTTGAAGCTATTTCCACTCACATGCCACTACTTGCTACCTGATTAATAGGTCTCCTACATCAATTCTTGTTGATAAATCACCTATGGAAGTATGGTCAGGTCAAAAGCCTTCTTTGAGACATATTAGAGTTTTTGGTTGCGAGGCATATGCACATGTGCCAAAGGAGAAGCGGACAAAGTTGGAGAACAAGGCTGTGAAATGTATCTTCATCAGATACAATTATGGTGTGAAAGGATACAAGCTTTGGGACCCTATTGCATAAAAGGTAATTCATAATAGGGTCAGTGCAAGAAGATGAGTCCACTTTTTGGCTAAAAAGTGGAAGTGTTTACCCTGATTTTCAGATTTTGTCTCATTTGAGCTTAAATTTTGAAACACTTAGAGATTGAATATTGGAAAAAGTCAGCAATATAAAAGATATCCCTCTGAGTGTACTTTCCAAATATATAACTTATTTTAATACCCACATAATAAAAAATAACTTTTTAAATGGAGTTCTGAAAACTATGTTTTAAAAATGTCTGTTTCAGGACCATACCATGCATGTGTACGACCCACACTTTTTGACACAATTAAAATTATTTTCTCAAACCGTTTTGGGAAATGGTTTGTAACACACTGAAGATTGATGAGCATATTTTTCTATATTTTTTTTTCTAATATATTTTTTTTATTAATTTTTTAATGGCTGTAATTATCTTTTTAAAAATTTGACGTGTGCGACCCACATAATTTGATGTAAACTTAACATTTTTTGATTTTTTTTTTTTTTCAATACAAAAGAATTTTGTGTAGATTGATGACATATAATTTTTTTTCCAAAATTCTTTAAAATAAAAAAGTTATTAAATTAACAAAATTAGTTAATATTTCAAATTTATGGACCTGATTTAGTATAAATTAAATGAAAAATAGTTAAATAATCAATTTTTAAATAAATTTACATATTTAGAATCTAGACAGTATAATCTGAAATGGGTTTTAATTTCGTATAAAAATTCTCTGATTAGAGGCGCGTAAACTATTTTTGAAGTTCATATTTGTGCTTTCATTCATGGAGATTTGAATTTGCAGGTCCATGTCTCAGGTGTGGCCATCCCAAGCCTATCCTGAGCCTAATCCCGAGCCAAGTGGCAGGTTGTGGAATCAACTTCCACAAAACGGGCCCCCGTTTTCAAACAAGGGTGGCTTGTGGAAAAAAAAGGAAAAATGCCATTTAGAAACGGGGGCCCATTTTGTTTAAAAGCGGACCCCCGTTTTAGAACAAAACGGGGGCCCATTTTTTTTGCTTCGAACCCCCGTTACCTTTCAGCTCGAGAGCCCGAAGCACAAACGGGCCCCCGTTTTTTGAAAACGGGCCCCTATTTATAAGAGCGCATTTTCCAACGCGCAGACTTCCGTGAATTTCTGACTCATTACCTTGCACTTGCCCAGTAGAAGTGTTATTTCTAGAGAAATTAAGTCTCCTTCTGTTACATTATAGCCAACATAGACTAAAAAGGAAGATGTAATTCAATTCCCTTCTACACCTAAAAGAGTTGAATCGAGACCCCTAGATAGGAAAGAAGTTGAGGAGATCTCATCTATCTCTGAATCTTCAGAGGAGGAGGAATAACCTCCAACTCATCTTGTTCAAAGGTCTACAAGACAAAGACAACCACTTAAAAGGTATTTACTTAATGATTGGAGATTTTTTTTTTGAATACTAATGTGGATGAACTAAAATCCGTAGAAGAGGTATTAGGTATGAATGATGTAGAATCCTAGAAGCTTTTTATGGAAGAAGAAATGATAGCTTTGAAAAAGAATGATACATGGGATCTTGTACCATTGATTGAAGGATGGAAGCCTATTGGCTACAAATGGGTGTTCAAGAAAAAAATTGGTTCAGATGGAAGCATTAAGAAGTATAAAGCGAGATTGGTTGCAAAAGGCTACTCTCACATTGAGGGTGTTGATTATGGTGAGATATTTTCTCTTGTTTCCAAAATGACATTCATTAGGTTTTTGCTTTCTATTGCCGCTACTTATGATTTAGAGGTTGAGAAAATGGATGTGAAAGATGCTTTCTTTCATGGTTATTTGGAGGAGGATATTTATATGATATAGCTGGAGCACTATGTGGTGAAAGGTAAAAGTAATTTGGTTTGTAAATTAAAGAAATCTTTGTATGGCCTCAAACAGAGTCCTAGGATGTGGTACCATAAATTTGATACATATGTGTTGAGTTTGGGATTTGAACATTCTAAATCACATCATTGTGTTTATTATAAATCTGACAATGATCATTTTAGGGACATTGCATTGTATGCCGCTGATATGTTATTCATTGGGAAATGGAAAGGTATGATTTCAAAACTGAAGTCTCAACTCGTTGCTAAATTTGAAATGAAAGATCTTGGTGCAAAAAAGCACATTCTTAGGATGGAAATTAGAAGAGATAGAGTGAACAAAAAGCTATGGCTAGGCTAGAGTAAGTATGTGAATTTAGTGTTACAAAGGCTCAACATGCAGGATTGTAGACCATTGCGTGTTCCTTTTACAACTGGAACAAAATTATCTGCTGCAGATTGTCCTACATCCCCATCGAAGATGGAAGACATGAGCATAGTGCCTTACCAAAGTGCAGTTGGAAGTTTTATGTATGCTATGGTCTGTACTAGACCAGACATTGCCCAAGCAGTGGGAGTTTTGTCCAGATATATGTCTAATTCTGGTAGAGTTCATTGGGATGCAGTCAAAAGAGTCTTCAGATATTTGAAGGGTACCTTAGAGTATTCTTTGTGTTATCATGGTAATTTAGTTGGAGACATGAACTCCCTTGATATTCATGTTATGTGGATTCAGACTGAGCAGGTGATATTGATAGCAAAAGATCCACCAATGCTTATGTGTTTACTTTATTTGGTGTTGCAATTAGTTGAATGAGTAAGCGACGGATTGTGGTTTCTTTGTCCACTACTAAAGCAAAGTATATGGCCGATACTCATGCTTGTAAAGAGGCCATCTGGCTTAAGAGACTATGTTCAGACATAAAAGAAGGAGCAATGACAATATATTGTGATAGTCAGAGTGCAATATGCCTAGCTAAGAACCTAACATTTCATGCTTGAACCAAGCACATTGATGTTTAGTATCATTTTGTTAGAGATATGGTCGAAGATGGTAGGGTAAAGCTAGTTAAGGTAGAAACTTTGATGAATATTGCAGATTCTTTAACTAAGGCTTTGAGCACAGAGAAATTCAGATGGTGTTTGAAGTCTATGGGCCTCATGTCCCCTAGCAATTGATTCATTGTGTTGATCCTCCCTTTTCTCTTGCAAGGTATTTGACAAGTGGGAGAATGTTGGAAAAAATGGTGTCTCAACCTTGCATTTACATGAGGTTACTATTTATAGTAAGTTTTCATTTGAGGATGAAATTGTGCAAAATTCTCCGTGAAGCTTCTGGTTGGCTAGATAAGCATTCTGATAAAGTTACGTCACAAGATCATAGCTAGTTTTGAAGATATTAAATTTTTCATTTTGGAGGGGTGCAATGAAAGGTTTAAATTTAATTTTGAGGACTTAAGAGGCCTTCAAATGCCTTGAAAAGTGGGAGCAAGTGGTGTAGCGGCTAACAAGGCAATAGAGAACTTCGCGATATTTTCGGTGCTTTAAACGGTTTGTCAATAGCACACATGGTTCTCAAGTTATGGCCTCCGAAAGTTTGTACTCCTGAAATAGGAAATATAAAATACATTGGACACATAAATGAGCTGTAAAAGGGAGGGAAACATGTTGATGTGTGTTTTAACACATCATATGGCATCTAGAAGGGAGATAAGGTCGGCTACACCTTATTGGGTGGTTTTAGCCCATGGTTTTGTAATACCATTTGACAGTTTCTTGTATTGCATCTCCTATATATGAGGTGCATGAGATATAGGTTGTGTGTAAGAGTCTTCTGGCTGTTGAGTTACCTCTGAATATTTGATTAGTTGTACTCTTGCAAAGAGATTTCTCTACAAGTATATTGTAATCTAATTTTGATTGCTGAATAATATATTGGGTGGCTTTTGGAGTGTGGGGTTTTTCTCTTGAAAGGGTTTTCCACATGTAAATCACTGTGTTATGGTTTGAATGTTATTATGTCCATTTCTGTTTTCTGTAACTATTGTAACGATCTATAAAAGTTTTTGCATCACCCCCCTCTCAAGGTTAATGTAGGAATTTGTTCTGCTACTTAACTTCCTTACAACATAGATTCAACAAAGGTTACAACACATTCTATTACAAGAATCAAGATCACAACCTACTACATCATTTTCTATTACATATGAGTATAAGATCCTCTTACATTAAGATGCATAGTTTTCTAATCCAAAATTACAACTATCTCATGCCACGTAGTTGTAGACACCTAAAAATGTCTCAATAATCATGTACTCATTGTTCGTCTAATTGATTAAATAATTCTTTACTTATTTAATTAAATTAATTATTATTATTCTCTAATTTATCATCATTTTCATCATCTTATTAATTATACAATTTCTATTCTATCATCAACTAATAGTTCAACACATTCTTTAATATTAATTAAATATTTATTATTTAATTAATTGCGAATTAATCCTTTAAATAAGTAATCTTTATTATTTAATTAAAATTCAATTTCTAATTGTTAAATAATTTCTTTAAATTATTTAATTAATTAATCCATTCTTCCAATTCAAAATTTAAATTCCAAATCCCCAAATGCTAATTTCGTCTAATTTCAAATATTCCTCTAATTCTAATTCCCCCAAATTCCAATTTTAGTTAATTTCATTTACATGTGCATTTCAATTTCATGATTCAAAAATCAAATTCAAAGATATGCAAAAATCAAATTGAATTTCTAAATCAAATTGAATTCCTAAACCAAGTTCAACTTACATGCAAATAGAATTGAATTTCAATTAAAATATCCTACAACACATGCTAAATTTATAATTAATTGATCAATTTAGTTAATTGATTAATTAAATCATTTTCTCAATTATCCTCCAATCATTCTTTTTATATCTTCCAATTAGCTTTTTTCTGAAAAGCATTCAACCAGTTAACTCAATCATTCCCATTTCTATCTTTTAATCAACTTTTTCTCAAATAGTCATCTCCCTAGTTAACTCAATTATCTATTCAATCAATTGAGTTCCACCTCTCAATCAATAGTTCAACTATCAATAAGTATGTGAGCTCATTTGAGTTCCACCTCTCATTCAACCCTCTCCAAAATTTTATAAATTCAGCATGAATTCTCCATTTTCAACAATCACGAACTTCGAATATTTGTGCCATCTTTATGTAGGTTAGTAGCGCAATATCTGAGAGCCAACATCAATAATCAAGGAAGATAATGATAATGGAAGCAATGTGCATCTGTGTAGTAGTAGGATTTACTTGATTATTTAACATCCTTGTTATCATATTTGCTTCTTTTTTTTGATTTATTTAGAATTTGTTAACTAGTTAAGGAGTCATGATTTCCTTTTAATCTAGTTAGCTAGGATGAATTTTATTTTAAAATATTTGGTAGCCCAAATCCCACATTTGATGATTCAGGGAGTGTGGATTGTACCCCGTAGATACCCTTCATGTACCTTGCATAATGAGATAGAAATCCCTGAATGATAAGATCTTCGGATCTTCGGGGTAAGAGAAACTAGCAAGCTCGAGAAGTGTATGCCATTGAGTGGAGCTAGTGCTGCTAGATTCTTTATCTGTTCATCTTGTTTCAATATTTCATAAGGGACTCATTGGATGGTTTCAAATTTCTATCCTAGGCTTTGTTTACTGTGTTTTTCTGTGTATTGCTCATGTTGAAACATTATTGAGTCAATCTTTGGGCTAATTTAGGCCCTTCACCTTGTATTAATTTGATTCACAAAGATTGTCAGAGAAAAAATTAATTGTCCATACTTATTTGTACACAGTGTTCACAAAATCAGCAAAACTAGTTAGTCCAAACAAAGTTACTTCAACAAAGAGTCCATTCAAAAATAAGCAAACATCTCAAACAAAGGTCCCCAATTACAAAAAAGAAACATTTTATTCTTTGCGATCATAGGTCCATAGTCCTTACATAGTTCTTGCATAGTCCTCATTTGCATCCTTACTTTGCACAAGCCATTGCATAGTCCTTATTTACGTCCTCAGTATAGTCCTCATTTACAGACCTCATTTATGTCCTCATTATCATCCTCATTTTGCACTTAGCTTAAAGTCCAAAGTTTAACAAGGTTTTCTCTAAGCATAGTCCTCATATCAAGTCCTTGCATAGTCCACTAATATAGACCTCATATATCATCATTTTAGCATAAGTCCTTACATAGTCTACACTTACGTCTATCATAGTCTTCCACTAGTTGGATAGTCATTATAGAAGTCATAGGCATGTGTCGGAATGGGTCTACTAGGTGACCGTTTATTCCCATTTGAACAACCTAATTTATGGCCAAACGACAATCAAAGAGAAATCCTTCATGACTTGGACAACTTGGCTTGAGAATTTGTAGCATCCTAAAATTGCACTCCTCACAATTTCAATCACATTTGGGTCTTCATCTTAGTGTTTTTGCCCCTCAGCCTGATTAGAGACCTAATTATACTCACACATATCAAAAAAACCATTAAGCTCAAAGGTGCACCACATTGCCACCTTGATCTTGCCCCAAAATAGGGAAGGAGTAGGGCATGGCATCATGGTCCTCCGAAAAGGGGGCCTAAAGTGGACCCTTTGACCCATCTCAAATTTGAGCGGGAAACACCCCTCTATGTCGGCTTATGTTGGAAAATTAATTAGTTCATCCTAATGGCAAGTATATAAGAGGGATTTTCCCTCTCATTTGATAGAGAAAAAAGAGAAAAGGAAGAAGAGGAAAATTCAAGAAATCTGCAAGCATTAAAGAGATCAAGAATTCAAGAGCAATTGAGTATTTTCAATCTTCCTTCAAGCTTTGGAGCAAAAATAGAGTCAAGATTCCAAGCATTGAATAGGAGATCATCATTCTAATTCATGAAGTCATAATTCCATGTGGAGGTAAGCAAAAATTCACAAGGAGGTATACGCATTTCATTTCCAGTCAATTCAACATCCCCTCAAAGAGGAGGATTTCTACTTTTAGTCATTTCAATTACATTATTTCAACCACTTAGTTAATTCCAAAATCAGGGTTTGACGTAAAGGAAAACCCCTATTCCCAACACATTTCCCTCTCCTATGTGAAGGAAGCAAGTGCATAGATGTACCTCTGGAATTGAGTTTTATTTGTAGAGATAGAAGAACCCTTTTCAACGTGTGGAAAGTTCGAAAGACCAAGAGCGTGGGCGTCCTAGTCCAGACACACGATCCTTGCTACTTTTGGCAGATTTCATAAAGTAGCTCCGAATCATATCAAACTGGTGAAATCCCCAATCTGTAACTCATTATTTTCTCATATTTGTCTTCATTTCCAGCGCTTAGTTTTAATTCAACTAGTCAACCTACAAAAGAGGGTCAAACTTATTCCATTTCAATCAATCTACTTAGTATCCAGTCCTAATTTGATTAGTGACCGAATCAAGTGGATTTATCCCCTCTTTTGAATATAAAGGCATCATCTCCCCCAAGAAGAAGTTGTAGAATCAAGGCTGCCCAAGGTTTAATTACCGAGGAAATGGAGCCTAATTTGGCTAGCTTTTTCAATGAGGATATTGGTGTTTCTTCCAATCCTACATATATCCCCATTTATCCGCTTGATAATTCTCATGATGTGGATGAATCATTAACTAGGGTATCCGTTGACCAATTGACGAAGATGAACAATCAATTTGATAATCTTCAACAATGGATGAGTCCAGAATACCCAGAAAGTGAGGCTCTTCCATTGATTAAAGGATTAAAATGAATGATTCAAAGTGATAAACATGGTGTTGATATCTTGCGTGGTATTTCTCATATTGTTGATTCTAACATCATGCCTATGAAGAGTTGTGCCAAAAACCTAGGTTATACACAACCTCCTAGTCATGTTAATCATTCCATTCCTTTGACAACTCCTATGACTAGTGTTCCTGCCTTTACATCAAACATCATGGCTAGCTCTACACAAAATGTCATACCTACAAATGTTAGTCATTGGGGTAATACCTCTTTTTTCATTCCTCCTACCACGAGTGTTCCCCTTGTTACCCAATCACACTCACCCCCTATAAATGTTAGTCAAGGGGGCAACTCCTTCAGTTTCAATTTCTTCAATCCTCCTATGTGTCTTCCATGTGTTACCCAACCTTCTCCATTACCTACTTATCATAGTGTCCCAGCTCCTTATTCTCAATCTCTTCCTTCATTCAACAATGTTACTCATCCCTCTCAATCCAATATGTCTAATTTCAATCCATCTACCTGTTAGGACCTAAAAAAATTTGCAAAATTTTGAGGGCCCATGTAAAATTGTCTAAAAGCACTCAAATTTGCCCTTGCAGGATAAGCCTAAGTTGCTTTGTTTGAGAGCTTGCAGTTTTGCACATATTGAGTATCATGCAAAATCCCTTTGGGGAATTGCTAAGAACCTTGTAGAGATGATATGATTCCATTAGTAGCTCCCTGGACCATATTTGATGATTTTGTGAAGTCTCCTTTGGAGGTCCAAAATTTGGGTGGTTATTTGCAGCAGTTCAACTTTTTGAGGAGCCCACTTTGAGTAGTTATATATTTTTTCCAATTGATTGTCAAGCGTAACAGAGAGTTGTCCATAACTCCTTGCAATTTTTTGAAGCCCCATCCCAAGTGGCTTAGCCCCATGATTCCATTTGACAAGTTTTCAAACCTAAATCCGTTTGCAAAAAGTTCAATTTTGCAAACTGAACAGTGTCAAACAGTAGTTTGTAGCCCACTTCTTGAATTTTTATTTCACGCCCAATTGACCTAAACTTCAAAGTGGTTGTACCCCATGATTATTTATAAAATTATCTACCACATTCCCAATTTGTGGCCTCCCATCTCACCATTTGATCAGTTTTCAGAGCCCTTTTCAAGTGGACTTTTTCAAGGTTTAGAAGCAACACTTTCCATATTTTCTGAGTAGGCAACTTTGCTGGTTAATATCTTTTGCCTTGAAAGTCATTATGGCAATTTGTCTGATGCCCTGGATTCTTGATGTTACATTCTGCCACGGTGTCAGGTCTTAGGCCTTGATCAGGTGTTTGAATTAGTTTTTGAAGCCGGTTTCAGGGGCTACTTAGGTGTTTTTAGCCAAAGTTCAAAGTTGCGAAATATCAAATTTAATGATTGCCTAGTTAAATGCTCGCATCCCGAATTCGTCCAATCAGTGTCCCTGAGCATTCCTAGCCAGTCAGTTGTTTGAAAATGATTTTTTTTTTAATTGGACCCACTCAGGGCCCGACTCATGAAGAGGCTTAAAGGGAGTATATATTGTTTAAATCAAGACAGTTTAAATCATGTTGAATTTAAGTCAATTTGAACTATTGAGGCAAATGATAATTACTTAGAGTCAGTTGATTACCCTAAGTATCCAGCTATAAGCAAGGTGTTTATTCATTTGAATAATAGTGCAAGAAAAATCAAAGTTTTAAATCATTTGCATTGATGTATATCTAATGATTAATTAGATTCTCGAGACATAACTAATTGAGCAATGAGCAAATGTACAAGATTAAATGCAAATATGAACACTCTACATAGTCAAATTTGCGAATTGGAGGAATATGGAAATGGGCGTCATGAAATTTTTTAAAAATTCAAAGACTTCTAAAGTCTTTTGAATTTTCACCCACATAAGGAGTTATGCAATTAGGGTAAGCTCGTGGGGCCCGCATGGGAGGGATCACAAATTTAATAAAAAATTCAAAGCAGGCAAAGCTTTGTTAAAATCTTTAACCCGCATGTTATTTTATTTAGGGTGGATGGAGGTGCGGGATAGCGGGGGATAGGCAGGAAGGCCTCTCCCGCCAACCCGTAGGTTGAAGCAGGGTCTTCAAGGCGTAGTGCGGGGCAGGCAAGTGATAAGGGGCAACTTTTCTCGCCATCCCGCAAGGGAAACCCGAGCCGGAGAAGAAGCGCAGGGAGAGGATACGAGTCCCGCGACCCCGCAAGACAAAATGGGACATCAAAAGATTGCACGGGCTGGCGGGGACTCGTTCATCGTGTAAAAATGAAGATGAGTGCGAGGAATTAGGGTAAAATGTGAATGCCTAAGGTGCAGATTTTTGGGTTCATACATTAAAATGAGACCAACCATGGCCAAGTCAGAGAATGAAGAAAGATCAATTCAACACCAGTCACTGAATGAAACCATGGGTAAATCCAAGGATTTTTGTGGCTGCTTCAGTCAGTCGAGAATGAGTATGGACCACTATTCTGGAGTTTTTGCGTATATTGTTCTTGAAGCTGTGGAAAATTCCAGAGCCCTTCACACATAAGGAAGGAGTATTGATGAAACCCTTCACAATTACAGTGATCTCTGCCCCAAGGAGTTTGTGTCAATAATGTTCTTAGACCAATGATTAAAGTGAGTACTGTTAAAATGGGTTGAGTTTGATAAAGGGGCGATACTTCTTTAGAGTTTGCCATCGCCCATTGGTTTAGCAATGGTTTTGAACCAAAGGTAGGGGCTATCATTTCATAAGTTTCTTCGGACGTATTCACAGGCAGTGCGAGGATCGAAAGACACATTATGCTCCGAGTTGGAAAAAGAGATGTATGGAGTTGTAATATATGTGCGGAAACAAGGCAGAGTAACCAGGCTCGGATGTGCTCTCGTGACGGATCTTGTGGGTGTGTGTTGTGCCCTAATATTTAAAAAATTTATTTGTGCTCTAGATACACATAGCCAACACAAAATTATGGCCAACCTGTGGGAAGTGGAGGCATATTTAGCCATGGGTCAGCAAATGGACTTTTGCCTTTGCACAGACACCTCTATCTCAAGATGACATGGATCGATCTATTAATAGGTGGATATGGAAATGTTCCTTGAGCCACAAAAAGGCTTCATATTCCCTACGGTTCGCCCGGTAAGGCACGAAACGATTCTTGTTTATCTCTGTGCTTCTAGGTTTCCCTTATTTATACATAGCTTGCAAACAAGGACACTGAAAAACAAATTATTGTTTGTTGTATTTTTCCTTCTATTTGTGGACTGAGCTCGAGCCCCAGAATTTGTGAAGACCATGAATAGATAAATATGCATAAGGCAGCCAATATGAAAAGTGAATCGATGCAGGAAACATTTCCAATATGGACCAAGGTTTAATGCATTAAGGAAGAGGGTTGATGCATTCAGATATGTGGGTAGTGGAATAATGCAAAAGTAGGGCTGACTCGTAAGTGGGCAGGGATGATCTTAATAGTTGAAAATTGAATACTATTGCAGGTAGGCGAAGTAAATGTAAGAGGATATGAAATATTTTGTAAGTATGCTGCGACAAGAACTGTCAAGGGTAGTTTTGAGCCGAGAAAGGAAATAATGTAGAACAAACAGAGAATGACAGGTCAATCATTAAAGAGGAGATTTTCAGAAAATACACTGAAAAGTGATGGAGTACCTATGCAAAAGGGGGCAATTTCTTTTTACATGAACATGGCTATTTTACTCAAGGATAAGTTGCAACATTGAAACACATTCAGATAGCCAGAAAATTTCTTATGCGAAAGGGGATTATTGTGCAGAAATCTGCAAAAAAATGAAAGTAACAGGTCACTTCAGCAGAAGGAATTTTTTTTTCCTCTTTTGATCTAAAGGGGAATTTTTTTTTCCACTTTTGATCTAAAGTAATTTTCTATTATCGGACAGAGCAGAAATGAAGGCTAAAGTCAGATTTTTGACTTTCACAAAATGGGTACTTTTCAGTTTTCAAAGTCAGAGAAGAAAACTGAGTTTCTGCAGTCAGTGTGGACAATGAACTGAAAATAGAAATTTTTGGACAAAGTGCAAATGATGAATTGACATGTGCCTGCAGATGCAGAAGTGCAAATAGGAAAAATTTTCAAAGCAAAGGTAAAAGGTGAATGTGACAAATAGCTGCAAGTTTTTTCAGATTTTTGAAGAGTCACATCCAGAATCAAAGTGCAGATTGAAGACCCATTTTGGAGGAACAAAATGAAGATTTGAATTTGAATTTGAAGACAACAGGGACAAAGATGTGTGTCAATTTTTGATGAATTATAGGGTTTTATTAGGTTTTCTCTTTTGTCTATTTATTCAGTTTCTTCCTCATTTTGAAGGGTTCCAACCCTGATTTTCTGCTAAGGTAGACAAAGGCATTGTAAAAGATTGTGAAGTGTTCTTAGTTAGGTCAGATATATGAAAGTTAGTTCTAGTTGTGAAGTCTTATGCTTTGAAATATGTTTCATAGTTTTATTGTATCAGGTGATTGTCTCCATTTTGGAATGTAAATTTTTTTGACTGAAATGATCAAGGATTATTTTCAATCTTCAAACACACTTGCTGTTTTGAGTTGTATTTTCTGTGATTGTTGTCTATCTAAGAGAGAGTAAATTCTTTCATGAATGCAACGAGATTTTTGTGTTTCAAATGGATTTTTAAGAATGATTATGTGATAGTATTTCAATGATCTTGTTATTACAAGTTAGTAAAATTTAGAAGATCTTCAAAGCATGTTTGGATGTAACAGCATAGGTGGTTTTTCATGTGACTTTGTTGCCCTCTCTTTAGCACTAGTCAATGATTTGCCTATTCTGGTTCAGTTGGTCCCAAACCTTCTCAAAACCTTTTATTTCTATTTTTCATTTCTGTTATTAGGAGGAGGAGTAGTGTAGAAAAAACTAGTCCCAATGGTTGCATAGATGCTGATGAACAGAGGTTATAGCAAAACTAGGAGTTTATCTTTCTTTCCTTGGTATATTTTTATTGGGATAATTTGTTGTAGTATGCAATTCCTGAGCATGAATTTGTTGTAGGTCATTAAGACATTGCAAGGGAGACCCACCTTGGTTTTGCAGAGCCTAAAGTGTAGGAGATCTCAGTCTTATGACTGAATCTCATTCATTGGCCAAATCCTTTTTTGAGCCTGTTGATAAGTTAGTTGCTATTCCTTTAGGACTTAGAATCCATTGATTTGGGAGCTAACACTACCGAAGCTACAATCAATAGTCTAGCCCAAACAATGTCTTCCTTACAACAACAAATAGCTTCTATGAATCAATCTAAGTATAATGTGCCCACATTTGATGTAGGGAGCCCATTATCCAATGACATTGTTAGAGTTGTCCCTCCTAAACATGTAGAAGTCCCTCAATCAGAAATTTATAATGGAAAAGGTGATCACTTAACTCATGTTAAAAAATTCCAAAATTTGTGTAGTGACTTTTCTCATGATCAAAGATTGTTAGCGAAATTGTTTACTAGAACATTAAGGGATAGAGCTTTGCAATGGTATTGTTCTTTGCCACCTTATTCTATTAATTCTTTTCAACAATTGGCTAATGCTTTTATTCAACAATTTCACAATAACATTGGTCCTAAAGTTACTTTGACTGATCAACTAGTAGCCGCTACATGTGTGCCTCCTTTGTCTAAATACTTTAAAAGAGAAAAAGAATTTACAAAAGAATGTGCTAAAAATTTCCCAAATTAAACCAATTGATCCATCTAAGACAACTTCACCTTACTTTTATGCTAAATCCTTTTGTCAATACCATTGCCAACCTAGTCATGATACTGAAAAATGTTTTTCATTGAGAAGTAAGATTCAAGAATTGATTGATAACAATACCATATCTATGGTAGGTGTGAATGATAAAGGAAACAAATTTGTAGCTCCTCCTAATCAAAACCTTCATATTTTCACCGATCCTTTACCATCTCATCCACTAATGTGATTGGGATTGATCATCTTGCTTTCTCTCCCAATGATGTTGGCCTTGAATCTAACAATGTGGTGAACCTTGTAGATCAACAAGAACCTCATAAGGACTAGTGCATCACATTTGATCCTAGTGAGACTATTAAAGCACCCGATGACCCATTATACATACATGCACAAATCAAAAGTATACCTGCTAGAGGGGTGCTTATTGATCCTGCTTGCATGGTTAATGTGATAACTAAAGAATTTATTTATACTTTGCAATTGCATCAATTGATATAAAATTATATTCCTATTGATGTCAACACTAAATGCTTAGATATTTAATTTTCTATCATTTCTACATCTGATCAATTTCATGTGAAGTTGGGACATCCTTGGCTCTCTTCCGTGAAAGAGATTGCTTCTACTATTCATAAGTGTTTAAAATTTCCTCATAATGGTAAAATCATAACTATCAATCATAGCGTGTATGAGAGGTTTGTCTTGATTACTTTTGGTCCAAATGATTCTAGCCTCTTCAACCTAGAAGTGATTCTCTTTTTAGATCATATCAAAACTAGAAAAATGAAATGATTTTATCCTTGAGTAAACCTAGAAATCCAACACTTAGCCTTCCTCTTGATGACCATACACCCTTTCTTGAGGATAAGATTATTCTTCCTCCCAAGGAAAGAAATAATCTTCATCCCAAGGAGACATCTAGTACTTCTTCTTCTAAGGATAAGATTATCTTTCCTCTTAAGGAAAGTGATGTTATTTTTCCTAGGGAAGAATATATTCCTCCTCCTATGAATGAGTCCACTCTTCCTCCCAAAGGTGGAAAAAATCTTCCTCCTAAGCATCAATCTATTCCTCCTAAGGGTAGACCTATCCCTCCTCCTCATGATGGACCTGGTTTCCTTCCTACACCTCACATTCCTCCTTTATATGGTACGGTTCCTCCTCCATCTTATAGAGAGAAACAATGGGCCTCTTCTATTGTCCAACCTAAGAGACCTCAGCTCATTCATCCTTCCATAAATGAAGAGACGAAGCCTATACCTGATGAACCTAAACCTTCAACCAAAACTAGACAAAACCATTGCGTGAGAGAACGCTGATGGAGACGTCCTGCTAGAGCTCGTGAATTTGCTTCCCAAACCAATTCTTCTCCTAAAACACCAATTGTTGACATGACTTCATTTTCTCCTAAACAAGATGTTCAACCTAATTATCCAAGACACAAAATGCTTAAAACAAATGATGGTTCAAGTTCTATTCCCATTAGAGCTCCTATTCTTATTAATCTTGATGAAGAAATAGGTGAAAATCTTGATCCTAATATTGCTGATGATGAATATGAATGTTGATGCTGACAATGATTTATCTGCAAAATTTCTAAAAGCATTAATCCTAGATCCTAGCAACGAACAAAGTGACTCATCATTAGAGCATGGTCCTTGTTTGGAACTTGTGATAGCTTCATCTACTGTGCTCGATGTGGCTTCTCTCGCGTGTTGTCCACCTTCCTAAAATAATGATCAACAAGATCAGGGGGAGGATGATGTGCTTGATTATCTTCATTAGCACCATAGATCTGTTGGAATCCAAGAACACTGGGAGGGGGGGTGAATCAGAGTTCTGCTGGATATAATATTTTTAACCTTATTAACAAATCCACTTAATAACCAATATGCATAAAAGAAAATAACAAGTAATATCAATGCAACCACATGAATCAACACCATAAAACAAAGATTTATATGTGGAAAATCTCAAAGAGGAAAAATCGCAGCGGGATTGGAGACCCACAATATCTATCCACTGGCCAACTGAATAAATATTACAAGAGGGGCTTGCACATGCATGAAGACACAATTCCTCGAGCATACTGTTCATCACAAAAGGATCCTCACTGACTACAGATCCAAAGTACTGGATTACAAACAAAATTGAACTTAGAATGAGCATCTGCTATGCTGGATGAGTTCTGATTAAAGCATTGTCTATACTGGTTATACTGTAACCTTCCTTAGCGGTAGCTTAGATCGCTTCCCAAACCTCTAGATAAATAATCAAGATCAATTGTAGATCATTTCATTCATATTCTATCGATCAAGATCTCGCTCACATACCATCACATAACCTATCACATCTTTTATCTATCATATCCTCAAAATGACCTAACCCGGATTGACTTATATACCCAATTACATGAATAAACACAAATGACTTATGTCAGCTTACAACCATATTACAAATGATAAGACACATGTTGGCCCAAATAAAATATAAACATGAAATAATATGACCATTTTTGCTTCCACGCTTGCCGGATCAATCGCCTATGTCGGCCTTAGAATACCGGTTCCAAGTTTGTCGGTTCCATGTCTGTCGGTTCCCTGAATGTCAGTTACCTTGATTGTTGGATCTCCCATGAAGTGTGTTGTGAGAAATAACAACACCTATAAATTGGATGAGTGTCAATTTCCAACAATCTCCCCCTTTGGCATTGATGGTAACACTCATGTGAAAAATGGATCGGTGAAGTGTTGTGTCAGTTCCTATCCAAAAATTGATTTGCCAAAATTGATCTTTGAAGAATGCTCCCCCTGAGCTATACATTATTTCTTATGTCCCTTGACATTTTTCACATCCACCTCTCCCCCTTTGACAACAATGCCAAAGACCAGGGCAAAAAATAAGAAATGAAATTCTATACAAAGCAAAATTGTGAACACCAGATCTAAATGTACTTGAAAATATCTGGATAAGCACCCTTTAAAAATGTCAAATAGGTATCCCAGATGGATTTTAGAGTTCCCAAAATTGATACAAACCCATTCAGAATGTAAGCATGCAGCTCTTCTTCTATTAGGGTTGTCGGTGTGGGCATATTCATCTGGTCCATACATTCCCTCTTATGAAGTAACAAAGTATTAAGCCGAGGACTTACCAAACCTCTCAATTCTCTAGCCCACTGGATTAATTTGTCCTTTTCCTTCTCCAGGGCTGAAATTTTAGACTCTAAAAGAAAAAAATTGACCATCAATAGAGTTGGTCAAAGATTCAGTACCATCAAAAGTGACTACAAGTTGTTCCAACTTGTCCTTATCTGCCTTAACTTTATTATCCAGGTCTGTTGTAATTTTTATTGTGTTAGTGCAAGACCGGTATATGTGACTACATTGATGAAGAGATTCATCAATACTTGTCATCTCTTCTGTCAGCTTAGCTTTGTCGGATGTGATTATATTATCACTGTTGACCTTTCTAGCTGTATTGTACATTTCCAGCAACTGTCGGTTTGACACTTGTTGAAGAGTTTTATACTCTTTTGCAATATGCTCAGTCAAACCTTTCAACTTACTAGATGGACTAGCTCCCTGATCAATCTTGCATCCCGGTGCAAGCTGTTGAAAAATTAGAATAGATTGCTCAATAACCTGCTTATCTTCTGAACCTCCTTCCTTGATTTCTGAGCCGCAACAAACATCAATTCAAAAATGCTCAGTCGCTCAATATTCTTATTCCCAAAATGACCAAAATCTTCTTGATTGGATGAGTCAAGTGCCAACAATGAGGGACCAACAATTGGTGAAGTTGTTGGTACCCTGACCTCAGTCTGATCATCCTGACCTTTCTCCTCTTCCTTCTAATCTATTGTATCCTTTATCTCCTCAACACTAGTGGCTTCGCCACTTGGTGCAGTTATTTATGTAGCCTCTACCTCATGAATTTCAATTGTATCAACATCAATTACTAGAGGAGGATTGTCTTCAACCGGTATGTTGATCTCTATATCCTGTACATGTGTTACTGCCAGAGGAATATCCTCAGTTAGTTTTTGTTCCAAAACCAGTGGATCTCCACCTACTATACCTTTAACCTTAGCATCAACTGAGATGTTTGGAATGTCAGACTTAGGCAGTGTATTCGGTGATGTAAAGAAATCTGGTTTATCCATAAAGAATTTAACCCAAGCCTCATGTGTTTCCTTCACAATTTCATTTACTCTCCCCATCATAAGACTTACATGCTGGTGTCTACTCTAGAAAATTGTTTTGTTTGCAAACTCTAGACACTGCTGCATCTCTTCATCAGTTATAGCACCACAAACAATTAACAATTCCTGAACCTTTATATGTTTATCCTCCTCAATAGATGATAACCTCCTAGTGTCTAACTTGTTATATAAATTTGTCGGTATTTGTTTTTCAATCTCAAGTAAGGATTTCTTATATATATCTAAGTATAACAAAACTGATTCTTCAATCTCTTTTTGTTCCTTATCATCCATATCACTATAATAGTGTTGTATGTTACTCAAAATACCATCTTTTGTGATCTGATCAATTAGTTCAACAACAGAAAGAGGAGAAATAACCTTAACACTTTTACTAGATTCAAGAGTAATATCTAAGTCTAATTTCTTCTTCTTACTGGGGGTGGGAGCATAATCCTTGGCCAGTTTCCTTTTCTCAGTACGTTTCCTCTCCTTCAAAATTTTCTTCCGTGCTGCTGGAGGAGTGACTTTGGTTTTTTGTATCTTCCCTTCCTTAGGCTTTTTCCTTTGAATCCTCATGTAGATCTTAGGAATCTTTGAGATTTCTTCTTCAGTCTCAGAAATAGATTCAATAGGAGCAATAAAGGTCTTTGGTTTATTCCTCTTCAATATACCCTTGTCAGTTCCTGCTTCTGGAGAAGCATGTAAAGCTATAGGAGGAGATGTCTCTACCAAACCAATGATTTGTTTGATCTCAGAAGACATCTTTTGGATAACCTACCCAACCTTCTTTATTTGTCCTTCCCTTTTCTTCTTACTGAAAGCTATCTTTACTTTAGATTCCTTCTTCTTTGCACTACCAAAAGTTTTCTCCTTCTCATCAACCGGGGCATCTGTAAGCATCTTGGCATAGAGATACAAGATTTGTGCATCAACTTCATAGCCCATTTCAATAACCCATATAGTTCTAGGTTGCACTGCCTCCATTAAAGTTTCATCCTTTTTCACCATGAAGTATATGTCGGTAGAGTATTTGTCAACTATATGCTTAGGTATCCTTTCTCTCTTCTTCATTGCTTTCTGAAATCTTTTGAAATAACCCCACATAATGGAGTCTTTGTCCTGTACCAAATTCTTCAAGACATCCTTAATCTGCTTTCCTACCAGTATATCAAAGGCCCATTGCCTCTTACCAAATCCCGGTATTGTTGGCAATTGACAGTCAATTGATTAGTTTCAATATGTTGTCATTGATGGCAACATGTTTTGGCTTCATATTTTGGTTTAGTAGTGTACCATCAGATACTTAACCAACACCGACACCAGCACCAGTAGCTATCTTCACCGGTTGGAAGAAATTCTTTGGTTACTGGCAATGCAGGCTGACATGGTTCACAATCAAGTTATTGATATTGGAGGCCGACATCGTTTGGGAGATCCAACATTGGCAATTGTTTTTAATATTCATGTATTTATGTTATTGATTTGACATGTATATTCATATTGTAATTATCTTTGTAGGCCAACATAAGGTATGATGGATTGTAAAGGGGTATATAGGTCAGTTGATTAGATCATTTTGTAATAAGAAAGGATATGGATATGTAAGGTTATGGAATGTAGTGGAGATGCGAAACATATAAGAGAGATCATGTATGTGAGGATATTTATGTAAGAGGGTATTCCGGTAAGGGTTTAGGGTTTTAGACCAGAATAAACAGAGCTTAACCAAAACTATATTCAAGCATAGGAGATGCTATCTTTGCAGTTTAATCATTTCTCTGGATTGTAGTCTAGATTTGTATGTAGTCAGTGAGGCTCCTTTTGTGATTAAGCAGTGTTCTCTAGGCTGTAAGCCTTCCTGCAAGTGCATGCCCCTATATTTTGTAATATCTCTTCATATGGCCAGTGGATTGATATTGTGGGTCACAAATCCCACCATGGTTTTTCCTCTTTGAGGTTTTACATGTATAATTCTCTGTGCTATGGTATTCATTTGTGTGATTGGCTTATTGGTTTCTTTACTTCTTTCATTCTTATATGTACCAGTATACCGATTGGTGAATGCATGTTTTAATAAGGTTAAAATTGATCATTCCGGTAGAACATTGATTCACCCCCCCTCTCAGTGTTCTTGGATTCCAACAATTGGTATCAGAGCCTTGTGCCTTGGAGGAAGTTTAACAACTTGAGGAAGATCCTGAATCCGAAATCCATGGATATGATTTTGGAGAAGCAACTTGCGGTAGCACTTGAAGATTGTGATACTAAAAGGATAAAGAACTTGAAGTTACAAGATGAATTGAATTATGTTAAGGAATTCATTCTTGTCCTATAGGAGAGACTGTCATCTATTCAAGCTAGGAGGAAGGAACTTTTGTAGAATAAGGATAATGAAGAGAAAGATGTACTTAATGAGAGATGTCAGAAGCCGAGTCAAGAGAATATGGTCACGAGGAATGAAATGCAAGCTATAACTATGAGGATGTCTAAGGAGATTGAGGAATGGAAGAAAATATTGTTGTATCTCTGAAAAACAAATTCGAGGAATGTGGAAGGTTGGTTCATGAAAATGATATGTTGAGAACTGATTTAGTACAATCCCACAGTAATGAACAAGAGCTTTAGAGACAAATGATAATTCTAAGAGACCCGATCTGACTATTGCGGGTGAGTGTAAATAAAAAATCAAGATTAGTTTAGCACAACTTGATGAATTATTGAAAAGACAAAGGTAGAATAAAGATTCTAGTGGACTTGGATTTGAACAAGGTCAATGCTTCAGATCAATGTTCTAAATGCAATAAGTATGGTCATAAGACAATAGATTGCATAATGAATGTTAAGTGTTATGCATCTGGAAAATTTGGACATATAGCCAATCAGTGTAGGTCAAGCAACTACACCGGTTTTAGCAAAGCAATTCAAAAGAACAATGTTACATATTATGCATGTAATGAGGTTGGACATATTGCTAAGTTCTGTAGAAGCAGAAATCCACCGGCTGGTAATGATGGATCAAATGAGAAAGGAAAAGAGAAGGTAAATGAAATACGACAAGATAATACCCAAAGATGGGTTAGGAAGTCAGAAGATCAATCAGTAGATGGAAATGCACTGGTTACTCAACCAACATAGGAGGTTGCTCTTGCACCCAGATGAAGCTCATATGGTAACAGAGGCAGATGCCTTAGGGGTAGGAAAAATTCATGAAGATAGTGCATATGCCCTAGGAAGAGGTTCTAGAAGATGTTCCAAACATTGGAAATGCTTATCTGACATGGAGATGTTTGATCGAGATCCACTATCTCACCGAAAGTCATTCATATCAATGATGGATTAGGGTTTCTTGGAGGTTAAAAGGATGAATTCACTTCATTTCTGATCACTTTTCATTTAGAGTGATTCAGAGTGATTTAGAGGAAGTCTAAGGTGATTCAGAACGATCGATATCTTCTTGAGCGATTTCACCAACAATCAGAAGATTTCTTTAGGGGTTTTCACCGACACCTATCTTTCAGGTATTTATCTTTCATCATGGAAGCAAGATCATCATCTGTACCTACTTTTATTGCAAATCCTACTATAGTTGAGCTCAAGGACCGTCCTAGGCTGGTTTTCAAGCGATATCCGCATATTGCTACCCTGGATGATTCGGTTGGCACTTTTTCCCATGTCCCAGAAGGAGTCGTATATGTCGAAGATGTTAGAGCTTACATTCACTGTCATATTGAGGATTTGGGAACTAGTGATATTAAGAGCATGTATATAAGAAAGTTAATGGGAGATTTTGGAAAGATTAAGCCTGAGTACTAACATATTGAGGATCTAGGGTTTATTGACATTCTGGATATTATAGAATTTGAAGATGAGATTGTCAGATATGTTTTGAATAGAGTGCATGGAGAATTTATCTGGCTGGACAAACTGTATAAGATCTCGAAGGAGGCCATCAGGGCAATCACTGATTTATCGTAGGTTGGACAACGTCCCAAGAAGGTTTCTAATGATCAGGTCAACAAGATCACTGGTGCAACATCGGGCAAGTGATCAATGAGGGTTAGTACTATCAATGAAAAAGATATCAGATTCAGAAGCATGATTTGAAATTCTAGTTTGATCAATCCATCCTTGTTCAACAAAGTGGACAAGTACATTGATTTAATCTTTGATGATCCCAGATCCTCTAGAGTGCAATGAATATATGCTCTCACATCTTCCACATAAAGAACTTCGTCAGGAACCCTAGAAAATGCATCGATTGAGTCATCAACCTTTGCAATTTGAGGGCATTGCTTAAATTCTGGATTGGACGATCCTTAATGTCCACCATAATAGGGGTAGCCACATCTACTGGAGCGGGAGTAGATCCAAAAGCCATCACGATTCAGAAAAGTAGCATGAAAAACAAAGAAAATACCTCTCAACCTAAGCCGGTGAAAACCTTTGGAAATTCGCTAAAAAAATACTGGAAATCGCTGGAAAATGCTCTTAATCACTTTGATCATCTTAAACTCACTCTACTTTTCTCTAAGTGTTGTGTGATCAGAAATGAAGCAACTTATCCTTTTTATCCTATGAAACCCTAATTCCTTATTGACATTAATGCATGCTAGCATATGATACTGGATACAAAATCCATTATCTCAACATCGGTTATCCTCAAATTGACTTCACCAAGATCTGAAACAAGCTTTTAGACCACTATCGGGGGTAATGCAAAATCTATCATTCATTTGCCTCCCCCTAAGGCTAATGCCTTAGTTACCAGATGTATTTCCTTCCGGTGCAGGAACATTTTTCTCTACCGATTGATCATCAGATTTCCTAACCCATTGTTTAGCATGAGCTTGCTAGATTTCATCAACCTTTTTCTTTCCCTTCTCATTAGATGTGTCATTCCCTTCTAGTGTATTCTCGCTTCTGCAATATCTAGCAATGTGTCCTATTTTGTTGCATGCATAGCAAGTAACATTATTCTTCTAAATTTCCTTGTTGATTCCTTGACTGTTCTTTGGCCTACATTGATTAGCCATATGTCCAAACTTTTCACATGCATGACATCTCACATTCATTCTACAATCTTCTATCCTATGACCATACTTCTTACAATTTGAACATTAACCGGGAACTGCATTATGATTCTGATTTGCTCTATTCCTGCATTGACTTTCTCTATAACCAAAATTATTACAAACAAAGCATCTACCATTAAATTTGTGTGCATTGGGTTGCCTTACCGGTGATTTCAAATTCCAGTTATTTGGTAGATTCCCTTGATTTGTAATACTGGATCTTTCTCCATGCTCAAATCCAAGACTCTAGTGTCTCCAGTGTCTCTTTGATCCTTCAATAATTCATCAAGCCTTGCAAAACTAACCCTGAACTTTTATTTGTATTCATTTGCAACATCCAGATTACTTCTTAAGGCTGTCACCATTCTTTCTATCTCTTGCTCATTGTTCTATGATTGCACCAACTTAGTTCTCAACACATCATTCTCATGCGCTGGCCTAATGCATTCCTCAGATCTCTTTCAGAGATATAAAAATATTTTCTTCATTCTTCTTCTGCTCTTTAATTTCCCTGGACATCCTCATGGTCATGACATGCATCTCATTCTTCATGACATTATTCTCCTGACTTAGCTTCTGACATAATTCCTTAAGCGAATTCTTCTCTTCATCATCCATATTTTGTAAAAGTTCCTTCCTTTTAGCTTGAGAAGATGATAACCTCTCTTGTAGGGTAAGGATGAATTTCTTTGCAGAATTCAACTCATCTTGCAGCTCAAGTTCTTCAACCTTTCAGCATCATAGTCTTCAAGTGCTACTTCAAGTTCCTTCTATAGACTCATCTCCATGGATTACGGATATAGGATCCTCCTCAAGCTGTTAGACTTATTCAAAGGCATCGAGCTTTGATACCAATTATTGGAATCCAAGAACACTGAGAGGGGGGGTGAATCAGTGTTCTTTTGGATATAATATTTTTAACCTTGTTAACAAATCCACTTAATAACCGGTATGCATAAAAGAAAGTAACAACAAGTAATATCAATGAAACCACATGAATCAACACCATAACACAAATATTTATACGTGGAAAACCTCAAAGAGGAAAAACCATGGTGGGATTGAAGACCCACATATCTATCCACTGGCCAACTGAATAAATATTACAAGAGGGGCTTGCACATGCAGGAAGGCACACTGCTCATCACAAAAGGAGCCTCACTGAATATAGATCCAAAGTACTAGATTACAAACAAAATTGAACTCAGAATGAGCATCTGCTATGATGGATGAGTTCCGGTTAAAGCACTGTCTGCACCGGTTATACTGTAACCTTCCATACCGGTATCTTAGATCGCTTCCCAAACCTCTAGACAAATAATCAAGACTAATTACAGATCATTACATTCACATTATATCGATCAAGATCTCACTCATATACCATCACATAACCTGTCACATCTCTTATCTGTCATATCCTCAAAATAACCTAACCCAAACTGACTTATATGCCGAATTACATGAATAAACACAAATGCCTTATGTCAGCTTACAACCATATTACAAATGATAAGACACATGTCGACTCAAACAAAATATAAACATGAAATAATATGATCATTGATGCTTCCACACTTGCCAGATCAATCGCCTATGTCGGCCTTAGAATACCGGTTCCAAATTTGTCAGTTACATGCCTGCCAGTTCCCTGAATGCTGGTGAAGTGAATGTAGGTTAGCTTGATTTATGGATCTCCCATGAAGTGTGTGTTGAACACAAGATGCCATTAAGAGGGGGGGTGAATCAGTGATTTCCAAAACTCTTCCCTTTTAACTCCAAGAGAGATTACCGGTTACCAACCTAAGAACCAAGCAAACCTACCAGTAAGATAAAACTAGGGAACACAATTCAACCTCACAAGTGATACATCACATACCACCGGTATATACGAGGAAAACCCAAGATGGGAAAAACCTCGGTGAGAAATGTTACTAGATTCTACTGGTCCAATCCATCCTCACAGTGAAAACCTTTGGTTACAACATTTAGGGCACCAACCCCTACCTCTAGCTCCAACTCAGTGATCTATCATGTACATAATCAATTACAAAAGTAATAATCTGATTACAAGTGAATCTTGTAACCTCTGCATACACTTTACCCTAACGGTTTCTCACCTCCTTTGCCTCACTGGTTGACTTCTACTCTTCCTTGTATCTCTCTCTCAATCTCTCTACTCACCTTCACTAGCTGCTACAAACACACCGATTCTACCTCTACCTGTTGGATGATCACTCAGAACATACACATGTTGCTGGTTACTCTCCTCGCCAGTTTAACCTTTCTCTGCTTAGTACCTACAGGATCTTCTCTCCCATACACACATGCAACTGCTTCACTCTCCACTACCTTCTAGCTGGCATGAACACTATCAGTTCCTACCTCTGCAACTCACTTTGCAGTTTTTTGGTTTGTCTGATCTTGTCAGTTAAGCTATTGTTAAACCCTCTCACCGGTTTAACCTTCCCTGCTAGGTCTTTTCTTCAGATGTTGAGTTCCTTGAATCTTCTTAGTCTTATCTCCTCTTTCCTCTGCTCAAGATAACTCTCCTTCACCATTCAACATCATCAAATACAGTCTTCTTTCTTCATACTTATTACTAAGCTTTCCCACCAAAACTCAGCTTCAAACTATTGGTGCACAAGGGTTTCTTCCACTGATCACGAGGTCAATCACATCTAATTAGATCTTGTTATGTGCAAGGATGAACAACCTGCAAGAAATCATGCATCTCCTACCATGTCTTCTTCCTTCCAAGGAATGTTTGCTAAACTTAGCAAACAAAAATAGTCCATCGACAAGGCTCAAGATCAATCACCATAAATGGTTCCGTATATTGCATCACCTACCTCATTCTGCACTTGGTCACTCTGCATCGATCGATGCATCCCATCGATCATCTCTATTCAACCTTCCTCAAGCCGCACACCTCTGCAAGGCCTCCCATGATTTTCACAGTCAACTTTAAAAGTCAACCAAATACCAACAACCTCACCGACACGACACTTCACTGACCTCTACAAGCTTGCCACTTCAACTCCATGTGGCATCCCTATCAGTAGCCATATTAGCTTAGACCTCTGTGTTAGTTTAGATAGGATCATCGACCAAACAATCAACCAGTGCACACCTATCAGACGTCTAACCCTACCAATTCTCTAACCCTGCTGGTACATCTTCCCTTACCGATCAACCTTCTTTCCTTCTCCTTCCTTGTGCCAGTGGATCTTGTCAGCCTGGCCATCAATCATGTCGGTCCTCAACAACAACTAGGATGACTCATCATATGCATCTTCTTCAGACTGAGAGCACTTCACTTTTGTCTCTTTGTCCACTTGGATGTATGTCGGTATCCTCCTTGTTTACCAATTGACATGGTTCTGCCTTCATACCAGTAGTGTACTTGATATCTTCATGCCATCCATCTCCAACTATTATGCATTTTTGGCAACACCACTTTCCATCTGCATATCGGTAACTCCATGTGTGCAACTGCAAAGCCTCATATTCATTTGACTGGTTCTCTTCTCAACCGGTTTGCCAAGGAGGCAAACTCACCATCTTAATTCTTCCTTCTTTGCCTTGGTAGCAAATCATGTCTTCTCATGCTGATCCGATGCACATCTTTGAACTTATCCTCTCGAGGCATCCTCATCTTTCTCTTTAGTCATCTGGCCTATGCATCTAATCGCCTGCCTTTACTTACTCTGCCTAACTTATCCCAGAGAGTCATGATGTATGTCATGTATGTTGTGGGATAAGCAAGGTATTACCATTTACCAGAGGGGAGGAATAGACAATTGCACTTCAACTGCTAAACATCGATGGAGGAAGATCGAAGTCACCTTCCGGTAATGATGTGACTTTACCGAAGAGAGGATACCTCTTCAACTTGACATATGTCCTGGTAGCTTTTCCATATGTTATCTTTGCTCACTGAAACAACACATACTTTGTCAACCTTCTCTTTATCGATGGGAGTTCTATTAGTTGATGTCATACTATCATACCGGTTGCACTGTTAACCCTTCATTAGATCATATTGCAGTGAGCTCAAGTGGTCACATGCTTTCCGATTCTCATCACTCACCAATCACTTCTCTATCATGCTTGTACAACATCAACATGCATACTCAGAAACTGGTTCCTTCTACCCAATAATGGTATGTAAACTGATTACTCCCACATGCTTACCTAGTGGCTCCACTATCCACACTACCAGTTGATAGCACTAACATCATATCAAGTATTCTCCCATACCGGTTGTCCTACTTTATGCTATACCAGTTGACATCAATGACAACACAATGCCAACAATCTCCCTCTTTGGCATTGATGTCAACACATGTTGTATCCATTATACTACATATCCTTTCTCCCCCTTTGACAACAATGGCAAAGGGTCTTGACAGACGGTGTATTGCAAGCTCTCTCTTCCCTTTTTGTATTGGTTGCTTGTTCCCTTTTTACCACTATGCTCTGCAACCTCTCAACTAGTAGCACTTGAACTGGAGAGCCGACCCCAATTTGTTTGACATATTCTCCCTCTGTGCAGGTAACTCACATCTTTGTTTGCATCTCCCTGTATACCGATCCACAGTGCAGCAATAATGACACTCGATTTTCATCTATGTCAAGTGTATCAGATACCAATCATAAGGTATGACTGTGAACTCCCCCTGAATCACAACCCTTTGGTCTTCATTTTCTGTCAAGTCCTAAACCAATACCCCAAACTATACTTTTTACTGGTGGAAGTGAGCATCTATACATGTTGATGGTCTTTCACTTCCATGACATTCATCCCATCTTTGTGACATAAACATACCTGACCACAATGCCAAGTCACATTGACTCCATGTCAACTCTCACATCGATTGACATCATGATGTCTCATACACATAGGATCGGCTACTGGTCCAACATACTGTCATTTAGGACAACTTCTAATATCATCAGAGACATAAATTCATCTGTCTAGGCCATTGGAGCCACTACAACACAACTGAGACACATTGACTCACATATACCACTATACCGGATAATATCCATACCGGTAACACACTTCACACACGGGTTTACACTATCGGTTCACTATCTTCACGGGGACACCTTGTCCATTAGACCATGTCTTCTTGTGTCACTTGTCTCTTATCCCAATAACACTTTGAACTATACATTGACACAAGTATGAGTGTGTAGTCAAGGCAACAACCACACATACACCTATCTCACCTTTTCCCTTCTTACCGACAACAACCTGGCTTCTCCTTTGTCCTTATCAAGCATTTGAGGATGAATGATCTGATCAACATATATCTCCCCCTAAGGATCTGCATCTCCTTTAAAATTTAAGAGATATCACTTGTACATTGAGTGCACAGTGTTGTTCCATGGTCATTTTCTCTTCCTTCTTCCTCCATACCTTCTTGGACTACCTCCTGTTCTCATTTGTAGCCTTTGGATCAGGTCTCATCTTCTTCTGCCGATAGGTCTTTGCTTTACTAGGTTCTATAGTATGACTAGATATATTTCCATAGAAGCATACTACATTCATCCTAACTGCATGATTGGAAGATCTTCTATCAAATCGGTTTGATCTTCTTCTCAGGGACATGCCATTGTAGTCTGCTATCAGTTTCAACTGATATCTTGATCTTGTAGGAGCATTTCTCCTTTGGGCATAGTTGTTATGTTGGCTGCCATGTGCATGAATCATCTTCTTCCTGCACTCATTATTTCTATGGCCAGATCCATTGCAGTTATAACATATATAATTTACATTTCTTGAGGCAACAAATGGACTCTGGTTAGCATAACTAGGAGTGGGCTTATGCACATTTCTACATTTTGATGTTCTATGCCCAAATGCATTACATCGTTTACAAACTGAATTTCTATTCCTAAGAAAAACACTTTTTCTCTTCCTAGACATCATTTTACATTCCTCTGCCCTATAGCCATATCCTTTACAAGCAAAACATTAATGGAGAATGGAGACTTATTAATTACAAATTCATTCTGCAAAACATGAGGTGATTTGATCGGTTTGGCTTCTCCACTTCTACTTCTTTGGGGTGTTGCATCTCTTTGTCTTCCACTAGTGGGGAGTCTCTTAAGCTGACTTCTTGCATTCTTGTTTCTGGTGAACCTATCTTCTCTCATCTTTCTTTTTCCTTTAGGATCTACATTATTTCTTCTTGTTGCACCGGTCTTCAATTTTAGCCACAAGTCCTCATCGGTTGTAGCTAGGTCAACCTTCTTTCTTGGTGCACTTTGAACTATGAAGGTCTAACCCTTGTTATCTCCATTAGAGGAGACAAAATGAATGTCCTTGTGAGAGACATCCTCACTTGTGGAGCATTCACTGACAACATATCCTAATCCTCTGATATCCTTGGTGTGTTTTTGTTTACTCAACATTTTGTCCAAGGCCTCAGTGCTACCATCATACTAGATCCTTACCTTGAGCTCATTTTGACACTTCTCAAGGTCTTTCCCGATGTTCTCCATTTCTCCTTTTAGGTCCTGACATCATTTGTCCTTTGTCTCCACTTCTAGCTGTAGTTCCTCACATCTTCTCTCCTTAGCATCAAAGACAGATTTCAATTCACCAGTCAATCCTTTTGCCTCTTCTAGTTGAGATGTCAATATGCAGATATTAGTATTTGATTCTTGGGTAAGTGCACCAAGATGGTGAACAAAAAAGTGGCCACATGCCAAAAAAAAACCAAATTTTTCGTAACCCGTGTGGGTTCTAAAAATTCAAAAATGTGCTAGGCTTGGTAACACCAAGCCCAGAGAAAAATAATTTAATAAACCAAAAGTTCCTCAAAACCTGTACGGGTTTTGAGGAACATTTTATTTTTTAATAAAAAATTAAAAGTTTCTCAAAAACCATACGTGTTTTGAGAAACATATTTTTGGGTGTAGGCCACAGCTTTTGGCCATTTTCAACACCAAAACCCATGGAACAACAATAAGGAAAATCCAAAAAACATAGAACCCGCACGGGTTTGCAACTATTTTGGATTTTCCCAACATTGAGAGCAATTTTCAACAATGGGACCTCGTCGAATAGGTAAGATTTGATTGGTTTGATTATTTTTGTCTACATTTTAATTGAAGTAGGGTTTTTTAATTGATTTAAGTTTTGTTTTTATTAATTTGATGTCAGATTCTTTAAGCAATCCCCAAAAATGAAATAGACAACAAAGACCTCCTCCTACATAAGCAACACAAGAAAACCTTGTAAACATTGCATAAGAGCAACAAGAAAAACCTCAAAATCCTCAAAATCTTTCTCCTCAACAACCACCGCCACCCCGAAACCCTCCACGTCCTCCATTAGATCATGTAGATGCCACACAAGGGGATCTCATCAATCGCCTTACACAAAATACTGCCCAAATTCCTATATTGGTGAATAGGTTGAGGTCCTCTAGGCTTGAGCACCACTCAACCCTCGTCAGAACACTAGAAACAATGGCTAATAGTGAAAATGAGGTATCTAGGGAGGTTATGAAATGGGGTTCATCGAGGGATAGATGTCGAACATTTTATGCGGATGGGTTGTCATATGATCAAGTGAGTAAAATGAGCATAGGTAAAGCTGACATATGTGCTTTTTTCACCGATCCTATTACTAGTAACAACCTAGAACTAAATACGACTTGATTTCCTATACATTGGTGTGTTCATGCTAGGCTAAAAGAAGCTTTTTGGGATAGGTGGTATATGGTCTTTGACCAACCACCTTGTAATAACTGGGAGGTGCCTCTATATTTTTTGAGAAAGCTGTATTGTGAGTTTATCCTCAACGAGAAGCCAAATTACTTTGACATCCGATAATTTTAGGGTAGAGGGAGAGGCTCTGTGCAGGATAGATCTGGGGCCCATAGGGTGGTAGAGCCACAACATAGGAGGCATGTAGCTCCTAAGCCCATGGTTCATGTCACTGTCCCTATATCCTTGAAGGAATCTATGTAATTACAAACTCTTTAGGCAGCTGCATCATTGACTGATGTCAGTGTTCAACATGGCACACAGTTGGTCGGAGTAGAGGATGTACCAGCAACTATGGCACCTCCTTCATCAGCAACACCTCATTCCTCAGCGACAACTCCTTCATCAACAACACCTCCTTCCTCAGCAACACCTCCTTCATCAGTAGCACCTCATGCATCATTTGGCACGAGCCAACCCATTCAACATATGTGCCCCACCTACCAGGGTGTATGTTCTGGTGTAGACACTGATGTGGACAAGGATGGTTTGACATCTCATTCATGTACATGTTGCGGGAGTAGATGAAATGCTTCCACTGTAGAGGATGTGGCCCTCACCAATGAACTGATCAATATGTTGTACCCTCTCTATCAGACACAGGTGCGTTTAATTCTATTTATGACATGTTATCAATTAAGTGACTAAATCTTATAAAAAGAAATGAATTTTTATTTTTAGAAAAGTTTAAAGTGACATATAAATAAAATGCATTGTAGGGTGCAACAGGTGGTGGGAGTACACCACATACTTTTTAGTCGACTCCACAGTCATGAGTAGTTTCGCCACCAGAGGTCAAGATTTGTAAATTTGTTAAAAATATAATAATACACTGGTTTCAAAATATCTTTTCTTAATTATATGTATCATTACTTGATATTTTATAGGGCTTATCAGTGGCTGAGATGTCCCAACTTGATGATATCACACTTTCAGCCATTGACTTTGGCCAAGATAGCTATGCGGTACCATTTAGATTTATATATTTTTGACTTAAGTGATATATTACATACATGCTCTTTTCCCTTATGTTAATTGTTTTCCATTAGTTTACCCCACCTGCCTCGAGGACATCTCGTGTGAGAAAGCCACCATCCTCTAGCACTCTAAAGCAGAAAAAGATATCCTCTCGAACAACCAAACGATAGAAGGTAATTCAGTACAATTTAAATTCATTTGTTGAAATGTACTATGATTAAGCATGTATATGTAGATATTGATAAATGCACTTAATTTATTTGTTCTATATAAAAAAACATATGGGGTTTACAGAATTAATGAATGCACTTGATGTCGATGAGGTTTAGCAAAGGGAAGAGGTGATATCTCTATATTCACTTTGGATTGCATTCTTGCTTGTTCGAAATAACTAAATCCTTTTATGTCTATATCATATGTTATCATTTTTCATACAGGAAATGGTAATAGCTACATCAAATTCGACTAGGCCTCCTAAGGCTACAAGAGAACCATATGAGGCTTCGGTGTGCATTTGTTCTACATATGTTAAAATATTTGTTTTATCTAGTTTGTCAACAACTTTGGGTTATTAACTTGTATGATTGTCGTTAACCTATTGCAAGCCCCTTCCAAACTTCCTACTATTATTCTACCATTCCATTTCAGTAGAAGTCCTACACGTATATTATGAGATCCAACACGACCAAGGGAAAAGGTATGTCTGTCTTAGATCAACTCCTTTTCACTAAGTGCACAACATAGTTGAAACAGTCTAGTTAACTCCTTTTAGATCACTTACCATGGATATAGGAAATGGTCGCAACCGATTCATCTGTGACTTTGCCTCCTACCACCACAACACATCCATCTGAGGCTATGGTATGCTTTAGTTTTTTAGTCTATTCATTTTTAGTTATTATGTGTTATTTGACATATATATTATTAACATGTATTAATATTGTTTTACCAGTTATAGCCTCCTTCAGGACATCCCGCGGATCCTCAGCCTCACCCAATTGCAGAAGACAAAGATGAGGTAATCAACATTTCAACTTCAAACAATTTAGAGTTCAGTACTTAGTAATTTTGATGTTATATTGAGAAAATATATCTGATTCAACATTTGAATTGTCCTTGTATAGCCACCTGTAGAGCCACGTACTGCTTCAAAGAGACTTGATTTTGATGATCCACCATAGTCATAGATACTGATAGAGACATATAATTATAGTTGTGGTCATTGAAGGACCAATTGTTTTATATATTCGACATTTGTATATGTATATATTGACTTTGACAGACATGGCACATGCCACATTTTTGTAACTATTATTGATTTGGCATCTATGCCATTTTTTGATATGTACGCGATTATTGTTCATTTTGATATATATAAAACTTGATATTCGATCCAATTTGTTCATTGATATATATGAAACTTGATATTCTTGAAACTTAGTTATTTGCTATTGAAATGTGATCAAACTTGTTAATTGTCTATATGTCTTGAAATGTGATCCAATTTGTTCATTACTTGTAACTCATATGGTGTATACTTTTAAACAATCTATTGTTCATATTGTGTATACCCAAGTACCGATACTGGTAATGCTGATATTGTGTATTTTTATTGAGTGAATTTGCTTTGAGTCCTTTGTGCATGAAGAGATTGGAGTGAAGTTATTATTTCATAAAATAATGCTTATGGAGCGAAGTTCATCATTTCAAGAACCAATTAAGACAATCTTTGAGTGCACAAAGCATATTTCAAATTTATCTAAGGATGAGTCAGCTTAGGTAAGGTTTTCATTTAAAATTTATTCCATAACAAGTTGGCCTTAGGGTAAGAGACGCCTATTCATCCAAATCACCTATAAAAGAAGAGTTGAAGCACTTATGGATGATCCATATGAACCTATGGGGTCATGTTGTTTCTGCCTAAAAAATCCTCTCTTGGTTTTGGACAACTCGATTTCATTTTCTTGTGGTGATATTTTTTTTGTTGCATCAAAAACCGTCAAAAACCGTCAGTGAGAGGTGACAAAACAGTGCATCTTTAATTTTGCTTGTCATGGGAATGAACCATCAGCACGAGCACATCTGGGTGGCCAAGGTTATGCTAGGTGTGCCCTTGTCTCGCTCCCAAGACGTCTGATCATTCCGAGCCACCTCGTAGCGATGTTTTCCCTTGAGTGCTCAAAGTGAAAAAATGGTCAAACTTTGACGTTGCATAACTTGGAGACCGTAGCACTTATGGATGATCCATTTGAACTTATTGGGTCATGTTATCTCTACCTAGAAAATCCTCTCTTGGTTTTCAGGCAACTCGATTCCGTTTTCTTGTGGTGAGATTTTTTCTATCGCATCAAAAACCGTCAGTGACAGGTGGCAAATAGTGCATCTTTCATTATGCTCATCATGGGAACAAACCGTGAGCGTAAGCACATCTAGGTGGCCGGGTTACATTAGGTGTGCCCTTGTCTTTCTCCCCAAGACGTCTGATCTTTCTGAGCCACCTCATAGCGACGTTTTCCCTTGAGCGCTCAAAGTGGAAAAAATGGTCAAACTTTGACGTCCCGTAACTTAGAGACCATGGCACTTATGGATGATCTATTTGAACCTATGGGGTTGTGTTGTCACTACATAAAAACTACTCTCTTGGTTTCAGGCAACTCGATTCTGTTTTCTTGTGGTGAGATTTTTTGTTGCATAAAAAACCATTAGTGAGAGGTGGCAAAATAGTGCATCTTTTGTTCTGCTCATCGTGGGAATGAAACATGAGTGCAAGCATGTCTGGGTGGTCAGGTTTACACTAGGTGTGCCCTTATCTTTCTCCCCAAGACGTCTGATCATTCTGAGCCACCTCGTAGCAACGTTTTCCCTTGAGCACTCAAAGTGGAAAAAATGGTCAAACTTTGACGTCACGTAACTTGGAGATCGTGGCACTTATGGATGATCTATTTGAACCTATGGGGTTGTGTTGTTTCTTCCTAAAAAATCCTCTCTTATTTTTTGGTAACTCGATTCCATTTTCTTGTGGTGAGATTTTTTCTATCGCATCAAAAATCGTCAGTGAGAGGTGGCAAAATAGTGTATCTTTCATTTTGCTTGTCATTGGAATGAACCGTGAGCGTGAGAACATCCGGGTGGCCAATTTTACGCTAGGTGTGCCCTTTTCTTGCTCCCCAAGACACCTGATCATTCTGAGCCACATCGTAGCAACATTTTCCCTTGAGTGCTCAAAGTGGAAAAAATGGTCAAACTTTGACGTCGCATAACTCGAAGACCGTGGTACTTATGGATGATCTGTTTGAACCTATGGGGTCATTTTTTTGATGCCTAAAAAGGCCTCTCTCGTTTTCGGACTATTCCTACTAGCCCTTCAAATTGGGTAATTCAACAATAACTCAAAACTTTCCCAAAACACTTGGAAAAAAATTGCATATTCAGATACCCATTTGCAAGTTATTTAACATATGTCAGAATCAAACTCACTTATTTATAATCAAATAGTACAAATTTATAATCAAATGGTACAAGTTTATTGCAAATATATATATAATCAAATGGTACAAATTTGGGCTCTCAAAATTTGCAAATCAGCCCCATGGACACTTTCATATATAGAATTCGGCATCTAATATAAACGATCAAGCTCATTACTGTTTATATTTACAAAATTTTGCATCTAAATATGCAAATTACAACTCGTTGTTGTTTTTTTATACAAAAATTAGCATCTAGATATGCACATTACAACTCATTGTTGTTTTTTTATACAAAATTTAGCATCTACATATGCATATTACAACCCATTGATGTTTTTATATACAAAATCTGGCTTCTACATATGCACATTACAACTCATATGCATATTATAGCTCATATACATGTAGAGCACATCCAAAAAAGTGAAGTTACAACGCTTCACAAAAGATATATACAAAATTGTCAAAATTATTCTACCATATTGTAGAATTATTCTTCTAGCAAGTGAACCTTTTGGATCAGCTCTAACCCTTAGTGTCTCAAGTATTGCCTCATGGTCTGATTCACGAACTTTCCACAAATACTTGTTAAGAGGTCTACCATGATATTTAATCAAATGAATATTTGTTGCAACAAGAAGGTTTGAGTAATGAAGAATATGTCTATGTGTCTCAAAGTCGTCAAACAACCAGGCATTAGAATTTTCGATAGGGTACTTGCATTTTATAGAAGGATAAGTTAATACCAAAATCAATACAATGATTGCTAAATAAATGACTTTAAGAGGTCTCAATACAACTCGACACAACAACGGTACCTTCTAAGCCATGTCCCTGTCAGAACAACAGATCCTATTTGGTACTTGATACCCTCTCCATCAACCACTGTAGAAGTCAATTTCTTTTTGGCCTCAATACAACGACACAAAAAGTAATTTGTTCCTTCTTCATTGTTCTCATTCGCAATAATTGCATATGAATTACCTACATTTAATAGAAGGATATAACTTAATACCAAAATCAACATAAGTTAATACTAATAAATTAAGCTTAAAATTGTAGCAAATTGCAACCCTTTACCCAGTTCAACTATGTCTGATACATGGTCAAAATCCACTGATGCTTCAATCTGGTTCATTTTTAGTGCTCTAGGAAGTTGATATATATCTAGGGTTTTCAAAGGTCTACAAAAACATTGGTCAACCCACTCTTTTGATTCACATTCATCCCACACAAAATGCATACACGAAGAGCAAAATCATGCAATCTGTCTAGTATAAATAACTAGTGATGTTGCATTTGAACTTCTAAATGAATGCATGTCACTTGATCCATTAAGTGTACAACAATCTAGATAGTTTTCAATGTTAGATTCACTTATTAACCAAAAACACCTAGAAACCATAGACTTAGTTGCATTACCTGGTCCCATCGTAGAGTTACACCATTGCATAGTTGTTTTTGCATCTATTAACATTGCACCACCTTCGTACTTCAATTCCTCTCTAGTAAGAGCTCTTTCACACATGCTACCGCACCATCATGCTCTCCCTTTCCATGCCTTGCCTCAATGAAATTCCAAAAATGTTGCAAATCACTTGTCACATGCATCCTAGTCAACTAGTAGAACATCCTTGCATTCTTGAATTGTGCGGTGCAATTGTCCGACCATATTAAGTGTTGGTTGTATCTTATATCTCTTTCCCTTAAACTATCATAGGAGACTATAAATAATCCTTGCACAAACTCTGAGGAATGAGTATGATCATCATTGATATAGAAGTGATATTATCTTATAACCTTTCTATCCTCCTCAGTGCTATCATGTGCATGCATGAATGCTATGTGTAAAAAAATTGTAACTTGTGTAGAGTGGTAATACATAGATTGTACTTCATTTTGTGGCTTTAGTGTATAATTCTCAGCAAAGTCAACGACAGAGACAATAGTGCTGAGGGGGAAAGTGTCCTTACACAACTTGAATTGCTCATCTAACCACCTAGCTCTATGTGTGTGACCTATGTACGCATACACTAGTTTCTCTTGAAACATCTTCATAAAATCAGCTACGCATATATCCCTTTTCACTAACTCACACCTCTTTAATTCTTTTCCATCTTTAACACCATATTTGACTGACTTATATTTTCCAATAGAAACTAGTTCCTCAACAATTTCATGTGTTCTATTTAGATGTAGGCATCTCTGCAACTATTGCAAACTACCACATGTAGGACAAAAACCTCTCAAACACATCATCTTATAGTAAATGCACCTGTTACTGTGCATGTAGACCACATTCCTGCAAAACATCGTTACTATGCAAAGTACAACATATATAGTGATAAATATCATAATGCATGGAAAATTCAACATGGACCCTACAACAACATGTAGTACGTGCATGATTAATCTTAACATAACATGGTTTTGTCATCTCAAAAAATCTTTGACTAATTTTAATCTGAGGAAAGCTTTGAAGAAAACTTTCATAAAATTGTATTTGAGTGGTATCTAAATAGTGTTTTGGATGTGGCTCGCGATTACTAATTCCAATTCACCTTCTAACAACATCTCTTTGGTTGAGTGAAACCCTTGTGTTGGCATGCCAATATTTCTCAATTAACATTCTTAGTGCATCAACAATAACCTTGTCCTTGCGTGGGAGTCTATCCAAGAATGCCCAAAGATAATTATTGTTAGGATCCTCAATTTTCTCTTGCCTCTCTAAGGCATAGTGTAATGTGGTTCTACTTATCCTTAATGACTAGCTTGTTTTGCTTATTAAATGATATTTTTTCATTTCCTTTCCCATTATGGTTGATGTGAGGACACGACAAGTAACATTAGCATCTTTAGTGCATGATTTTGAACCAATGTCTTGGTATGCATCAAAAATATTTCTCACAATGGTTCTTTCACTATTATTTTTGGATGTTCTTAACCCCAAAATTTTCATTGTCTCTCTAAATTTCATATTTTTAATCATTTCAACAACTAATTAGCATCTTCCACTTTGATTTAAGTTTTCAAAATAGTTATTCCAAATTCTTCTAACTGTTCTTCTCCAAGTTCTTTTGGAAATTTTATCATGCATTGGCTTCATAATATTTTCATCAATATCTATTAGGAACTTTGTGTTGGTATTTTGATGATGTTTAGTTGTGATTGTCATTCATGGACACACACTTATTTTAATAATGAGTTATTCTCAACCAGTAATATGTGTTGTGTTGTTCACACTGGTACTATATGCCATTAAATGTATAGTCTTTGTTTGTAGAAGACTATCTGTGTTTTGCAGAAGATGCTTACCAGTCAAAGCGGTATGAAGACCTCAAGCGGTACGAGGACCCCTAGCAGCAGTTAATTTTTTATTGAAACACTATGTTCCAATTTACTAGTCTTTGTTTATCGGTTATCGGTATACTGTGCTAAACCGATATAATTATAAAGTGGGATGATAACTCAGCAGTGTTTCTATGTTGTGTTACCAAATATGTCTAGATGCACTGTACCTAGGAAATTGTAGTCTAATCTTATTGGACCGACACGAAATCAGATTCCTATATGAGGATATCATGTCTAGGGTTTTGGAGAGTTTATGTGTGCAAGTGTTGGAGAGAAGATTAGGTTTATGCAAAAAAGACATCTCATTACAGAGATTGTGAGTATAAAGGTTAGAAGACTGAAGTAATGCTGCAATGCATTAATAGAGAATTGTCAAGGATCTAATTAAGCATTTTGTGCTACTTTCTAGATCATTCACTTGTTGATTAATAATCTCTTCAACAAGTTTGAAACCCTTAACCGGGTAGGCCCAGCCAAGCCTATTGTAAATCTTGTAACAAGGTGGTTCACAATTGTGGATTTGAAATCCTTTAACAAGGTAGTCTTTAACAGGACTTATCTCCTAACAGAGATCTGGATTCCTAACAAGATCTGTTCTGGTGAAGAACATTGTAAGGCCTTAACTAGTTTGACCTTAACCGGTCTGGTTACTACTCTGTAGATAGTTGACTTGTGAGTCTTACTCACCGTGGTTTTTCCCATTTGGGTTTCCACATCAAAATATCTTGTGTTATGATGATTGTGCTTCTATGGGTGAATGCTCTATTTGCTATTTGGCTTGTTTATGTTTTAACCGGTTTGTTGTTTAAAGTACTACACCGATCTACTAGAAAATTGTTTAAGAATTTAATTAAGTATTTAGGCATACTAATTCACTCCCCCCTCTTAGTATTCATCACTTTGGTTTTCTACGAATTATTCTAAGATGTGTTAAGATTGGTGCATGATCTTCGTTTTCATTAGGTGCATTATGTCCATTGATCACATCAAATTAAAATGGTATATCTTCTTCAATTTCATTAAAATTTTCATTCACCGAATCATTTTCAAATGTTGTATGTTCATTGCATTCATTAGGTGCTGGTGCAGGAGCACCTAGTGAAGCTAATGGAGCACTTCATCAAATTTTGGTGTGAAATGGCCTATGTTGGTCAAGATTGAATAATGGACTTGTCGTATGTCCAAAGAGTGTGTTTAGTGTGTTTAGTGTCTTTTGTGTCTTAGTTTTTTTGTCTGTTGATTTTTTGGTCTATTTTTGACCTATTATGCTTTGTAAGCCTAGAATGGGCAAAATGTGGAAATATAGTCAAAACTCCTTATAAAGCATTGAAATATGTTTGTATGGTTTTATAAAACCATTTCACATGGTGGAGTTAATTCTATTTGGCTCACAAGTCAAAAATGCTCATTGTACCCAAAATTGTCAATGTTGTCAAGCAACATTTTGACAATATTTGGAAAATTTGTGAAAATAAGGCAAAAGGTGATTATTGGTCCATACTTGGGCATTTTTTGGGTGGTGAGTGGCTATTTAAAGCCTCACACAACTTTTTATCAGTTTTTAATTCAAAGAAAAGAATATTTCAATACAAAAACTCAAGATTTTGTCATTTTTCTCACACTTTTTGCTCCAAATGGTATAACAGTCTGTACTTCCTGAGCATTTGGCCATACTATTTTCATTTGGGAATTTGTGCCATGTTGTTTTGAATCTTTTTCACCTAGTTTTGTGTACTTGTATGAATTTTTATCATTATAGCAAAATTATTTTGTTTTACCCTATTCTCGGTTGAGTAAGGGTTTGGCTTCCATAATGGAAGCAACTTGAATTTCTTTGGCTCTTTCTCCATGGCCTCTAAGAGTCAAGTTTTTGTACATAGCCTTATTGTACATACAAGTTTTTGTCTATTGGAAATGGAAAAAAAAGTGGTTTTTTTTTGCTAACTAGGCGAGCTCCTATAGCCTGACTAGTGAACTTTCATGGTGAAAACAAAGTTGCTCTACAAACCCTCACCAAGTGAACCTTATTTTGGTTTCCCAAGGTGGAATGAATTTTTATTAGAGCTTTTAATCCATATGGAAGAGTGTTCCAATGAATAATTAGTTGAGAAATGCATTTTGAGCCGCCAAAGTATTGAAATACAATGGTTTTTGAGCACTTTTCCTCTTCAAACTTGATTGCACATCAAGTGTTTGTCTTTATTCTTGAAGGGAAGAAGTTGGAAGGCTTAATAATTCTGGTACAAACCTTCTCAAGAGATTTGGTGGTCTGAAGAAGTGTTTGGAATGGTGTTGGGGTGTTAGAAGACTTGAAACCCTTAAAAACCCTTGTTTTTAGGCACATATATATGACAGTCATTGTACAAACCTGTCAGACCTCCTCATAGACAAAATTTGAAAGATCTCCATAAAGGGTATCCATAAATTCAAAGGTTTCATGAGGTGTTTTTGCAGTTTGTGAAGTTATAAGCATTTTAACAGTTTCAGAGGGCTAATTGGGGCTCTTTTCTTGTAGCCTTGTTTTGAGCTTTTCCTCAAATCGGGTAAGAAGATAAATTGAAAGACCCTCAAAACAAGTTGAATTAATCCTAAGAGGATGTTAGAAAATTTTCTAAACCTCCTGCAACTCTTGGTGTGTGATCTTGGTGTTTGGAGCAAAGAAGCAAAGTTTCACCTTTGTGAGACTTGAGAACAAGTTTGAATGAAAACAAGAACTAACATGGTAGGAAGACCTCAAGGTTGGTTTTAAGAATAGAGAAGGAAAGACATCAAGGAAAAATACCTACATAAGTGACAAAACCTTCAACAATTACCTTTGAGGGAACTTGCAAGCCAAATTGATTACAAACACACAATTTGAGCCAATTTTTGAGTATCTCCCTATCAAGTGCATTCATCATATGTATTTGAATTGGTGTACATTGATCATTTTTATTTGGTGCATTCATCATATCAATTTCAATTGCTGAATGTTCATCACTTTCATTAGGTGCATTAGATGATGTACCTTCACGTAATCTCCTCATACGCTCCCTTTGTCTTTCCTTTGCTACCTCTCTTTGTTCATTTGTTCCTCTCTTGTTCTTTCCCATTGTCCTACACATAACATCATGATGACAATCCACAATCAAATAGAAAAAAAACAACAAATGATCATCATTTTGTTATAATCTAAAGTAACAATAATAAAATAACTTTAAAAAAACCAAAATACAAGACAAATCAATCACGATCAAAGCAAAAAAACAACAAATGATCATGATTTTGCTACCGTCTAAAGTAACAATGATAAAATAGCTTCAAAAAAAATCCAATATATGAGACAAATCAATCATTCCAAAGAAAAAGTGATAAAAGAATATGAAAACTTGACTATTACTGTCCCAGAAAATCATGTGCAAAAGCAGTTGAGCCTTCAAACAACTTGCAACATTGGTTTTTAGGCCGTTGGGACTAAAATATATTAATATTTTCCCATAACCCATACGGGTTATGGAAACCTTTTATGTGAATGTTCACAATTTCCCATAACCTATACAGGTTATGGAAACCTTTTATGTGAACATTCACAATTTCTCATAACCTGTACGAGTTATGTAGAACTAGAAGTTTTGGCCTTAGTTCTACATAACCTATATGGGTTATGTAGAACTAGGAAAAGGAGAGGGGGAGAGGGAGAGGGAGAGAGAGGGAGATTGGGGAAAAGAGAGGGGGAGAGGGAGAGAGAGGGAGATTGGGAAAAGGAGTGGGGGAGAGGGAGAGAGAGAGAGAGGGGGGGGATGGAGAGAGGGAGGGAGATTGGGAAAAGGAGAGGGAGAGGGAGATTGGGAAAAGGAGAGAGAGAGAGAGAGAGAGAGAGAGAGAGAGAGAGAGAGAGAGAGAGAGAGATGGGGGGGGAGGGGTAAGAGAGAGAATAGGGGAAAGGAGAGGGAGAGATAGGAATATTGGGAAAAGGAGAGGGAGAGAGAGAGAGAGAGGGGGGGGAGGGGTAAGAGAGAGAATAGGGGAGAGGGATATTGGGAAAAGGAAAGGGAGAGAGGGAAAGATAGGAATATTGGGAAAAGGAGAGAGAGAGAGAGAGAGAGAGAGAGAGAGAGAGTAGGAGATAGGAAGAGAGAAATAGAATAGGATAAGGAGAGGGGGATGGAGACAGAGAGTTAGAGACAAAGAGAGAAGAGGTTAAGGAGAAGGGGAGGGAGGAAAATTGGGAAATTGAGAGGGCGAGAGGGAGATTGGAAAAAGGAGAGGGAGAGAGACAAAGAGAATAGGATAAGGAGAGAGAGAGTGGGAGAGAGAGTGGGAGAGATAGATGAGAAATTGGGAGAGAGGGAGAGGGAGAGGGAGGGCAGAGATGGGGAGAATAGGATAAAGAGAGGGAGAGGGGGAGAGAGAGTATAGGAGAGAGAGAGGGAGAGAAAGAGAGATAAGATAACGAGAGGGGGAGGGAGAGGGGGGAGAGGGAGAGGGAGGGGGAGAGAAAGAGAGAGGAGGGGGAGAGGGTGAGAATAGGATAGGATTGTGTGTGTGTGTGTGTGTGTGTGTGTGTGTGAGAGAGAGAGAGAGAGAGAGAGAGAGAGAGAATGGGATAGGAAGAGAAAGTAAGAGGAGGAGAGGGTGAGAGAAGCGTGAGGTGGAGAGAGATGAGATAGAACTCAAGGAAGATAATTAGGGCTCAGAATAGAAAAAGACAATGATGGGGGAAGGAGGACAAAAGAGAGAGGAAAAGAAGAGATACATGCATGTATACAAACATATATTCATATATCTATATAAATATATGTATATATAACTATAGATATGCATATATACATACATAAACACATATTATATAGGTATGTCTAAAATTTGTGTAGTAAATGCTAAGTTTACGAGCATACATTATTATGTCTTCATAACCCATACGGGTTTTGTGAAACAAAAAAAAATGTTTTTAGTTTTACATAACCCATACAGGTTTTGTAAAACACAAAATAATGGTTTTAGTTCTACATAACCCATACGGGTTATTTAGAACTGTGAATAGTAATTTTTGCTTTTCAAAACCCGTGCGGGTTTTGTAAGGAAAGACAGATGTGGAAACGCTCTCCTATCATCAATTCAATAGGGGATCAAGCAAGAATGCCTTTTAAAATTCTTTTGCAACACATTAAGCTGACACAGACAGATGATTCAAATATCCAAACACACAAAGAAATAACACCAAGATTTACGTGGGAAAACCCTTATGGGAAAAAACCCACCACCCAACTGAAAGACTACTTTATTTATAGTAAAAATATTACAATAAAGATACAGTCTTAATAGAGAAGGTATTCATTCTTAGTCTACACAGTTCAAAACTCTGCTATAACATCATGCATAAAATTCAAGACTACAAACATGCAAGACTACAACAATGTAGCCTCTTTGCATCCCTTCGTAGTCACTCCATTCTGCTATGATCAGCACAGACCTATCGCTTCACTCTGCTCTGCTCAACCATCATTCAACTTATACTCTACTTGACCACACTCTGAATTATACAATAACTCCCCACAAAATACAACAATGATCACTCTGATCCTCTGACTACAAACATGCCATCTGTCGAATCAGATCATTACATTCTTGTTAGTTAGAATAACAACATCAGAGTGTAACCGTTGAGCGACTGCCAGTCGGTTCATGAACTCATGGAAACCAATTATCCCACATTCATCCGGAAGTCGGGTCGGTTCGTATTCAAGTACCTCGATAGAAACATTCTGAGTGTCCACCTACTTGTCTTTTGGACTTCGGTCTGGGTGGCCATCCGCAGTAGGATATTTCCCCATCTGCCATCGGAAAGACTCCAAACGAGTTACTCTGATCTCCCGATGACCCAGAGATGATCCCATCGAGACATCGGCAAAACCTTCTTGCTGTCTCCTCGATTGTCGAAGGCGACCTCATCGGGTTTCGGCATAACATCAAAACTATTACTCTGATAAGCAGAGATACACCGATGATCCAAGACGGAACCATTAGGTGTCGACACAAGAAGAAACTCGAACTCCTGATCCTCGATGACACCAAAGGCAGATCCATTGGCCATCGGCATAAGGAAGAACATCAACTCCCGATCGCCGATGACATCGAATGCGGCCCGATAACATCGAAGGCAGATCCATTGGGTATTGGCACAATCATAAAACTTCACTCCCGATATCCGATGGCGTATCAATAGCTTGAGATCGGAACCATCGGGCATCAGTCGGACTTCAACATGGCTTCTTCGATAGCTAATAGCGCTCTGATGACCCAAGGTGGATCCATCGGTTATCAGCACAACTCCCATCCAATCCTCCTGATAGCCGAAGTTACCACAATGACCGAAGTCGACTTCGTTGGGTCATCGGGATGACTTATAAACCGCTATTCTGATATGAAAAGAATTCCAACCAAAAGACAGCTAACACATTGGGACTTCGGTGTAGTGAATGACAATAATTACGCGAAGTCGAGTTCATCGGCCAAGGTTACTTTGATAGGAAGAGTCCATTGGGCAAGCACAACCTGATACCTTCCTGCAAGCTATTCCATTGGGGTAAGTTACACCGATAAACCCGAACATGGGTCAGGAGAATTTGAGGCATATTTCCAATAGGTTTTGGCTTGGTAAGAGGGTTGGAAAATGACCCTAAGGCTTGCAAGCCCATTTTCCCCCCTTTTTTGTCCCTTTACACGTTTTTTCATCCTCCAACATGATTTCTCGACTTCATCGTCATCAGGTTTACAAATGATCAAGTGGGTATCTCTAAAATTACTACCATAATCTCACACATCTTCTTAATTTTCTGACCATATAATTTATTCTATGTTTGGACAACATTAGCATAGTAAACTTTAATTTTCTTTATTAGTGCCTTGACAGTCCTCACAGACATATGTCTACCATTTTTTTAATAACTTTTGATATCTTGACCAAATTCAAAATAAATTACATATTATTGTTCTACACTAGATTCTATACACTTTAAAAAAAAAAGTTTGCATTTTTTAGTATTTTGATGCAAGTTATGCCCAACACACGAACAGGTACCAAATTTTCAGGATGCAGTCACTTCAAAAAATCATAATAAAAAAAATACTCAGCGGAAAAATACAAACAAATACACAACTTCTAGATCTCACTCGTACCTATCATCCTACTGAATGGTTTTGCAAAATACTAAATCTAACTATATATTTTGTGCAACGCATGAAAACAGCTATGTTATATTTTTTTTGAAAAAATCAAAAATGGTTTTTCATGCGTAAAAGGTTTGACTCTCTTAATCTTATCCAATTTTTAAAAAAATTAGTAGTTTAGAAACTAGATTCAGAGTACTAGAATTATTATTCTTTTCTCAACTCCTAGTTTTGAGTGCATTCCCTTCAAATATCTCTTTGAAGTTCACATTTACCTGTTTTCAAAATTTTAAAAAAAAGAAAAAAAAAGTGGCCACTTATACCCCCCTTTTTGTTCACCATCTTGGTGCACTTACCCTCTTCAGGGCATATTCTCAGTCAGCTACATTCTCCATGAACTGAATCTTTGTACCTCTTAAATTCCTTTCTAACATTTTGCAGCTCTTCTAGTGCACTAACCAATTCACATTCAAGATCATCTTTGGCTTCATCTTCATCATCACTCTCGAACACATCTTGTCGGTAAGAGTGATCTGCATGATTACTCTCTGATGTGTGCCTCTCATCTTCTGATTCTTGAAAAAAAAAGAGGTGAGTTTCCTCTTCATCATTTCTGTTGCTGCAAACAGATCTACCTTCATCATCTATAGACACATGTGCTTGATTTCTTTTCTTGTTTCGACAAACTGGTTTTGCAATGCAAGGTTCATTGCCATAAAGTTTCTTCAATCTATCCCATAGGCTTTTAGCAGATCTGCATCTGTCCACCTGTGAGGAGACATCATCGGATAGCCCACTGAGTATGGCCTCCATAGCTTCATCATTACATTTGTTTCTCCTTTCTTCTTTAGGACTGGTGGGAGGACTGACTTTACCATGGCATCCATTTACTACTGACATCCATACATCAAACCCAAGGAAGGATAGGTAGATTTCCATCCTACAACTCCAAACATAAAAGTTTGAACCATCAAACACTAGAGTAGGGGATGACACTAAATAGAACATTGTGTTAAAATACCAGAATCTACCCAAACTGGAGAAAGGTTATTAATCGAGAACCTAGGCTCTGATACCAATTATTGAACACAAGATGCCACTGAGAGTGGGGGGGGTGAATCAGTGATTTCCAAAACTCTTGACCCTTTTAACTCCAAGAGAGATTACCAGATACAAACCTAGAACCAAGAAAACCCACCGGTAAGATAAAACTAGACAACACAATTCAACCTCACAAGTGCCACATCACATAACACCGGTATATACGAGGAAAACCCAAGATGGGAAAAACCTCGGTGAGAAATGTTGATGGAGTCTACTGCAATAATATAGGTGTGTGGGTGTGAGCCACCATATGAGATTTGTGTGTAGATGTGTGAGGGTTATTTCTATCAAGTTCATTCAACTATTTTCCTTTGAAAAAGGTTTATTTTTAGATCATCTCATTTTGGCCTCTTACTCCTCTTCTTAATCGTAAGTGGAAATGCATATTCATCTTTCTAAATTTTGGATCAAAATGGGTGCTCAAATATGAAAGTCAAAAAATGATTTTGATACGCAAGTGTTGGCCCGAATGTTTTTATATTGCAAGCTACCTATTGGGGGTAGATTGAAATGTATAATGGTTCAGCCAATCAATTGCCCTTTTTGCCTATGTGTTGAGAATATGAAATATGTATTTTGGGAATGCATGTTTGTTAAAAGAAATGGTTATCCGTGTTTAAATTTTTTCCTTTCATCTTCTATCATGAGCTAAATTGGAAAGAAGCTATCTTTGGTTTTGGCATACATAACAATGTTATTTCTAACTCTATTAGACAAGTTATTTTAAAACATATTTGGAAGGGTAGATGTTTTGTAGTGTTTTCTAAAAAAAATCACGAGACAAATGGCACTTTAAGGCTTTACTTTGACATTTTTCTAAAGGTGGCCCTTTCGTTTTTGTAGCTCCAATGTAAGAAGAATATGAAAGCAATGGATAAGCTTATGCGAATTAAAGAGTAGGTGTTACAATTTTAGTTTGATAACAATGTTTGTCAATGTAATTTTTTTCAATATATGAAATGAATGTCTCTCCTAACCATTTAGTGACTACTTTATACTCTTGGTCAGACAATGTTTAATTCCTTTAAAGCTTCTTGTTGGTAGATTTCATTCTTTGTAATTTGCATTGATTCTACCAAAAAAAAGAAAAAAGTTGATCTATGTGGATGAGAGAGAAAGTATGAGAGAATGTGCATATCAAGTTGATTAGGACTTGGTTTTATTGCAGACTATACACCAATAACTATACATAAAAATGTGTATAGATAAGTGAGAGGGCCCTATGGTGGGGCACTGTAATTTAGTGCTTCCCAAAATTTGTGTTAAAACTTTTAAATATTTTAAAATTTTGTAGGGAAACTTACTTGTCAAGTCCCCTACTTAAAAAATTGGTTTCAAGTTCACATGGTCAAACATAATGCCACATCACATGCCTTTTTTGCCAAGGTGTCCAAAATGGTCCCAAAAAGAAGGAAGATCCAAAGTTGTGCACGAAGTCATCTTTATTGGTGTGCTAATGTGACATCACATAATTGGTCACTTTTTAAAATTTATTAGAATCTTTTTATAATAAGTATTGACATGATACTTATTTTGGACACAGCTATTCTGGCTCCAAAATGTTAGTGTTGCACCGAAGACATGCATATCCATGCCTAGTTGTTGGTGGTCCCACACACGAGGAATGAAGAGCTGGACATGGCAGTACATCACGTAGGTTGGGGCTTTGATGACATGGAATCACTGGAAAGGATGTACATACAGCACATCATGTTGTCGGATTTTAGGGTGCATATAACACACAATTGGTCCTTTGCAAACCGCTAGAGTTGCGACCACAGAAGGATTGGTTGGACGGGCAGGAAAGTAGTGGAAGACAATTGTCTCCCACTGCTATACTTGTACAATAACACATAGGACTGAAAAATTAGGTCAATAACCACACATTTAGGGTGGGATAAGGGAGAACACCTCCCACACTTCGCATATCTTATCTTGCATGGTCAACTTGTTGCGGTTACTTTGATGCAGGATAAGGGGGGACCACATGGTTTGTCCTTGGATAGCTTATCCCGCACAACCCTCATATCTCACTGGAATGTATGCGGGATAAGGGGAAAGCCTTTCTGCCTTGTCACATATCTTATCCCATGCGATGTCACCCTGGGCATTCCTTGGTCGTAGGATAAGGGAAAAGAAAACCTCTCCAACACTTTCTTATCCCATGCGGTCTTTCTTTGAATTTAACTCAACCGTGAGATAAGGGGGTGACCCTCTCGGGCCCTTCGGGCCTTATATTCTGCTCAGCGCAGGATAAGGGGAAGATACCCCAAAATATTATCCCGCACGATATTTTTCTTTTTCTTATCCATACGCGGGGGAAACCTGAAACTGCCTAGGCGGTCAATAACATGCCATGTAGATAACATGAGGAGGTCAATAACACAACTCAGTCAATAACACATCATGTTATTGGCATGCGATGCTCTAGCTAGTATTTTCCTTATCCAATTTAATAAAATAATAATGTTATTCTATTCACTTTTTAAGCTCACCATATACTACTCAAAATAAACAACTAAACCTACTTGGAAAGATAATATACCATCCTAATAATGTGGGATTATATTATTCATTTTCCTCACTAATATCTTACAAAGCTAGCTAGAAACATGACATTCCTTGCATACACACCCTATATTTCCAAAAAAGAACGATGAATCCCAAGTTTGTTTAAGATTTTGGGCTCAGTTTATAGAAGTCAAAAATATTTTTTTATACATAAAACAATCTTGTACTTCTATTCAATTATTCAATTGTTATCTCATATACTATAGGAAGATATATGATTTGTTTAAAAAAACATAATACAAGAAAGCACTCCTCAAAAAAATATTTTTATGACAAACCAACAAACCAATGGAAATTATGTGATATCCCAATACCTCCCTTATTACATCATTCTCCAATGGGGATAAGTGGACTAATAATATTTGATGAAACATTTAGTAGTTCATAAAAAATACACTACTCGTGACAAGCAATAGCGGATCTACCCTCACTATGCTTCCTTAATAGGATTGACCTTATTGGAATTCATCCAAGAATAGGGAAGAACACATATACTCATATATCCAAGCACAGGGATAAACACATCTATTTGAGGTCATACACAAATTTTGGATGAGAGAAAACACTTCTATCTATCATTACTTTTGAATAGGACAAACTTCTATTCATGGTAATTATGATTGACATAGACACATCCAATCATAATCAAAAAATATGATTAAGACTAAACATCACCCAACAAATGTGATTAGGGACAAGCACATCCAATTGTAATTAGGGACAAACACAACTAAAAACAATATTAAAAATTTACCTAATTCCAAATTTATTATAGCATTATTAAAGTCTTCAAATTATTGAATATAACAAAGATCCTAGTGGTTTCAGTTAAGGCTAGTATAATTTACCTCAAAGAGTTTTACTAATACTTTTTTTGATGATTTATAAATGGGGTTTTCATAGTTAGATCTTAATAAAATTTTGCCTATTAGGCCTATAATTTATTGGTAACTTAAAAGTGACCCTGAACACCCATCAAGAAGGTTTTGAATAGGGAATGTTTCTAATATAACCTTGTACTTGATGATACATTGAGCCACATTTTATATATTTTATATGTTTTCACAAGTACAAGTCTTGTTCACAAAGGGTATCTGCACCAAGTTGTAGTACCAAAAGGGGGTCATAAGATGCCACTTTTTTTCTAAAATCAACAAACTTTGAACTTCAATGACAAATCGAACATAGTTACACTCCAAATTTGAAGATGTAACAAGAACAAGAGTCAGAGTGCTTCCAGTCTACTTTCTAAACTACTAATTTTTTTTGAAAGTGGTGGAGATTAAGGGCTTGAAAAAGGGGGGCCACAAAAAGTGGTAATGTTTTTATGCAAAAAACATAACATAGCGTCTATTGTGGCCCCCCTAAAATGTTAACTTTTTTTTGAATTTTTAAATTCGCTTCTGTAATAAATTAGATAACACCTTGTAGTTTATGCCGGATTTTTTGACTAATTTTTTAATGCGTGTATGATTTTTTACTAATTTTCGAAGTGGACACATCTTGAAAAACAAAAATTTGAGTGTGCTCCCCCCTAAAATCATTGAAAACTAATCCAAAATAATAAAAAAATGTTTTAAATTGTGTAGAATGGAGTCTAGTTTCTAAAAATGTAAGTTTCTTCAAAATCTGATGAACATGTAAAAACTATACTCAAAATACTACATGTTGGTTTTTAACCAAAAAAGGACACACTAACAAAATAAATTATAGATGAAAGCCTTAATAAAATCAAAATGCAAAAATAATTACATGCTTGGATAGATAAGATAGAGCTCGAGTTCACTATGGTATTTTTTTAGTTTCATTGAAACATATGCAAACCCACCTCTCTCTCCCCCACTAGGTTTCTCACTTATCTAATTGTCCACCCTCTAGTTCTCTCCTCCCTCTCCATCTTTCTCTCCCTTCCCGTTACCCCTATCTATTTATGAACTGTCTCCCTCTCTTCTCTCTCTCCAAACCTAGATCTATCTCCTTATTCTCTAGGTCTCTCACTCCCTCCATTTCTACCTCTCCATCCAACCCCTCTTACTCATCTCTTTGTTCTTCTATATCTTCTCTTCTCCCTCCCTCCCCTCTCTAGGTCTCTCCCTTCCTTTCTTCCCCTCTCCATCTCTATCTCCATCCCCCACTGTCTCATCATCTCTCTTCCTCTCTTATTCTCTATCTTCATTATCTAGGTCATACTCCCTCAATCCCCTCATACTCCTCTCTCTCTTTATTCGTTCATCTCTCCTCTGATCCCTCCCTCTTATTTCTCGGTATCACCCATATATTCTTCCTCTCTCCCTCTCTATCCTCCTCTCACCCCTTATCCCCATCTCTCTCCCTCTTCCCTACTAATTCTTATTCTCTTTACCATCTACATCATCAGCTTTCCATCACACCCTCTCTACCCCTCTCTAGGTTTCTCCTTCTTTCTCTCTCCACCTATCTACATATCCATCAATATCTCATTACCAACCTCTCTCTATTCTCCTCCATCTATCTCAACCCTCTCTCTCCCCCTATCTAGGTCTCTCATGTATCTCTCCCCCTCTAGGTATCTTATATCTCTATATAACCCATCTCTAGTTCACTCCCTCCCTTTTCACTTCTCTCCCTACCTTCTTATCCCTCTCTCTCTCTCTCTTCTTTAAATTATCTATCATTTTCTTCTCTTTCTCCCTCACCTATCTACCTCTCTAGGTCTCTCACTCCATTTATACCTCTCCCTCTCCCCCTCCTTAACCCTCTCTTTCTCTTTTCTCTCTCTCCCTCCTCTTCTCTCTCATTCTCCTAAGTCACCAGCTCTCCTCTTCTATCCCCCTTTATCTATCTCACCCCTCTCTTCCCATCTAGCTATCTAACCTCTCACTCATCCTCTAGGTATCTTTGTAAGGGGCAACACATGTGTTAGAATAGATGAAATATAGAGAGTATGAGAGAGTAGGAGAGGAAGACATATATGAGGGAAAGGAATGAGGAGATAGAGATGGAGGGAGAGACATGGGGAGGGGGGAGAGAGAGAGAGAGAGGTGATAGAGAAGAAAGAGAGAGGAAAATGGAGAGATAGAGAGAAGTATCAATACCACCGTGCTACCCTCAACCCTATCTACCCTAAACAATGTTCCATCAATCTTGTACACTATAACCTATACCTAGATGGGAGAGAGAGGGGAGACATACATACACGGGCATAGAGAGAGGTGCCTAATGAGGAATAGATGGAGTGGTATATAGGTGGAGAGAGGAGGGAGAAACCTAGAAAGGAAAGAGAGGGAGAGAGAAGCTAGGAGGAAGAGGTGATTGTTGACACTCTGGTGCAATTTGTATGACCAGTGAATGATATGGTTGTCATTGTTGGCAGCATCATCTCCTAAGTCTTCACAGTCTATCGGTAGTAAGTAGACTGGTATACTGAGGTTAACTGGTTAAGAAATGAGTAAACAGGGTAAGTAGGAGTAGACCGACACACAAGAGATCAAATGACAAGTAGTGAGTAGACCGGCGTGTTAGAGTATTCGGGTATTTACTTGATTAATTAAACAATATTTGTTTAATTATTTAAGTTCCCTTTATCTCTTTTACACTTAAGCTAACTTTAGGTGCATAATAATTAATTCTTTTATTAATTTTTATGTGCAAACCTAGGTTTTCCTTTTTAGGGTTTCTTGACCTATTAAAGGTTGAGTTCTTTCTTTTCATTGTAAGGAGGATTATTACATTACACTTTTTGTGAATATTGAGCTCTCTCTTTTTGAGGATATTTTCTGTGTATTTCTTTCTTCTATGATTTGCTTCCTTGCTTCTCCTTGTAACAGGTTTTTCAGCTTGCAGATATCATTTGGGTTCCTATGGTGTTGTATTTTCTCAACTCCAATATGGTATCAAAGCTTCAGATCTGCAGCTATTTGTTCTTGTTTTGAGAATTTTTGCATTGGAAGCAGATCTGGGGTTTCAGAAAGTTTTTTTTATGCACCTAGGGATAGGATTTTTTTTTGAGCACTTTGGGCCTAAATGGACCTCACCATCGTGCTCAGAAGGCCCAAAAAGCCCTATAGTCATATAAAACTTAACCTTTTTTGGTTCCTGAGCCTTTAGGAGTATTTTTCTCCAGATCTAGACCGTATGACACTGGCACGTAGTTTGAGAAATTTTTTTTTTGCCTTTTTACGGTATGCAAGCCGAAATTTTGATTTTGTGAAAAAAAAAAAAAATCAAAAAATCTTTTTAAAAAATCAAAATTTTCTTGGGGTTCCCATGGTATGCAGGGTATCGTGGGACCCCTGCAACTATTACAGACTTTTCCAGGCCTCAGGCCCCATGCCCCCATCCGGCCCCTACCGGCTCTGGCTCCTGTCGGCCTCCCTACGGCCCCCATCGGCCCTGACCATCTCCGTCGCCGCTGCACCCCCGGTCGCCACTGCACCCTACTGCCACTGGTCTCCCTGCGACCCCCGTTGCCCGCAGGTCCCTGTCGGTCGCCATTCCCCGCCACCTCAGCAGCCGCCCGACCCATCTCATCATCGCTCGGCCCATCAGTCGCCCTGAATCTGCCGCCTGGCCCACCAGCCACCCTAGCTCCACCCGACTACCACCGGAGCACTGGCCACCTCCGCCTGCCCCAGCCACCAGACTACTCCTTTCTCTTAATTGGAAGGGGGGTTTGGTTTTTTGGCCTTATCTTGGGCATATAGAGTCATTTTTTCGAAAATGAATAGGCGTCAAAAAGCTGGTTCTGAGCCGAACCTCGTGATGTTGGTATTTTTTTTTCCAATTTTGCTGTTTGACTATGTTTTTTTCAGTCAAAGTAGGGTCTCATTTTTGCACTCCGGAAGCCATAAAATGAGCATCTGAATTCCATTTTTCAAAAACTTTATATCGTTGGAAATATTGTCCTGTGTACTTTCCAGCCATATGAGTTTTCATTCCAGATTCTGCTCCAGGAATGTTTTATTTAGTTTTTTGCTTTTCAGTACTCTAGTGGATATCTTGGTTGTTTCGGGTCTTAGGATATCTTCTCTGAGTAGGATGTCTCTATTTTGGTTCTCCTTTCTATTTCTAGTCTTCTTATCATTGTAGCATTGTATTTATGCAAACACACCGAGATAAAGTGTCATCATGCATTGTTTACTTGGGATCTTGCACATCTTGTGCCTTATTGTACATGCACTACATATAAAGTGCCATGAGGGGGTTGATGTTTGTCTTTTGTTTTCCATCTACCTTTGTCCAGTGAGTGTTCCTTCCATGAAATTTGCCTCATGTTGTGTGTCAAGTGAGTGTTCCTTTCATGACACTGTGTGTTGTCTTTGCGCCTTCGATGTTCCTGGTTCTTCGTCATGTAGTTCTTGTTGGCTGTTATTTTTAGTGTACCTATCCCTCTCCCTCTTCAGCATTATGGGGAGGTTTGTCCTATTGATTCTAATGCTTCTATGGTTTGATTGATTAGCTCTTTAGGCTTTGGTGTTTTCATGCCATCTGTATCTTCGATTTCAGTTGTTTGCCTTGTTTGCCTTCTGATTCGAGTAGTGTCATTTGAGGGCACTCATACAGATTATAGTCTTCTCTACCTGGTCATGTTCTATTTCAGTGGAGGTTCTTCAGATCGGCAGTTATTCTTTGACAGTATTTGTAGGTTCTTCATGCTTCAGTGGTGTTCTTTTCCATCTCTTTTTGGAGTAGAGTTTTTTCCACATGGTTTTCTCTATTTCTCCAGTTCATAGAGATTTCATTGTATTTGGGTACCTGATCAGGCCTTGTTGTCGAGACCCATCTTTCTTGCTTTCTGTAGTTGTTCTAGGTTTTAGCTTCTCCCTAAGTCTAGCTTAACGGGGGGTGTTAGAGTATTCGGGTATTTACCTGATTAATTAAACAATATTTGTTTAATTATTTAAGTTCCCTTTATCTCTTTTACACTCAAGCTAACTTTAGGTGCATAATAATTAATTCTTCTATTAATTATTATTTGCAAACCTAGGTTTTCCTTTTTAGGGTTTCTTGACCTATTAAAGGTTGAGTTCATTCTTTTCATTGTAAGGAGGATTATTACATTACACTTTTTGTGAATATTGAGCTCTCTCTTTTTGAGCATATTTTCTGTGTATTTCTTTCTTCTGTGATTTGCTTCCTTGCTTCTCCTTGTACAGCTTGCAGAGATCATTTGGGCTCCTGTGGTGTTGTATTTTCTCAACTCCAATACGACACATAAGAGGTCCACCGACTAAGCAGAGAACAGATCGGTATACAGGAGGAAGCTAGCTAGGTAGATTTTGATCGGTATACTGGTAGAGTCTGTAACTGACAGACTGGTAACGTTCAGTTAACATTCAATTAAACTGACAATCTTATTCAATCAACTAGAAGACTTATCGGCATGCTCAATTGTCTTGACAAAGATTCCTGCAATGATTTCAGGAGAGTGATTTAAGGCATGGTAACAAAATTTTGAATAGGATGTTTTAGAGGGAAAGTTTGCGATAGACTGAAGGGATAATAAATTCACATAAATCATTCTTGAGAAGGTTGTTGTTCATGTGAATAAGGAAAATGTGAAAGTGAACACAAGGGGAGTTTAACAGAGTGCAGAGCCGAGTGACAGAGGACCGACAGAGTCTAAGCCAAGGATCAAAAAATCGACAGAGGGCAAAGCCGAAGGCTCATTCAGGAAATCGGTGTTGTGCAGAGCAGATACAATCGATGCAGATATAGTATGATTTTTAGTCTGATTTGATCAAGCTATTAGTAGCCACTCCAGTAGATCATCTTTATGTTGCTCTCTAACCATTGCAACAAAAATCCCTTAATAGGGTGTACTTTAATAGGTCCCATTGTAAAAATCCCTTAATCGAGTGTCATCTTAATTGATGATCTTAAGACCTTTGATAAGGCTACCTTTAACAGGGTAAAGACACTAGCATGCCTTACAGAAAATCCCTTAACTGGGTGGCACCTAACAATGTCTTTGTAATCTCCTAATAGGGATGGTTCCTCACCGAGCGTACTCCAAAAGAGTAAAAATTTTGTGAGTTCCTACTCACACCATGGTTTTCTCCCATTTGGGTTTCCATGAGATAAATATTGGTGTCACTGTGTATCTTTTCATGCATGCTTATTCTTCTGTAGTAGTTATTTATATTGATGATTGTTAAGTTAGTGTAAACTTAAGTCAAAAGTTTTAATTGAGCAAAACCAATAAAGTGTTGATTCACCCCTCCCCTCTCAGCACCGGTTAGGACTAACATTTGGTATCAGAGCCATATTCCTCTGAAGTGAAGATTGACAGCTTGAGGATAAAGATCATGGAAGAGTACTGGTATCAGAAGTAGATTGATGAAGCAAATGAAATCATTTCTCGGTTGAAAGAGAGACTAAGAAAATCTCTTGCAAAAAGGAAGGAATTAGCTCAATAGCTAAATGAGAGTGAGGACATCATAGATCAACTCTTTGAACAAAATGGATCTGAAGAAGTTGAAGAAGCAGTCTCAGAACTCATGGAAAAGAACAACAAACTGACCGAAGAAATCACACATCTCAAAAGAGAACATGAAGGCCAGGCCCTAAGAATGACTAAGATACTGGAAGCCAGTAGAAGTGTTGATGAAAGAAAAAGGGAAGAAGAAGAAGAACTGTCAAAGGATGAAAGAGCCAGGAGGCTTGCTGAAGATTCTCTAAGAGAAAATGATGCAATCATGATTGAGAAAGATGAAGAAATCCAAATTCTCACTCAGGAGAATGAATATATAAATAAGCAACTGCATGACAACACAAAAGAAAAAGAAAAGATGGTGAAAGAGATTGAACAACTCAAGAGTGAGTTGAAAGCTGAGAATGAGAGAAATGAGAAGCTGAGAAAATTCAATGAAAGCTCTGAGAAGTTAGATAAATAGTTGAAGGCTCAAAGAAGAACAAAAGAAACCACTGGTCTTGGTTACCCTAGTACAGGTCCTATGGAAACTGGAGAATCATCTAAATCCAAATGGATGAAGGATGATAAAAGGAACCATTCTGAAGTGAAAGGTATGAAGTTCTCTAAATCCTCTTGTAATCATTGTGGTAAATCAGACCATAAGATTAATGACTGTAGAAATAAATCAGTTAGTCAAAAGAAGAATTTCGCATTTGATGGTTACTGCCATAATTGTCATAAGTATGGTCACACTGCTTATGAGTGTAGATCTCAATCTAGCAGTATGTCAAATAGATACATTTTAATGGGCATTGCTTCACATGCAATAAGTTTGGACACAAATATGAAGAATGCAAGCTCAAGTCAAATGTATCAAGACAACCATTCAAATCGGTTAGTCTTAATAAAAGGAATAATCAATTCAAAGCCACCTGTTTCACCTGTGGTAATTTTAGTCATGTTGAAACAAATTGTAGAGTGAGAATGGGGTAGAGAAATAATGCTAGACCGTGGAGGACAACTAGTATGGCATGTTTCAATTGCCATAAGATTGGTCACTTAGCTAGAGAGTGTAGGAATCAATCCTATAACCGGTTTGGGAACAAGAACTGGTCTAGCAAGAAGAAATGACAAAATGTATTGTAAGGAAAGAAGACAATTGGAGAGGTGGAGAATGAAATAAAAAAGACATGGATCAAGAGAAAAGAAAGCAAAGAAGGAGAAAATCTTCTAGAAACCAAGTCATCATCCACCAGTGATGACAGTTCCTCTTCAAACTAGGCATACCAATGCTCAGGGGGAGCACATATGGTAAGATTTTGAATACCCTTAACAAATATAAGGATATGTCTATCTGTATAGTTGTGATTCATAAAAGCTAGTCTAAAAGTTCTTGGTTGAAGAATGACTTGTGAGTTAGTTATTTGTATATCGATATCGGTAACAAACAACTGGTAAAGTCAAATCGGTGTACTTTAAGTTGTAAGTGTCAAAACTAACTGTTGTATTATAACACCGATAAATCTCAACAGATACATAAGGAAATGTCAACACATTTTCATTTATCCTACTTTTCTTGTGAAATCTCTCAAGCTCCTGTGCAATCAAAGGCGATTGGAATCTTGCTAAGCTATATTTTATGCAGAAAATCCGAGCAGAGCAATAGTGGTGTTTGGTATTTCTAAGGAGAAGGTATTCAACTTCGTCTGAGAGAAGCTTGTTTCAAGGTCATCATAGCAGTGTTGATATCGACTCCTGTGTTGGTTGAAGTTATCAAAGAACCCCAACCCGAGTTCAAGCTGCATCCGATGAAAGCCGGTGAGATCGACATGACTGGTGCTTTATCGCTTTATCATATGTGCCCTCCGGCTTTGGTGTATTGTTGGTAGAAGACATCCACTCCTAAATTCATTGCAAGCTCAAAGAACTTGGAGACAAGTTCATTCGAAATGAGTTTAAAGGGTTTTGTGTTAATGATCAATTGAAGGCAGAATTTCTCTCTCTAAAGACCAAGGGTTTGGCTAATGTTGTTGATTTTCTTGATCAGTTTCATGACGAATGGGTTAGGTATGTACTAAGAAGGTTCATGGTCAATTTTTGTGGTTGGAAGCTCAAGCACTGATCAAGATTACAAAGGAGGTGATTTGAAGAGTGACATGATTTAGTGCAACCAGTGAAGCATTAACCCTAAGAGAAATTTCATCATCTAAAGTCATCCGGTTAACCAAATCCTGCTGTGATAGTAGAGAAATGACAATCACCCATACTGAGGATGTTGAAGTAAGATTTGCCTATATAGTGCTGGGTTACAAGGTTTATCAATCAAGCTGGATGAATAGTATGTCGAGCAGTGCCATACATGCTAGCTATAGAATTATCAAAGAGGAAGCAACCTATGATATTTGTGAGATGATTAAAAGCCAATTTATGGTGAACATGGAAATAATTAAGAAGGACAAGAAGCAATCTTTCAAATATGGCTCACTACTGGTATGTATATTTTTCTATGTGCAAAATGTTTTCCCCAAAAAGGGTAATGTAGTATGGTCAGAGGAGAAACCTATCATGGTTTAGATAGGTGAAATGATTAGGGATCTAGGAAATAAGTTTGATGAAATAATGTGGTGATAATTTAAGGAATTTCAATCTAGGATGCACAAGAGGGAAATAATTTCAACCTTTATAGTGCAAAAATAAAAAGACAACATTTGATTTCTTGTAGACACTGACTGTTGTATCATTCAAGTGGTTCAACTCAGAACCTTTTGGGTTCCACCTATGGGCTATGAGGTGGCAACAAATATTGTTAAAATTCATGTCAATATGATATTGTCTAAACCGGTAGATTCGAAGGAAAAGAGATTTGGAACATGTGAGGAGGCAAGCTTCAAAATAAAACAAGAACTTCAGGTGCCAATCATGAAAAGAAAAGTAAGAAGAATTATTGATACTCTTGACAAGAAATATAGAGGTGAAGCATCTGGTGCCACTGCCTCCACTAGTGCTAGTGAGAAAATAGGGGTCACACCTACTAAAGATGAAGAATTAACAGGTGGAAAGAAGAAAGTGCCAAAGACAAAACCTAAGGGGACTGCAACAACCAAGCCTGCAACATACACAAAAGAAAAGGATTTAGGTACTCCTGTATCTTCCCCAAGTAAAGATAGACTGGTAGGAGTGAATTATACCAGAAAGAAGAAGAGTGATACAAAGCTAAAAAAGGATGAGCAAGAGGGTGATATCATTAACACCCTGTCAGATGTAGAAATTAAAGAGGTTAGAAGGAGTGGAAGAAACAAAGCTCCAATAGTGGATGAATTGGTCCATCAGATCAAAGAATTTAGGGGTTTATTTGGTGTTGGGAGAACATATTCCCTCAGTAATGAAGAAGATAAAAGGAAAATTGAAGAAGCCCTAATCTGAAACTTGCATAAGTTTTGTAGGACACCCAGTGAATTATATGGAATAATCCCATCAGATTTGCAAGATCAAATTGAAGGGGGATGGAAAACAGCTCTGGCTGTTGAGAAAGAACATAGAATAAAAGCACTCATGGAAGTGCAACATGATTTAGACCTTGAGCAAGCTTCACTAGTGGCTGAAGCATGCATTCAACATTTCAAGATAAGGAATAGAATAGGGAGAGTGGCAGTAGGTGAAATTGAAGTAGTGCAAGAAGAAGGGGTTGCCTTGTGGAAGAAAATCATGGATCAACAAAAGGAAGTTGAAGAAGAAATAGAAAAAGAAACAAAACAGAACCAAGGTACAGTTGTCCTTGACAAAGGAAAAGGTAAGGGAAAAATCTATTGAAGATTTTGATGTATTCTCCATCAATGAGATTATAGGAAATGTTGTGTTAGATATTCCCAATCTAGCAAAGGATATTTAGCAACCGGTTCACACAACACTAGTGAAGGAAGCTTCCCAGTCAAGATGAAGTGATAATTGAAGGCATTCCTTATGAGGATACACCTCACATAACCTCATTGACACCAAATCATATTCTATCAGAAGAAGGCAAAGAGGAAGAGAAGAAAGTAGAGGATAAGAAAGCAATGATGGATACTCCTACGGCAAAGAGGAAGTTAGACTTAGATTATGAAAGTGAAAAGAAGAAGGCAAAAATAATCACAATGACTAGTTCAGAAGTTAATACTACAGATAAGGAAGATGAAATAGAGGAAGAAGAAGAAGGATAATCGATCATAGATATAAAAAAGAAGACTCCCAAGTAGTTGATGAAGGTTTCAGAAAAACTAAAAATTCAAGCTGAAAAGGCTAAGTTAAGAGCAAAGAAAAAGAAGGCAAGAATTCTAAATTCTGCCAAGATAATTCTCTCTAACCTAATCCCTGACATTGTTGTTGATAACACTGCCCCCATCATTGATCAATTAAATACTCTTGTTACATAAATAGGTTCAGAGGCAACTGATCTAGAGAAGGTTGCAATAAGGAAATACAAATCAAAGAGAGGAGATAATTTAATGGAACAAATATCAATTGGAAAAGTTGCCCTCTCTACCCTAACAGAAGAAGTTAGAAATATACTTCATGAAGTTGGTCAATTATTGGTCAATTCTTCGAGCTTTACTGACTTCATTAGAGATCTATAAGACAAAAGAAATCAGACTCAAAAAGAAATTCAAGATCTGATAAATTCTTTTGATCCTCTCACCAATTCAGCATCAATTTTCATTGGCAAGGTCAAACAACTCAATCAGGAAATCAAAAGGTTGAAAGAAGAAGAGGACAAATGAGGTCTTAGTTTGTTAGAGCTACAGTGCTACCTGGCACCAATTATTGACTTCATGCAAATGAACATTAAAGAACCAGACCGCCTCATAAGTGAACCAGACTGCAAAACAGTTGATGATATGGAGGTTTTTATTGTAGTGGTGCATGGACACATCACCACCATGAAACAGGTAAAATCTTCATAGAAATCCTCCTTGAAAGTTGCTAAAGAAAATTTCAAGGATCTTTTTGCTTTACTTTGAAAAATTCTTTTGTATAGTCTTTGCCATTGATGGCAAAAGGGGGAATTTCGGAGACTCGTGTAGTGTGAGTTACAGGGGCCAGAACCGACACAGTTTTGTAGTATTTTCCACCAATGCCAAAGGGGGATTTTGTTGGCACTCTGGTGCATTTTTGTATGACCAGTGAATGATATGGTTGTCATTGTTGGCAACATCATCTCCTAAGTCTTCATAGTCTATCGGTAGTAAGTAGACTGGTATATTGAGGTTAATTGGCTAAGAAATGAGTAAACATGGTAAACATGAGTAGACCAACACATAAGAGATCAACCGGCAAGCAGTGAGTAGACCGACACAAAAGAGGTCCATCGGCTAAGCAGAGAATAGATCGGTATACAGGAGGAAACTGACTAGGCAGATTTTGATCGGTACACCGATAGAGTCTATAACTGACAGACTGGTAACGTTAAGTTAACATTCAGTTAAACTGATAGTCTTCTCTAGTCAACCAGTGGACTTATCAACATGTTCAACTGTCTTGACAGAGATTCCTGCAATGATTTCAGGAGAGTGATTTAAGGCATGGTAACATAATTTTGAATAGGATGTTTTGGAGGGAAAGTTTGTGATAGACTGAAGGGATAATAAATTCACATAAATCATTCTTGAGAAGGTTGTTGTTCATCCGAATAGGGAAAATTATGAAAGCGAACATAGGGGGAGTTTAACAAAGTATAGAGTCGAGTGACAGAGGACCGACAAAGTGTAAGCCAAGGATCAGAAAATCGGTAGAGGGTAGAGCCGAAGGCTCATTCAGGAAATCGGTGTTGTGCAGAGCAGACACAACCGATGCAGATATAATATGATTTTCAGTGTGAACTGATCAAGCTATCAGTAGCCACTCCAACAGATCATCTTTATGTTTCTCTCTAACCATTGCAAGTAAAAACCCTTAATAGGGTGGACTTTAACAGGTCCAATTGTAAAAATCCCTTAATCAGGTGTCATCTTAATTGATGATCTTAAGACCTTTGATAAGGCTACCTTTAACAAGATAAAGGCACTAACAGGCCTTAGACAAAATCACTTAATCGGGTGGCACCTAACAGTGTCTTTGTAATCTCCTAACAGGGATGGCTCTACATCGGGCGTACTCCAAAAGAGCATAGTTTTCTCCCATTTGGGTTTCCATGAGATAAATCTTGGTGTCACTGTGTATATTTTCATGAATGCTTATTTTTATGCAGTAGTTATTTATATTGATGATTGTTAAGTTAGTGTAAACTTAAGTCAGAAGTTTTAATTGAGCAAAACTGGTAAAGTGTTGAGTCACCCCTCCCCTCTCAGCACTGGTTGGGACTAACAGTGATGACCTAGACAATAGAGAGAGGGGAGAGAGAGAGAGATAGAGTAGGGGAGAAAGATATATATGAGAATAAGGAAGGGGGAGACAGAGAGGGAGGGAGAGACCATGGTTCATGGAGAGAGAGGTGAGAGATAAGAGAAAGATGAAGATGGATAGATAGAGGGAGGAATCAATACAAGCACTACCATCAACCCTATGTTCCCTAAACTATGTACCATCAATCTTGTACCTTATATCAATCGTGTATCTTGATACTATACAACCCCTTTCTCTTGTCGATGTTTTAGAGGACTATGGTACCCAAAACCCTAGTCTGAGTGGACTAGGGTGCCCAAGACCCTAGTCCCTCTAAAAGGGGCCTCAATTCAAATGTGTTCCAGTTATGCCTCTGTTCTTTATGACTAAATCTTAATATTTTGATGTCTATGGCTCAGATGGAGCATATTGTTTTACCGTTTTTCTTCCTTGAAACTCATGTTTGTCTCAAGGGGAGTTCTGAAATTTTTGTAAGCAGTATTGGCATTGCTTTTTATATTGTAATAATGGTTCATCTTGGTCATCTCTACAATATCATAGGTGGAGAATGCACTGCTTGGTCTATGTGTTGACATCAATGCCAAAGGGGGAGATTATTGGCTTTAGATTATCATTGATGTTGACAATTGAGAAGATCTAGTGGAGAGACTTGTAGAGATCAAATTGACAGAGATGTTGTTGTCCTAGGCTGGCAGAAGTATTGTTGCAAACATCATATGTCAACAATTGAGAAGATGCAGTGGAGAGACATGCAAAGATCAGATTGATAGAGATGGCGTTGTCCTAGGTTGGCAGAAGTATTGTTACAAACATCATATAACACATCATGTTAGTCACAACAGGAGAAAAGCATGAGGAATGTCAACTGGACATGAAATTAATCTAACTGATTTAACCTAGTTAATATTAACCTAATTGATTTAACCTAATTGATGTTAACCTAATTGATATTTACTTAATTGATACTAACTTAATATCATTTAGGTTAATTGATGTTAACTTCATAATTAACTTCATATCAATTAAGTTAAATCATTTAAATTGATATTAACTTAATATCAACATATTAAGTAATATCAATTTAATTAAAATAAAATAAAAATAAATAGAATATAATTAAAATATATTAAAACTTATACTAAAAATTAATAGTATTGAAAGTTAAAAATAATAATATAAATAAAATATATTAAATAATGAAAATATATAATATAAATAAAATATATTAAAATATAAAAAATATAATATAAATAAAATAGATTAAATATTATACTAAAAATATAATTAAAATATATTAGATAAAACATATTAAACATTAAATAATTTTTGTGTACTTATCTATTATATTTGACATATATGAATATAAACATTTTACTATTTCATTGTGGTTAAAATATACCTACAATTTAGATGAAAGATATTGAAATTGAGTGTTCATATCAAACAGTGAATTGTGATTTTTGCAACTGAGATCACTCAAAAGTTATAGATCATTGATTGTGATCACTAGAACTAGCTGTGACTTTGATTTTTCAAAAAAAAATCTAAAGTCAATAACACAAGTTATATAACCACTTTTTGGAGTCAGTTTATCAAAAGTAGTGCACCCTGCTTAACCAATTTTTTGCAAGGATAACATGACAGATTATTGACCGAGTTTCTGTATAACACAAAGATTAGTCATAGATAACATGATAGATTATTGACCGAATTGTTGAATAACACGAAGGTTTGTATTGGATAATATGATAGATTATTGACCCAGTTGTCGAATAACACAAAGGTTAGTACTAGAGAACATGACAAATTATTGACTGTATTGCAGTATAACTTGAATTTTACTATTAAACGCTCAAAAACTTATCCCACACAACCTTTTTTGACCCATTGACACTCATGTGAGATAAGCTTCCTATTGCTTTCACCTTATTTTCTTATCCCGTGTTGTCCTAGACAAGTCTATTTTACCCCTGCAGGATAAGAAAGTTATTCTTGCTTTCGTGTGTCCTTGTGTCTCCTTATCCCACGTTTCTTTAATCTCACTCTACTTACCCTTGCGGGATAAGCTTATGTATGCTCACAAAAGTTTCTTCTTATCCCGCATGTCATTGCATCTCTTTGTTCCTTCGCTACTTAGTTCTTTCCACGCCTTATGCTTCATACCCATGCGGGATAAGCTTTGTTGCTTGTTGTTCCTTCCTTCCTTTATCCTGTGTGATTTCGGATGGCAACATGTAGACGTTGTGGGCTAAGAATTTCTTCTTTCTCCCGAGAAGTTCCTTATCTAGCATGGATAACTCTTACTTTGTCAATGTTATGCGGGATAAATTTTCTTTGTAAAAGGCTTGTACAAAGAGTGGCTTGTATAATCATGCGGGATAAGGATTTCTTTGTTTTCATACTGCTATGAAGTTATCTCGCGACCTTTGGACTAGGCCTTTCTTGTTGTGCGGAGAAAGGTTATTCCTTGGTTTGATACATTTTGTCTACTAGCATGTAATAGGATCATGCGAGATAAGGATTCCTTAGTAACCTCTCCTTTATTATCCCACAGGGTAGACTTCTTCGTTCTTCTATCATTCTTGTTAGAAATGTAACCTTACCACGCGAGATAAGGTCTCCCATGGATAATTCCCTTTACCTTACTTATCCCATGGTCTATGTTTGTAGCTTTAAAACATGCGCAGGATAAGAAACTCCCTTTGTTTCTTACTTGCTTCCTTATCCTACGCTGCTTCTTTGATGCCCTTTGGATGCCGCGAGATAAAACGTCTTCCCTCCTTCACAATATTTCTTATCCCACTCACATAGATCATACCTAATTTGCACTTGTAGGGAAAGGTTATTCCTTTGTCTCGCCCAACCTGCTTATCCTATGCCATAAAAACACTTATTCAAAATCTTGTCAACAATCTGCAATGTTATCTTGTGGTTACCTTCATGTTATACGACATCATGTCAATAACCTGCCATGTTATCTCATTATAACCATCATGTTATACGTAGATCTAGTATATAACAGGGCATGTGCAAAGTGACTTCCCTGCCACCCCGTGGGTTAAAAGAAGGAAAGACAATGACACTGCAGGCTGGAGGGATGAACCAAAATTTCCACAACTGAGATCACTAAAAAATTATAGATCGTTGATCATGATTAGTAGAACTAGCTGCGGCTTTGATTTTTCAAAAAAATTTCTAAAGTCAATAACATAAGTTTTATAACCACTTTTTGGAGTCAGCTTATACGTGTCCCAGTGGGGGTAAAAGTGGTTATAAACATTGTGCTATTGACTTTGGCAAAACCCAATCATATTATCTCCTAATAACGTTCGTGTATTATGAAATCTTGTCAAAAATTTGTCATGTTATCATATAAGAAACCTTCGTGTTATATGAAATATAGTCAATAATCTGTCATGTTATCCTGTAATAATTTTTCATTTTATACGAAATCCGACCAATAATCTGCAATGTTATCTTGTGGTTACCTTCATGTTATACTACATCCTGTCAATAACCTATCATGTTTGAAGACTAATATATATCCCAGATCTGAATTATGATGAACTCAACATGAGAAAGAAGAATGCATGCATAACACGAAGGTAAGTCAAAAATATATCCTATAATAACTTTCATGTTATACGAAATCCGGTCAATAATCTGCAATGTTATCTTGTGGTTACCTTCATGTTATACGACATCCTATCAATAACCTATCACAGTCTTCAATATATCCCAGATCTGAGTTATGATGAACTCAACATGAGAAATAAGAATGCATGCATAACACGAAGGTAAGTAAAAAATATATCCTATAATAACTTTTGTGTTATATGAAATCCGGTCAATAATCTACAATGTTATATTGTGGTTACCTTTATGTTATATACGACATCCCGTCAATAACCTATCATGTTCAAAGACTGTAATGTATCCCAGATATGAGCTATGATGAACTCAGCATGAGAAAGAAGAATGTATGCATAACATGAAGGTAAGTCAAAAATATATCCTGTAATAACTTTCGTGTTATATGAAATCTGGTCAATAATCTGCAATGTTATCTTTTGTGGTTACCTTCATGTTATACGACATCCTATCAATAACCTATCATGTTCGAAGACTGTAATATATCCCAGATTTGAGTTATGATGAAATTGGCATGAGAAAGAAGAATGCATGCATAACACGAAGGTAAGTTGAAAATAACAGATCTTGATAGAGTTCATTTTCTAAGTTCAGTATATGCTTATTTACTTTCTGAGTTCATATTTTGAGTTCATTTTCTAAGTAGATTTATTTTGTTTAGCTGAGTTCATTTTCAAAACACAATGGGTATTTCAACCTGCAACTTCATATATACAATGAAGTTGAGAAACAAATTAGAAAGTGGATCCTTCTAAAAGTGTGGGTGATGTCAATAGAAATTCCTAATATGGCATTTGGAACCAAAAAACAAGACAGTGTGAACCTTTAATGCATTAAATTTATTTAATTCACTTTTTGAGAAAACATCAAATCAAGAAAAAACACTTCTTGTTAGGGTTCGCATGCCTATTTTACCTAAAGACAGAGGTTGCTCATTTGAGAAAACAACAAATTGAGAAAAAACACTTCTTACTAACTATGAACTAAGCTTGTGTATGTTGCAAAATATAATATGTAATGCACTTTTGTATAAACATAATGTGTAATACACTTTTGTGTACAACATAATGTGTAATACTCTTTTACGTAAAACATAATGTGTAATACATATCTCAAATGACATGTTTGATATCACAATCTTCCTTATGTTGATTTTTTAAATTTTTTTATCAAGAAGTTAAAAATGAAGTACCATATGAATTTTTTTAACAAACTATTCAATTTTAACCACATCAACGAGAGAGAATAGTTGTAGGTGGAGATGAAGTAGCCTTTGTTAATATAAGAATAGGTACAAAATGCTCTATAGGTTGTGGTGAAGGTATATTAATACCCATCTATCTACCTCTACATATAGGTCTCATTACCCACCTCTCTCTATCCCCTCTATCTATCTCACTCATCTCTTGCTATCTAGGTCTCTCGCCTCTCTTTGATATTTTATCTCTCCTCTTCTGTAGCCCTCCTCTCTCTAGGTATCTCCCTCCCTTTCTTTCCCTCTTCCTCTATATCTCCCCATCCTTACATACCCCCATATCTATCTTGCTACCACACACTCTTTTATTCTCTCTTCCTCTAGTATTCTCTCTCTACTATCTAGGTCATCACCTTTCTCTCCTCTCTCTAGGTTTCTCACCCCCTTCCTCTCCACCTATCAACCTCTATCTCCCCCTCTATATCCCTCCCCCTTTACTCCTATCTATTTCTAAAATCTCTCCTTCTCTTCTCTCTCTTCCCTCACCTCTTTATCTCCTCCTTCCCCAGGTCTTTCACTCCATCCATGTTTGCCTCTCTCTCTCTCTCTCTCTCTCTCTCTCTCTCTCTCTCTCTCTCTCTCTCTCTCTCTCTCTCTCTCTCTCTCTCTCTCTCTCTCTCTCTCTTCTCTCTCTCTCTCTCTATTCTTTCATCTCTCCTCTTATCCCTCCCACATTTCTAGGTATCTTCGTTCCTTTCTTCCCATCTCCCTTTCTATATTTTGACACTTATTATAATAAGAGCAACCCCTTACTACATATTATAAGGCAAGTATATGATATTTTAAAAAACAATGTGTTTCAAAACATAACGTGTTTCAAAATACACTATGTTAATCTACATTTCACAACATACCCAACCCTCCCTGCATTATAAGATCTCAGTATTATTTATATCTACTATCATTTACCTAATTGTTGTGAACAAAATAAAACAACAATTAGATTATACAAGTTAAGACCTAATGAAAAAAAAGCTTTGGGAAATCGTTTTCTATTTTGGTATCTAATTCCTTTCAAGATAGACGTAAGTTCAATTTAATTCTCATCTAAGTTGAGTCATGTCAAAACACCCATTATTAAGATTGATAAAAATGAAATGATGAGTAACTAAGAAGCTACAATGACCTCATCGTGAAACATGAAAATAAAACTTTTATAAGCTACAATATGCTCTATAGTTCCCAAAATATTTCTCAACTATGACAAAAAATTTGTAAAACTAGAAATCTAAGAGTAAACTATAACTATCAACCCTTAAATCATATTCATTATCTCTTGTTAAGAATATTACACTTTTTTTTTGTCTTTTATTCTAGACAAATATATTGAATTTTAGAAATAAATAATCATCACTATATGAATAATCATTTATTAAAGAGGGTAATTCATTCAAAGCATGTAAATGTATGGACATGACTATCATGACATATTATAAGGGATATGTCATCCCAAAATATACTAATATAATGCATAGGTGAATCACATGATTTAACAACATTAGATCATCATTAAGTGTATTTGGAAATAAAATAAGAATCTATTTTAATGAGGGTATAAGCCTTAACCAATTTGATCAAAGAAGGAAAACATAACACATGGTAAAATAAAACCTCCATAGAAACACGTTCATATCCATAGAATAAAATGTCATGAGTATATAAATGGTAGATTTTTCATGTGATAAGAAAGATATGAATAGGTTAGAATTTTAAATAAGCACATGCAAATCAGAAAAAAGAGAAAGATCTACAATGTACCATGATAAATATGTCATGTTATTCAAAAGTTACAAATATGTCAAAATTTGAAATAAGTTCATGCAAATCAGAAAAAAGAGAAAGATCTACAATGTACCATGATAAATATGTCATGTTATTCAAAAGTTACAAATATGTCAAAATTTAAAATAAGTTCATGCAAATCTACAAGAAGCTCAAGATTCACAAAGTAATATGGTGATAAAATATCCTTGAGGAAAGGTTGGGAAGGAAGATCAATGATCACTTTGTATACCAAAAATCTAAATCTAATCAAATTAAGCACGTATCAGCCAAATTTTGAGAAATATAAAAATTACTAATAAAATGGTAATTTATCAATATTCTACCTTCAATATGAATGTTTGTGTACACTATGGAGGGTTAACTTTTCCAATCTAAGCCTGTTATATGAACAATTTATATCCCATAACCATCAGAAGTAATCTACTTGTTCATGTGCTCCTTCATGTTTCATCAATTTTAATGTTCTCTACTCTACTTAAAGATTTTTAATATATTTGAATAATTTTAAAATTTAATCTTTAGAAACAAATTCTTTAACTCTCAAAAAAATACCAACTTTATAGTTTAGTACTACTAATGACTACGATTTAGGATGATTTTGTATATTATGATTTATTTTAAGTTTCGTGAATGATATTCAAAGATATGAGAATGAGAAACAAAACTAATATAATGATTTATTTTGTGTTTAGTTTGTTAAGGTAAAAAAAATGGACACAATTTTCAAATCTTATTTAAATATTGAAATTTGAGAGATTATATTTGTAAATGTAAGATCAATCTCAAATATACAAGTGATGAAATAAAGGTTGATAGGCCATTAATACAAGAGTATTAACAAATTTAATAAATATATAATCTATTAAATTATATTAGAATACATTAAAAAATATACAAATAAAACATGAAATAAATATATAACTATTACATAAAATCATTTTTTCAAAATAAGTAGCATATAAAACTGTAAAATTAAAATAGAATAGAGTCATTAATATTATGAATATGCATCATGGCCTTGGTGGATTGAAATTCATGAGAAGTGTATGGTTAAAGTCAGGCAAGTTTGAGACTTACTAGAGTTTTTCAGAGGATACTTAAATGCTATCTTTTATATACAAAGTATTCATGTATAAGATCTTATGAAGGCAAGTAATTTTAGATGTTATACCATTAATATTTTAGTTTACCATTCCTATCCATGGTAATTTTAGATGTTATATCCATTTTATTTTTAACATGTTTCTTTGTATTAATAGTTTGAACAAAATGAATTCATCTTTCCACACCAAAAGAAATTGATTGTAAGATTGAAGATATGATAATAATGGAATTTTCTTACATTCTATGTTTCAAATCTCCATTCTTTATCATAGAACTTTTAAATTATAAAATTCATAAAATATAATATTATTGTCAAATGAATAATTAATGATTTTAGTTTAAAGTAACATTTCTCACATAAATTATCTGTAAAGATCAAAACAATCCATATCATAAACCATTAAGAATCTATCTCCATTTTCATTCACAATATGTAACTCAAATTTAAAGAGCAACTCATAATCCTTTTAATGTCAATTTGTAATTCCTTGTATATAGCAAAATTGAACAAGGCCAGTCTTATGCAATTTTATTTTATCAAAAAGAACTCCTAGACAATCAAATAGTCTGAGAAAAATGAAAGAAATAATCTAATAGTAATACCAATATAGATTTATTCAATAAAAAGCTCAAAAATACATAACAAAAGATGATTGATCTACTCATGAGAGGCTGTTAGCCCCCAGATTATTTAATTATTTGTAAAAAATCACAAGTAAACATAATACTAGACTATTTTGCGCCAACAACCATGACTTGCAACCTGCACATCACACGCCAAATCAGAAAATATCAGTCACTAATAACCATGCAGTTGTATGGAAAAGATAAAAGACAATCTACAGAAGGATCTAGTTCCTAGCACACCTCTTCTCAGTACACTGAATACAAAAATCAATGAGATGTGGCATTAAGCATACCGAGAGGAAAACCTTAAATCATATTTTTGATGAGGAAGAGATTCCTTTCTCCAAAACTATATTGTATTCTGAGATATAATATATCCTAACAAGTGACCAAAGGAAGATACTATTAGATACTTACTCTTCACTGTTGACAATGAGGCCTTTTAAACCTGAAATCATTCGCAGCACGCATTTCCAGTCCTCAAGCATTTCTGTATCATATCTGGCCTGGGCTGAAATAATTCTCTTGCCAGTTCTGAGCATACAAGATAGTTCGACCAAACGCCAAGGGGGTCATATCTGGGTGAAAGTATAGCAATATGTAGGAAAGATGTTGTCATGACATTTTGTATTTCACATGATATGGGATCACCAAGATCAAGCTCTGCTTCAGGTTTTGATAATCAATCTACCCGCCAGTGGATAAAAATCCACCAACACCTTAGACAGCATGTCTTTCAGTATTTTAATACCCCAAGGAAAGTTGTGATAGCTAACAAGGTTAGACTAGGCTTTCAATTTGGTCGACAAAGTGAGAGTTTAACTGGCGAATTCAGTGGTTAAAGAAGGGGGCCATAAAATCTTTTGCATGCCACCCATAGTAAGAACACACTCACTGCTAAAATCTTCTGCACATCATCCATTTCCTCTCCAAACATATAGTTTCCCTATGATTATCGATTTCCAATCTCTTAGAAAATGTGATAAGTTGAAGAATGATGAGATAATACCTGAATCTGAGGCACTCGATTCACGACAGTAAAACTGCATCTTTGTATACTGGTTTTCCTTTCTCTCATGGCTTTCCTTTCACTGCTGCAGTTTGGATCACAAATGGGAGAAATATTTTTGAAATAGGTTGAGCAGCAAAATATTTTCCAAATTTGTTTGAGCGGGAAAGGAATTTAAATTAGGAATTCTCTCCTCTCTCGAAAATAGTAACTGACTGCCGTTAAAGAGCTGTTATCTGTCTTTCCAGCTTGCCGTGATGGTGAGAGTGGCCAGCAAATGTTACTCTCGTGCAAATGCTTTCCGTCAACCGCAAAATGGCAATATGCCTCCACGTCATCTGAAGCTCGATGGTGGATTCCAAATGTGGGTCTCATGACATCATGCGAGGGCATACAATTTTGGAACTGCATCATGACATGGCATGCCGTTTTGAAACCAGAATAACTACAGCCCTTTTTGTGTTCCACTAATAAACAAATTATGCCCAAAAACCATCCCAACTATTGAACCTCACTCCACTTTAAGACCCTCTTCCTTAAAATGTGTGACTTTTGAACTCCATTCATGTGGGTGGCTATTGTAAACATAGAATATTGAAAGTAATCATAAAAATAAATAGTCTGCAGCAACTTGTCCTATATTATAAGTCCACTTGCATATATGTTGAACAATTTCCTATCGAATCTTTCAGATGCGCCAAAAATCTTTACATATTTTTCCTTCTGTAATCATAAAAATAAATAGTCTGCAGCAACTTGTCCTATATTATAAGTCCACTTGCATATATGTTGAGCAATTTCCTATCGAATCTTTCAGATGCGCCAAAAATCTTTACATATTTTTCCTTCTGTAATCATAAAAATAAATAGTCTGCAGCAACTTGTCCCATATTATAAGTCCACTTGCATATATGTTGAGCAATTTCCTATCGAATCTTTCAGATGCGCCAAAAATCTGTACATATTTTTCCTTCTGCTTTGCTGTTTACACGTAAAGGAACTCTGTACATGATTATAAAAATCTCAAACATTTACTATTAAACACATAGTTTTCATAGTCTACCATTTTTCTTCCCCGAAATTACTTAAGCAATTTCCTATCGAATCTTTCTGATCCCCTAAAATCTGTGCTGTTTACGCGTAAGTAACTCTACATAATTCAGAATTTTCCTTTCTTTTTAATGCTTCTTGTACACGGCAAGAATAAACTTATAATAAACTGATGGGATGCTTTCAACTTTAAAGGGGTCCCTTCGTCCAGCAATTCGGGCGTACAATTCAGCTAGACCACTGGAAGTTTCCCGCTTGGTCTCTTTACGCGTGCTTCCCACTCCCACCTTTCTATGAAATTTCTTCATATATGCAGAAACCGCGTAGAAAACAGTGTGATTGATGACGTCTTTTATCTTATATAGCTTATCTTACCGTCTGAACATTGTATCTCTTAGCTCGCTGTTTTCTCATTCTCTTCTAATCTTTCTTCCCCCACAATTTTTTTAGTTCTCATTATATCTCTTAGCTCGCTGTCTCACCAGTCTCTTCTATTTTTTCTACACATCCCTTCTTCTTTGTTTCAGTCAATCCCTATTCAATTTAATCCCATGCCATGGCAAGGGCCAATGCCTTTGCAGAAATTTTGCCACCGTCTACATCTCCATCGTCTTCAACTCCAACAAAAAAGGTGCGCTATGATGTATTCATAAACCATCGTGGCCCTGACACCAAGAAAACCCTAGCCGCCTCAATCTACTGTGCCCTTAAGCTAATGGGACTTGAAGCTTTCTTAGATGAATCGGAGCTTGAACTGGGTGATTCAATACCCTCTGAAATCCAAGAGGCCATGACTACTTCTTTCCTTCATATTGCCATATTTTCACCCAGATATGCAGAGTCTCCTTGGTGTTTGGCCGAACTATCTTTTATGCTTAAGACTGGCAAGAAAATTATTCCTGTGTTCTACAATGTTGATCCCAGTGATATCCATTGGATTTGTAAAGGAAAAGGAAGCTACGCCAAAGCATTTTCCGAGCACGAAGCCAAGGCTAGATATCCTTCACAAATTCTTGAAGATTGGAAAGTGGCGCTGGAAAAGGTTTCAGATGCTAAAGGCCACACTGTCAAGAATGAGGAGTAAGTATGGAATGCTCTCTTTCTTTTAATCAGATGTTATGATATGTTATATTTCAGATCACAACATAGTTGTTCGTACAATGGAATTTCTTGCTCTAAAACGGAAAGATTTAGTACCATCAAAATCTGATTAATCTATTTTTTATGCTTGCATATTTGTTTCAGACTGAAATTCTAAAAATTGTTCAGCTTGAATTGTTGTTGTCCATATATGTGGAAAGAATTGACAATCTTTATAATTACTTTTGGGAAATCCATTGATTTGTAGTATAGATAGATTGGTTTACTAGTATTAATCAAGGTTCAAAGACAACATATAATCATTTAATTGTAAATGCTTTGAAAGTGTGTTTGCATGCTCGCATTGGTTTTCTTGATTATTCTATTCATGATCTATAAGTGTTCTTGTTCTTTAAGTAATTTCAAAATGAATGATGCATGTCCTTAAATATAACATTGCACATAAATTTACATAAAGTTATGCTAAAGATGTACAAAATGATTAGTAGAATAAAACAATTTGGACTTGTTTTGAATTTTAAAATATGGTGGGGCATAACTCTAGAGATGACTTTGATCGTTTTTTGCTCTCATGAATTTGACTTGCAATAGCAAATGATAATTATGAGAATTATGACCAAATTTATAGAGATAAACTATTCTAATGGGACTTGGAGGTGATAAGGCCATGAACCAAATCAACCCAAGAATATGCTGGTTGTAAACTTGTCATTACCTAAAACATTTAATAGAAGATGACTATCTAATGTGAAGGAAAAGGACATGACATACGATTTTCAATATTATAATACTATTAAATATTTTTAAATGTTATTGTTCAATTACTAGGTTAAGCTTATCTTATTCTCAATATTATAGGTTAGAAAATATATACTAAAAACTAAAAATAATCATAACAATCTATAACAAATTCATTTTGGAAAATGTGACCACTTTAAAACATTAAAATATATAAAATTTTAATTTCAAAGTCTATTTGTTAGTTTTAAAAGATGTTCTTACGTAACGTTGAACAAAATTGTTGCTTGATACAAGATGGTTGCTACATTTAATCTTCCCAAGGAATGAGTAGTCACCCTTTCTTGAACCAATGATTTAACTCAACACCAAAAAATCCTCCAATTTCTTCCCTACACCACCCACCTCTCTAAAAGTGTTGTTAAATTTGTGCTCCACCTCATCATGTGTTCATATTGTGACTTTCTCATTATTTGATTCCATATCAACTACATTTATTTTGATTATAACTTTTTTCATTTATAAATGTGACATGTGAAGATATAATTTCTTAAATAGTTTGCGGTGGAGGTAACTTGTAAGATCCAAATGTGATGTCAAGTGTAGTATGCTTGGTTTGACTATGTAAAATCTCCTTATGAGACAAACATTTAGTAGTAAATTATGTAAAAAATTAGGGTCATGGTAAGATGGATTAAAAATAGAATATGTAGATAGATAAGCCATGCATATAGTAGAATCATAATGATATGGATGATAAGTAACATGTTAAAAGGGTCAATTGTGTCATCACTATTCTAAGGATAATAAGATTGATTTAGTATATATAACACAACATTCAATCATCTGGGGGAATTTAGGCCAATCATCTGGAGGAAGCTATGGGCATCCTTCAATCAATTAAATTAGCCTATAATATGGGGGTCAACATGTTATGGTTGGAAGGTGACTCCAAAAACATTATTAATTGTCTCCTAGCTAAACACCAACCTTCGTGGACAATTAAAAACATTATACATTCTGCCAGGGATTTGCTTCAGGGGTTTAAAAAATGCCACATCACCCATTTTTACAGAGAGGCCAATAAGTGTGCTGACTGGGCGGCTAATGAGGCAGTACGGAGCGAGCAGATTATAACCTAGAATTGCGAAGGGGAGCTCCCGCGTGTGGCATGTGATATCTTAACTTACGAAAGATTGCATGGTAAGCAAGGCCAGATTTGAAATCATTTCTCGAGGTGTTAGGAGAGGTCATGGCAGAAGGAGTTGGTTTTGTATGCAGCCGAGAAGGAGGTATAGTAATTATAGCATGTTTACTTTGCATGCTTTATGGGTGTTTTTCTCCCCCTTGAGAAAAGGCACTAGAAACTTCCATAAAATTTTGGTGGTTTCTCACAGAAAGCTTATTGCGAAGAAAGGTATCTGCGGGAAATTACAGGCGATTGACATCAATATAACACTATAGGTGGAAAAAGCAAGAGAATGGAGGCTACCTCCATTGATAAATGGAAGAATCATCCGCAGGTCTGGGCAATTCTTCAAGCTACCAAGATGACTTATTTCATTTAGTGCATCCAGGAGAAATGACCTAAAATTATGAGAATATTTAAGAAGGGTTGGAATAAAGGCACTTTAACCATTGAAAACATGAAGGTCAAGGTGACTTAAACTATGATTGCTGAGGAAACGGGTCTTCCAATGGACGACATCAAGCTATACAAGGACAAAAAGATTTCAGACACTATCGTGAAAAAATTTCCAAAGGATGAGGAGGAGAAAACTAGATTAGTGAAGAGAAACCATACCTACTTCTCGCCAAAGGTAATTAAGTTAATTTGGCGAAGGGTTTTGCTTGCAATAATGGAATTTATCACTCTCGATGGTAGATATACTAGGGTTTACAACTACCATTTTGTCTTACTTGATCACTTTAGGTATAAAGAGAAAATTTCTATTCCATACTATCTTTTTTGTACCCTTAATGTTGGGATCAAGGATGCAATATCTAACCCCAATATCATCCCAGCAAAGCATAAAGGTTTGATGGTGATTCTGTATAATCATATCAAGAACACTATCGTCAATATGAGTATCGTTGAGGTCTTCGAGTCGGAAGAGGATCTCGATGAATCTGATGATGAGGAAGGCGAAGGCTATGACACAAAAGCTGAAACAAAGGATGACCCCCAAATTGCTGGATGAAGCAGGAAAAGTAGAAAAATCAAGCATGGGAAACAGAATAAAGAGTCGGCCAAAAAGAAGCAGAGAGGGGAGGATAAGGATAACTAGTATGAGGAAGGCAATGATACTAATTATGACATGGAAACTGAAAGAGATGAGGTCCAAACCCTCATGAGACAGAAGTAGAAAAGGAAGACTCCTAAAACAAGGATGTGGGAACCAAGAATCGGTCGCCCATCATGGCTGAGTCTAAGGATAAGGGCCTGATGGGGGAGGATACGGCCATGAAAGAAGCTCAGAGCCCTGATGTCAAGGAGGTGGAACTGGAAGTGAATCTTGAGACTGCAGATGACAAGACCTAGGAAATGCATCACCCAGATATTGACCTTTGTATCAATAACAACATGGATAGCTTCAAACAGGTACTCCTCTGGATGCATAAGGAAATTATTGGCATCAAAACCAAGCAACCCAGCAAGAAGGAAAAATTGAGACTCTAGAAGCCTTAGGGTCGGGGTAAATTCAATTCCCTCCCTGATTGTTTCAGTGAGCTCACTAAAGCTATTAGTAATGTAGAGGAGATCATTAATGCTAATCGAAATAGCTTTCTTTCCCTGGAGAACAGTGAAGGGACCACCTAAAAAAAGACTTGATGGAGTCGAGATCACGCTAAAAAAGATAGGTGAGCAAAGCCATAAGATTCTTAAGGCCTCCTCGGCTAGTGTGAAGACTCTTATTAGTAAGCTTGAGAAGGGCCATGGGGATAAGGCTTCGGCGGACATCATTGAAGTAAAGGAAGATACCCCTGAGGATAAGGAGACTGGGCCTGGGAGAAGAATGTGGACGAGCACCAGGAAGATGAAAAGCCATAGCAAGAAAATTGAGGAAATCAAGCGGGCGGCTGATAATATGGAACAACTGGAGCTAGAAGCTGCTAAAATGCTTCAGAACTTAACATAATTTTGGGCTCTTGTCGGTCCTGTTGGTTTTTGACTCACTGTCTCTAGTTTGCTGGCATTTTGTTCGTCGGTTGTCCTTTTCTTTGGTGTTGTCTTTTTTGTTTTGTTGCAGTTTAATGTAAATCTTTTGATCCTTTGGTTGTAATGGGTTTCAGGGGCCCATCAAAACTTGTTTTCCCTTATTCAAAAATATTCAATCATGTGTCAGAGTATAGAGAAGCATAAGATTCAAAATATGTAACATCATAAACATGCAAATGAAAGATATTAAAAAATTACATACATGTTTAAAAAGCATAAAGCATATCCAGAATAGGGCTTTGAAACATAAAGGAAATATAATCACCATACTCCTAACAAAGATGTCTAAGCTAGATTTTATACAAGGAAATATCATACATATATAATTATTTACTAGGACATCATTATGAGAAGAAGCAAGCTAGTCATTATAGGAGGTCCATTTCATGTTTCAAATTTGATACAAAATCAACAATATTAGAAATGGCCATATTTTAAAATATAAGGCAAAACCTAATAATGTCAAAACTGTAGAGTTGGAAGGGGTATGAAGAAAATGTAACAATAATGCTCAAACCCTGGGAGATAAATAAAATAATAATAATAAACAAGGATAAATCTAAAGTCTAATTGAATCTAAGTGGAAATATATGTAGTTGAAACTAGTAAGATTTGACATATTAAATAAGGTTAAAGAAAACTCTAAGGGGGAGGTAAAAGGAAACCATAATGAGTGTAAATTAAATCTTATCAAATATTTGATCTATATTAATTAATAAATATAGATAAACAATAAATTAACCTAGATCAAAGAGTTGAGGTTCATAATGATATTGAAATAAGTGCAAAATAAATATTAAGATTGAGTGGCTTAGCTCCAGAATTAATGTTGAAATAATGATGTTGATGTCATGTATAATTAATTTAGCGCCTTTTAAAATTTCATTTTTATTGGTATGGTTATTGTCTTCAAAATCAAAACCATGATAGAAAAAGATAGTGGGTTGATCTTGTATATAACATGATTATTCCACTTAAAAATAACTTGCCAGGTGGATATGTTCTCTACTATATGAGATTAATCTAATAGAATGTTGACTCTTAAAAACTATGTAGTTCAATCTTCAATGATCTTGAACAGCCAAGATGGTGTTTAGAAACATCTTTAGAGATTTTTTTGGCTCACTTGGACCAAGTTCTTTGAGATTAAATCCCTTGGTAGGCCTATTCAATTATATTAAGCAAAATCAAGGGCTTAGGATGGCGAGGCAAATTAAGGTTTATTTTCAATCTTCCAAATCAAATTTATGTCTAATGTTTTTTCATTTGTTTCTTATTTCTTGAAATTAAATATGAAATGAGTGTCTTTAAAAATTATGACTAAAAATGTGTCACTCAAATGTGTGCTACATTAGCTTAAAATTATTGATGAAAGTAGGTGAGGTATTCAAAATTTGATTTGCATGTTTGAAGGTAAGGAGTTAATACATGCAGCTTATGATTGGCCTAGGTCAATCCCATGAACCTCAGACCTGATCTATGAGGAAAAATTTATTCATAATGTTATTCTTACAATTAAAACTTAGAAGATATTTTTAGAACTATTTCAGTTTTGTAAAGCCTCTCCTTACCTCAAGATATGGGGCATTAAACATTGCTTGTATGTAAAACATGATATTATTTTTATCTTTAACCACATTCTTTCAGCTTATATGAACACTTGATATTTGTCTATCAATTAAAAATATGCTAAATAAGTTATACTAATTTAAGATTATTTTTGGAGAAAACTAATTTGAGTGTGTTTTTTTTCAAAAATGTGCTTTTGTATAGTGATAGAGAAATACTGAAGATTATTGCAAATTATGTTCTGAAGCACTCGAAAAAGACTACATTTGTGGTGGCTAAACATCCTGTGGGTCTTGATAAAACCTTACAAGACTTTGAAAGAACTGTATTAGAATCTTCTGAAAATGTAAAAATTGTGGGGATCACAGGTATGGGTGGGTGTGGAAAAACTACATTGGCAAAAGAGTACTACAACAAGATGATACGGTCCTTTTATAGATCTAGTTTTGTTTATGATGTACAAGATGCACCAACTAAAAATTTGTATGTGAAGCAAAAAAAAATGTTTCAAGATCTTGGTGGCTCAAAAGACATATCATTTGATAATGTAGAAGAAGGAAAAGCAATCTTAGCAGAGTATTTGAAATTTGTTCAGGTATTTATTATCTTGGACAATATAGATCATCAAGATCAATTGGATTCTCTCTTGCCAATTAAAAACAGTCTTACACAAGGTAGTATAATTGTGATTACAAGTCGAGATCCTGGTAGGCTTATATCATGGGGAATCCCTTCTAATTCCATTTATAAGATGAAAGATTTAAATCCTGAACATGCTATGGAACTATTTTGCTGGCATGCTTTCCAACAACCCTCTCCAATAGATGAATTTGAATATCTTGTTAAAAAGTTTTTAAGTGTCTGCAAGGGATTGCCATTATCCATTAAGGTTTTAGGAGCACTTGTGCATGGAAAGTCCAAGGAATATTGGAATGGTCAATTAGAGAAGTTCTCCGGATCATTGCACAAAGACATTAAAAACATACTTATGATGAGCTTTGATGCACTAGATGATGAAGAAAAGGAGATATTTTTAGATATATCTTGCTTCTTTGTAGGAACAACAGAATATTCGGCCATCACAGTATGGGAGGAGTCCGGCTGGAGTGGGGCAGGTAGTTTGGGAACACTCACAGATAGGTGTTTGATTGAGGTAGATGAGCAAAACTGCTTGAGAATGCATGATCTGCTGAGAGATTTGGGAAAGGACATTTCAAAGACACGGTCACCATACCGCCTTTGGTCACCGCAGCAAATTGCCCACATTGAGAATCAAGGGGAGGTGAGTTTAATATCTTGTTTTTTATGCTATCCAATATTTCTATAAGTAAACGTTTGCATATAATTGTTTTCTAAGCTCGCTGATTTTAAAATTTTTCCATTTAGGGAAGTGTGCTGATTCGAGGAATTAAAGCCCAAACAGATGAGTTTTATGAAGACTTTGTGGAGCTTTTCAGAGAATCAGGTAGAGGAATTAAGCGGAGGCGGGGTTTAAAACTCCTCGATGTTGAGAACAACTATTTTACAGAAGAATTAGGAACACTTTCAGAAACCCTTGTGTGGCTGCGATGGGCCAAGTTTCCGCACAGAGCTCTTCCATCATGGATTTCGTTGAAGAAATTGAGAGTTTTAGAGCTTCTCGAGGCTTCTAAATTAGAAGAACCGTGGAGCGAGACTGCAGACGTAAGTAATCTTCCTTCTCTTTACTGTTATTTATGCAAACATACCTTAAAAAATCTGTTATAGTTAGTTGTACTTGAGCGGCATTGCCTAATTAAAAAGGAACGCGGCTGCAGCCTCCTGTGCAGTTGAGAGTGCTGAACATCATTCATGCCGGAAATTTGCTGAGATTTCCAAGGTCGATAGGATTTCTACAGCATTTAAAAGAGATATCCTTTGATTCCGAAGGAGCTCCCATTGAAGGCCTACCAGAAGAGTTTTGCCGTCTCCAATCACTAGAGCGCCTCAAATTGATTGGATGTGATAAGATGAAATCTCTGCCTAGCAAGTTCGGCGACTTGACAAATCTTAGGATTCTAGAGTTGAGAGAATGTAGTAGTTTGATTTTCTCATCAGAAACACTTGCGCTACTTCCTAGCCTTAGTTTTCTGCATATTGACCGTTGCGCCGGGCCCACAGAATTAATTTTCCAGCCGGGGTGCTCTTCTTTTTTGCGCAGCCTTGAAAAACTAGTATTATATCATTGTGGTGTGTCTAGGCTATCAATCTCTCCTCAATGTTGCCCCACTCTGGATCTACTATATCTTTCCGAAAATAATGACTTAGTAGAGATCGATAGCTTGCCTACATCAGTGAAGACGGTTAAAGTGATCGGATGTTCAAATCTGCAAAGCATAAGCCTTAATTGTGGTCTGGTGAGGCTAGTATATATGCATATTCGGAATTGTGGGGAGCTTAGGAAAATACAAGGATTAGAAAATTGCAGTTCGTTAGAGACTTTGACGGTACATACTTGGGGGAATGCGCCAGTCATACAAAGTCTGAAGGATATGGAGAATTTGAAGAGGGTAAACATCACAGCAGCATGTCACATATCAGCATTTGAACCTTGCCTTCAAACATTAAGTAGAGAGGTAATGTTAGTTTTCAGATAATTGAGCTTATTATGTAATATAAACGTGCTTATTATGATAGTTTTCAGATAATTGAGCTTATTATTTGTGGCAGAAATGGCCATCCGAATTTTCAATATGTGCAATGGCAGCCCCTGGCGTTGAGGCGATTGTGAGGTCTTTTACCTTTCCTGGTCTCACTTTGGTTGATTCGTTCAACCGGCAGAAGATGGACTGGTATTCTTCGTATTCTTGGTATTGGGAGTATGTGTTTTTGCAAGAGCGTTCTACCAACGCGGCAGCGATGATATGCGTTGTTATAAATTCCCCATTAGATGATATCACTCTAGAGTTGTTCAGTGTTGAGCAAAAAGGTGATTGTGCTACGTATTTGAAAGAAGGAAAATGGGTATGTATAGGTGTTTTCACTCCATCTTCCCTCGTGGGAAGGGAAAATGCTTTCTCTCTATGGGAAAACAAATACGATCGGTTAGAAGATGATTTGGTAGAGACGGGAATACTAGCAATGGGTGAGGAAAATAGAGTTGTGGATGCTTTTCATGAATTAGTGCAACATTTGGGAAAAGTAGGTGATATTTGTGAGGCTCAATGATAAATTTGTAAATTCAAGGATAAATTATTGGAAAATTAGATATTTTATAGATTGTGTTGTGTAAATATATAAAAATTTATTTTTTGTTGAAGAATATTTATGTTATATATTTCATGAAGTTAGTAGTATGAATATGAATATGGTTATTTATTTAAAGTTGTAAGGAGATTGAGTTTTTTTGTTATCAACAATACTTGTAGAATATCTATGTATTCATGCTATTAATTTGATCTTGTTTAATAGTATAAGAGTTGCATTTCTTAAACATTGATTGTAGCTGATTTATGGATTCAATTGTGTATGCACTTTTGTGTCAACATTTAGGGTCACACTCTCTAAACTATTGGCATTTCTTAAACATGTTAAATAATACGGTTTTTTTTTTTTTTTTTTTGCATTTTATGATAATCTACAAAATTTAATTTAAAATGTCACATTAAATTCCCTTTTAACAATTTATTTTGTGGCCATTTTATTTAATAATTAACATTTTCATTGTAGATTATTATTGTTGTGCTTACTAAAAGAACAAGGAACATGAAAAGCAACATGTTCGGGCAAATTCCTTTTACACACATTTTATTCATGAAGGTGTCTCATTTTTCAATATTTTTCTTTTATTTTACTATAAATCTTAAAATGAATCCTATTATGATACAACATTGATGTTTCTATTGTCTCAATAGACTTTGCGTTGCTAGGATGATGAGCAATTTGTAGAAGTTTAAAGGAACAGTTTTTTCAAGACAATACTAGAAAGGAAGATATTAATTGTTTTGCCAATTTATTGTTGGGAATGAAGCGTGAAAGTGGAGAATGATTCATTGTTTGAAATGAGTGATAGTTGTCACCTTAGATGGAGGGAGAAAACATAAATAAAACTTAAAGTTGCATTCCAAAAAGTTGGTTTCAAAAGTTATATTATTTTAAATCTATCTTGTCTTGAAACATTGATATCATATATTTCAAGAAGATATTGTGTTTTAGAATTGTCCATTCATCTATGAATCTAAATTTTAATCCTATTCTTTTTTATTTCTTGATTTTGGAATTCTCCCATAATCTCACTTATCACTTTGTCAACTATTGATCCAATGGAAATGTAGCACCCTTAACTATTTATAGTAACATTATCTGTATGTTAGTGATGGATTGTTCAAGGGATTCTATAATTTCTACATGTTGCTTTAGTCTATCCTCCTTTTCAACATTGTGTAACACATCTATCTTAAATATTTGAAGAGGGGAGACATCCACTTATGCACAAAAAGTGAATTCTAAGAAGAATTTTGGTAGTAGAATTACAAATGCATATAGGAGAAAGGACCTAGTAGTTGTGCACCCTAACTTCGCGCTCTCAAAATCTTACGTGGAAATTTCAAATCACTCCAATTTTTTTACAGTAGCTTACTTGGCAAGTTCCCTGCTTATAACTAAGATTTCAGGGCCACATCATCAAATATGATGCCACATCAGCATGCTTTTTGCCAAGGTGTCCAAAATAGCCCCAAAAAAAGTGAGACCAATAGGTGTGCAAAAAGGCCCCAATACTTGTGCAGCTGATGTGGCATCACATGATTGGTTACTTTTCACAACAAATGATATATTTCATTCAATTATTGGTACTTATCATACAACTATTGGTGCAATGTTGTACAAAAGTTGGACATTAAACCAGCAAGTATGAGGTATTAAATCAACAACTTCTATCACAAGAATTGGAACGCGCTCAACTACTGAATCCTTCCCCTATTCAAGAGATCTACTAAGAGATCTACTAACCTGAAAGATGAAGAGCGTTCAACCATTTTTATTTTCTATTTCATATCTTATAGTATTTCTTGTTCACTTTTCTTTTCCTACTCCTTCCTCATTACTTGTTCTTGTGTCATCTATTCTTGCGATTCCTTAGCTAACTCCTTTGAAGTTATTACGCTGAAGGTGATTCCTTTATTTGAAACTAACGACATGATTTCGAGCATCAACGGTCTGCAATCTGTTAAAATGATGCAAGAGAATTGAAAGAATTCTAACCGCTGGATTTTCTTGCTTTTATACGTCGTATTTTGTGAAACCGCCATTGCTGAAATGACTGGCAAACCTGTAGAAACGGTGCAAAAAAATCATGCCAGGGAAAACCCTCCACCCGTGATTAAAATTCTCTCCATAGATAAAAACATTTAATAGAACTTTAAAAGCTTTGAAATATTTAATTAAAATAATTAACGGTACAACCAAAAAAGAATGTAAGAAAAGATAAATTAGCATTATGTATTTGTAAAAAATGAATTCGGGGACATTATAACTAAATATATATTGTATGCATTATTATTTTGGGTTTTTTATATTTGTTCTATGTATATTTATTTATTCTAATTTTATTTATTAATTGTATTTGTAGTCACATAAATCTGTCCACTTAATTAAATGAATATTTAATATTTATTTGATTATTTAACCATCAATTAATAATTAATTAAATTAATATTTAATTAATTCATCTTAACCCTCTTCTCCTATTAATTAAATAAATTATTCAATTTATTTGATTTAATTCACTTAACCAAATTAAGACCATTAATTAAATAAATAAATCATATTTATTTAATTAAATATTCTCTTTCATGCTCAATATCTCTCTTGATATGCCTGTTTAGGATAATCTTTTGTTGCTAACACTAATGTTTGTTTCTTGTGCTCTTGTGTGTGTTGCCATCAAACAGATTTTCTAATCCTTTTTGCAGAGCATCAGTATTATTAAAAGGAAAAGAATATATTTCCAAACATTGTATGTATTATGATTATTTTTTGTTTTTTATATTTGTTTTATGTATATTTATTTATTCTAATCTTATTTATTAATTGCCTTATTAAAAAATATATATTTCTAGATATTATTAGTATATAATATATTGATATAATTTTATTTATTAATTATATTATTTATAGTATAAAATTTAAAATTGATTTTTTTATAAGTATTTATTATATTAATTTATTAATAGTTTTTTGTATTCTTAGCATCTTATTTATTATTAGGATCTTATATTTTGTTTTAGATTTTTTAGATAGTTTTATTTGGTCTTCATAGGTAGTAATTGACCCTTCTCCCCTTTTCCTTTTTATCTATATTTTGGCATTCCTTTGTTTTGAACCTCATGACACCTCCCCTCTTCTCTATTCTTTTTAGTTTGGGTTGGTCTGCAACTAGTCATTTTATGTCTCTTAGCTCTCAAGTATCTTGATGATGAATAATGGAGTGTGATCCAAAATGTTGATTCAAAAACTAACAAATAGTCTAATTCAAAAATATTAATGATTATAATTATGGATTATAGAAATTTGATATCATTAGATTTAAAATATGTCAATTGTAATTAGAAATAACATTCTAAACATATACTCATTTTGTAACATGATTAATCCAACATAAATATTTTTTGTCCTACCATTAAAAAAACATGTTTAAAAGTAATATAACTCAACACTATTTTAAGTATGATGATATCAAATTGATGTGATTTAACTACATAACGAATCTTTAAACCATCGAGATGAACTATTTTCTTTGATGTGTCTTTAATGATTCCACTATATATGTTATATTTTATGCAATGAATTTTTTTTTATAGATAATTTATTATAATTATAATTATTATAAAATTATATATTTAATTTATATATAATTAATATTATAATTTTATTAATTATTCTATATTTAATATTTGATTCTTCCTCTCCCTTTTCATCTCTCCTTCCATCTCTCTCATCCATCTCTCTTTCCCAAGTTATATTTATCTCCCTCTCCCTATGACACCTTTGTATACCTCCTTAATATTCTCTCGTTGCTCTATTTCTCTCCCTCCCTCCCTCTCTATTTATTTATATAGATCTCTCTCTCTCTCTCTCTCTCTCTCTCTCTCTCTCTAATCTTTTTTTTGTCTCTATCCATGCCTCCCTCTCCCCATCTCTTTATATATCCTTATATATGTCTCTCTATCACTTTAACCATCTATATCTCTCTCCATATCCCTCTATATCTATTATTTTTATAATTATCTCTCCCTCTTCATCTCTATATCTCTCTATCTCTTTCTCTTTTTCCTCTCTCACTATATCTTCATCTCTACATGTGTCTTCCTCTCTCCCCCTCTATCTCTAAACATGTGTCCCTCTATATTTCTATCCCTTTTCCACCCTATGAGCATGATCTTGTTGCCACTCTATTTCTATCCCTTTACCACTTTATCTCTATGTCTCCATATTTCTCCTTCCATCTCTCCCTCTATCACTATCTTGTTATATCTCCATCTCTATCTCCCCCTAATTCTCTCCCCGTCTCTAATTTTCTATCTCTACTTCTCTCTATTTGTCTATCTCTACATATCTTTGTTCCCCTCTCTCCCTCTATCTAAATCTCCTTACATATGTATCTATCTATCTATCTAACCATCTATATCTTTCTCTATCTCTCCCTCTCCCTCTATGTATCTCTATCTCTTTCTCTCTATCTCCTTATCTCTCTCTATCTTTATCTCACCCTCTTTCTCTCTTTCTCTATCTTCACCTCCACCTTACTTTCTCATCCTTTACCTTTTGAGGTGTATCCCTCTCTCTACCCATTCTTTTCTCTCTCTCTTCCTAGACCTCTATATCTATGTCCATTTTCTTCTAAATATTTCTCCATATTTCTTCTTCCATCTCTTTATCCATTCCTCTATCTCCATCTTCCTAGACCTCTATATCTATGTGTCTATTTTCTTCTAGATATTTTTCCATATTTCTTCTTCCATCTCCCTCTATATCTCTATGAGTATTATCTCTTCATATATCTCTACCCCAATATATCTCCCTCTTTCTACCTCTATGTATTACATCTTATCTCTACATTTCTATCTCTCCTTCTCGCATTCCTCAACCTCTTCCTCTATATCTCTCTATCATTTCCTCTCTATCTCCCTACCACACTCTACCTTATATCTCCTTTACCTCTCTCTATTTATTTATCTATTTCTCTCCCTGTATCTTTATCTCTACCTCTATCTTCCTCTCTCTCCCTCTATCTATTGACATGTCCCACTCTCTCCCCCTTCATACACCTTTAAATACCTAGATATCATTTTGCCTTTCTATCTCTATCTCACCATATTACTTCTTCCATCTCTCCACTTATCTCTATTTTGCTACCTCTCCATTTCCCTCTACCCCTATATCTCCCTTTCTTTGCCCCTCTCTCTATTTCACTTCCTAGCATGAGAGAGAGAGAGAGAGAGAGAGAGAGAGAGAGAGAGAGAGAGAGAGAGAGAGAGAGACGCTCGCACTCACCCTCTTTATCTCCTTACCCCTATCTTTCACTCTTTCCCCCTCTATTCCTCCCTCTTTCTATCCCTATCTCTCCCTTCCTCTCCCTCTCTCTCTCTCTCTATTGCAAAAATAGCACGAGCTTGTTGTTAATTGAACCTAATTATCTTCCTCACTCAAAAACTTTAATATTTTAATATGTTTAGATCCTTGTAACTAGATGTATAGTTGATTTGAAGCTATAACTATACCTTTGTTGCACAAACATCATTTGCTAAATGGCCAACGAATTGACCTCATATACAACACAGATTTATGGAAAATAAATATTAAAAGTTTCCCAAATTGACCTTTCGCACCTCTTCGGCGTACCCATTGCACACCAAGGTGCAATTGTTAGTTTATGACATGCCATAATCTAGCTATTCTACTAGCTTTTTTCTGGATATCATTTTCTTACAACAAAATTATGTATACCTTTTTGGTGGTTTCTATGATCTATTGATTTTTCAATGTCAAGAATATGTACTATGTATTTTAACTAAAATTTTCATTGTGTTTGTACTAACTTTTTGCCACATCCCACATTAGCCGCATCTATACTAGAATGCGTACATAAAAACAAAAAAATAAAAATAAATAATAAAATTAAATAATGTGATATAAAAGAACTTTTAAAATTGTGACAAGAGAGTGTTTGTGGGCAGGACGACTTGCAGTCACATTTAAAGAGGGGATGGTGTGGGTATGGGGCGGTATAGGTTCCCATCTTGTGAATGGCACTGAAATATTTAAGTGAACACGGTTGGTAAAGAACAACACGATGTCATTAAAGGGTGAGGGATAGGGGGCGTACCCCTTTATACACTTTATAAGTTGCAGGTTACGGAAGGAAAAGAGGATATGAAATAAAAAGCATGGAAAGGAGGGCATTTGCACTCTGTCTAGGAAAATGGGAAAAGAGTGTAAGAGTTTGGAAGAGGAGGATGCTGGGAGGTGTATGGAAGGAGGTGAGGAAAAGGAAAAAACTATGAGGAAAGGTAGATGAGCTACACAGGGAGATTGTAAGAGAACGCACCAGGATGTAGAGTCAAGAAGATGGGTGAAGGTAGGAATGGGTGAGAAAGAGAGGAAAGTGGAGAACATGAGATGTAGAGAAGAAATAGAAGAAAAAGAAGTCATTGCACCTTCCAATAACATTTTTTCTTAAAGTTCTAGTAAATCCATGATTTGCCTAGTCTGGTTGGATAGTCGCCAATCCCATTTATGTGTATGCTTCTAAAGCCTTTTGATGAAATTCATTTTTCTAAAAATCTAGCAATTATTGCATTCCATGAGATGACATCTCTTTGAGGCGTTTTGTCAAAAAAATTTAAGTGCTTTGCTTATATTTCCACATTTCCCTTACACGTCTACAAAAGCATTTCCAATCATAACATCTGATTAAAATCTCCCTTCTGTATGCTCTGATGCCTGCCCACAGCCTATTTCTTAAATTCTCATTTTGGCACAAGCCTGGAGGACACTGGTAAATAATTTGAGTTTATGCGCATCATTTGCATTTGCTTAGAGCTTTTAAAGATTTCAGCTTTCTCAATTAATCCATGTTTGTGCGCATCCTACAATCATAGTAAGCTAGAAGCACACATTTCTTTGAGGAAAACTGTCAAACAGTTCACTTACCTTGTTCGTGATTCTACATTTTCCATACATGTCCAACTACAATATCTGATAAAAGTCCCCTACCTTTATATGCTTTGATGGATGTCTATGCCTTGTTACAAAGCTCTCATATCTGTACAAGCAGAAAGATGTAGGATAAGAGTAGTGGAGAGGGCTTAACTTTAGCCAATAATTTTTTCTTCGAAGTTTCAAAAGCCTTTTTAAGGAATACTAGGGAGAGACCCCAATACGTGTGTGGGGTCCTTTACGTGCTATAGTACATGGGTAGTTAGGGATCTATTGAGGCGTGCTTGACCATCCAATACGTGTCCAGATTTGTACAAATAATCACTTTTTTAAAACCACAAATGAATCAGTCAAAATTTGGTCATATTCTGGTTAACATTTGATTAAAATATATATTAATTGAAAACATTAAGTATTGAACAAAGGAATCAAACAAGTACGACCATATAGTTCATCAGCTATTCATAACAGGTCTAGATATTGTTGTGCACAACAGTGGGCCCCATGAAGAACTTATGCTTGCCCACATGAACAAAATAAAAGGATAAGTTTTATGGTCATCTGAGGCCTGCCATTGTATTTACAAACACAAGTCTTAACAATAGACTGCCACGTAAACAACCCTCGACAGAAAAGAGGGCCACCATGTTGGTAACTACACCCTACACTTAAGACCATTTATGCCTACAATAAGATGTCCAAGGCCACATGTTTTTGGGCCCTTTGTCCCGTGGTTCATGATTTGGAAGTTCGCAAGTGAATCTTTCAGTTTATAAGTCAGTTGAGTTAGTGTTCTTGAGGTACGGTATAATGATGATGGAGATTCTAGTAAGTTGTAATGATCCACTTATTTTTGGTGTGATTCACATTGTTTGTGGATATTTCTAGATCGTGCTCTATTCGTGTTGATGGTTCGCATTGATTGTTGTGTGCATTATTGATCATTTTCTTGATCTAGTGGTGTTCTTCATGTCATGTGATATTCATGATGATTGTACCGTGTTGCAGATGATCGAGGCATAATTCTTGTTGGTGTTGTGTGTTCAAGGAGTTGATTTGGGTCCATACTATGTCTTATCTGACATTGTTTTGGTTCACATATATTGTTGTAGTGTGTGCGGTTATTATTTTGAAATTTTTGTTAAGGGTTGAGCAGACCTTGAAATATAGGTTGAGGGTTTGTATAAATATATGTAATATTCATTTGTGAGATGTATCTATGTGGTATCTGCGAGTGTGTGATTGAATATGTGTGTGCCCAATTGTTTTGATCTTTCAGAAGTGTGAAGAAGAGTGTGTGGTAGAGTAGATTAGATTGTGCTTAATCGGAACTATAACCAAGCATGAGTAGATGTTATTTCATCACCTCATGATTCTTCGGATGTAATATGAATGTTTTTGTAAGTCAGCGAGCCTTCTGAAGGGTTGTAGCCCTTCTTGTTTTGTGATTTGAGCAATGAGCTCTAGTCAGTGTGCCTAAATGCATGTGTGCATTCCCCATTGTAATATTTCACTTACTCCTAATAAGGTATTATCTCATTGTGGGTAGGTTCCTACCATGTTTTTACCCTTAATCAGGTTTTCCATGTCAAAAATCTTGGTGTTATGTGTGTTATTGATGTCCAGTGTTAATTTGTGCTTTAACTGTAGGGTAAAGTCTTTAGGTTTCTCTTTAGATTTCTCCTTCGTAGTCTTAGACCCTTTCCAAGATACTCTATACTCTCTTATTAAAGTAGGGGTAAAGTCTAAAGATCCTCAATCATCATCTAAGAGCACTCCTTCGGGAGAAAATATATCTTTGGGAGGAGATTTTGATTGAGTAGAAGGATTAGGAGTACTAGAAGGAACAAAATCATAAAAGGAAGTAGATGTATTTGAAGAAGTAGCAGGATTAGGAGAAGAATGGGAAGTAGTTGAACAAGAAGATCCAAGTTTTAATGGTCCTTGAAGTTTGGTATCAGCTAATAAGGTGTATGTCGTATTGTTATAAATGAACTTGACTTGCCTATGCAAAGTCGAGGGGATAGCTTGCATGCTATGAATGCAAGGTCTCCCTAATAGAAGGTTATATGTCAAATTACTAGGTATAACATGAATAGGTGTAGGTAACACAGCAAGACCTACCTTAACAGGCAAGGTTATGACACCTAGACATTGTTTAGCAACATTATCAAATCCTTCAATCGTCATGGAAATAGGCTCGATGAGAGAACGATCCACTTTAATCTTATCCATTAAGTCCACACCACAAACATTAAGGCCAGATCCATTGTCCACAAGGGATCGTCTTATAGCACTATCGTCTTATAGCACTATCATGGATAATAACCACAATCATAAGAGGATCATATTGATGTTGAATTTCACGAGAAGTAACTCATCTTGTGTGAATACAATTTGAACTTTAGGTTTATTCATAGGATCAATCAAAGTAGTCATGTTATTAGGTGTCACTACAGGTGGGACATCTAAGTTTTTCAAAGCATCTTGTAACATCCTATGATAAGCAGGTGAAGTCTGAACTAAATCCCAAATAGAAATCTTGGCAGGAGTAGCTTTAAGTTGTTCAATGAGATCATACTCATTACTAAGGATTGATATACGAGGTGCTTGTGGAAGAATAGGTTGAGAGGGAGGAAGTGAAGTTGGGATAACTGGAGGAGGACTATGTTTCCTATTGTTTCTTGTATTGTAGGTATGAGCAACCACATTATAACTCTACCTTGTCAGTTTCTTAGCATACTCATAAGGGCTCTTAGTAGGATAACCTCCTTGCACAGTAATAATAGGTTTCTTAGGAGTGCAAAAAGAATCATTATTATAACCACCTTGAACCACTAAGATAGACTTACGTTGGAAATTTAGAGACGAACAAGCACCTTGAACTGTGGAGAGGGGTTTATTAGGTGTTCCATTCACATGTATCAAATTGATTGAAGATGGTTAGGAATATAAAAAGTGTCCCCTTAGAAGAAGAATGAGCAAGATTGTTGGAAGAATTGTTGATAGTCTCTTCTTGCAATAAAATATTATCATGGATAAGACCAATTTTAGGAGGGAGACTAGAAGTAGGCATTGATGTTTTAGGAGGAAAAGTATTAGTAGGAAAGGTCACATCATCCTCTATCACCAAAGGATCTACATGGGGAATAAACTCTCTAGGAGAGGGATCAACATTACTCTTTAAAGTCTCGCCTTTGAGAGGGAGATCTTTGAAACATATGTCAATAATCTTACCATGAACTAGGGTATCCTTATGAGTAGAACCAAGTTGAGGAGAGGGAGATGCTTTATTTTTAGAGGGAGAATGATTGAGATTAATGGAAGGTGAGATGCTATCAAGGGAGTTTTCAATCATGATTTCATCCCCTTTGGCTAGGATTCTCTCATGGGGTAGAGAATAATCAACACCTTCTTCTAATGGTTCATCCCAAATAGTGAGGTCATTGAAAGGAATATCTTGCACAAAGATGTCCTTATTGTTATTACCAATTTTGGGAGAAGGGATAACATTGTTTATTAATTCTTCCTCCTTAGGAGGGAGAGCATCATTACATGTGTCTAAATCATCCTCTTTCCTCAAAATGTCTTCAATGGGATCTGTAGGAGAGAGAGCATTAAGGAAATTTATTATGATTTCATCTTCTTTCTCTAAGGCATCTTTAGGGATAAGACAAACTTTAGGAGAATGGAAAGCATTCCTCATTAATTTATCATCTCTAGTGGGAATTTTGTTGGAATTGTTAATATTATTTTGGGATTTCTCGTAGGTGGCATTTTGATCAAGTGGCATCATTCTTCTTTGCCTTCGGCCTTTTTCCTATTTGCCAACATGTGAGCTAGGTGGCATCTCGACATTGCCTCTAGGTGCTCACATTTTTCATTCAAAGTAGGGAGAACGTGGAGTTGCCGCATGGTTGGGTTTTCATGACATGGTCTGTTTCTCGGCCCCATCATTCATCATGCAAGGATAAGAACACTTGGTGTCTCTGCGCTGCCCAATTTGGTTCTCTTTCTGCACTCGTATTTAGATGTCCCCCGAGCTGCCACGTGTCTTTCATGGTGGTTCATGAACCAGGATGCAGTTTGCATCATGGTTTTCTTGTTGGGCAGGTATGGAGATCCCCATGATGCGGTGGAGATAGAAACTTTGAAGGTTGTTTTGCTGGGTAGTGTCTCGCTGGGTGCCACGCCAGGTTTTTTTGTCAGGAGTGGTTGCTAGGATGTTGTTGATACCACAAGTTGTTAGTTAGGAGTTGTGGGCTCTATTTATGCTTTCTTTTCCTTGCTTAGAAGGGATTCATACTTTCAGAGAGTTTTTCTAGGCTTTGGATCATTTGAAGAAGCCTTTATGTTGATTTAATTTGGTGAATGATATACATATCAGATTGTGCCTATGGCCTTTGTGATTGTTTTATTTGAAGCTTAATATATTGACTTCTGTGTTGTTTTCAAGTTCAATAACTTCTATGATATTTGTTGTGAGACTTCACGGATTAAACTATGTTTTGAGACTTGTTATCTATTGAATGAATAGTTAATATTATTTTATGTTGAATGAATGTTATGTTGAATTATTCTCTTGAATGGTTCTGAGCATGTAGATTGTTGAATGGACTTTAAAACCATACATTTCTAGGTTTTATATGTTGTTTAAGCTTTTCCAAAATGTTTTGGCGCATCGCCTAAATAGTGTAGACCATTTTTTCTTTAAGTTTTCTCCTTCCCCTTTTCTCCCCCAATTGTATGAAGAGTCGACTTCTTAAACCCGAAGGTCATTCAGTGAGTTTCGCACAATAGCTCCCCCATTACTGAATTTCCCAAAAGGTTGTTCACGTTTAAGGTAAATTTAAGTCAACAGTTCTTTTTCTGGCACGCTCGGTGGGACCCAAATTTTGAATAAGCCTAAGCTAGTTTATGAGCCACAAGCCCGTTACCAGGAGTCAAACAACTTTAAATCCCTGTTTACTCCTTCCACCCCTGGTAAATGTCCATTCGACTGCAACCTCTTCTTCCCAGAACCCACATATCTTACCTGCAATCGTTCCTATAATAATGGCGCAGATTCCTCCTAGAAATTTTGTGACATGGAACAACGAAAGCCCTCTAATCCCTCTCGTTCCACCTATAGTGTGGGGGCCGATTCCATCCACTATGCTAAAGGTCATCCCTAAATTCATTGGAGAGTGTCACAAGACCCCCGGGGAGCACCTACAAGATATAGCCAATGTTTGCACCATCCATGGTATCACCAAGCAAAATATAGCTTTGAGATTGCTCATGGAATATTTTAAAGGGAGAGCTCTAGGTTGGTTTAGATACCTGGGTCCAAATACTATAGCCAATTGGGATCAGTTGGGTGACCACTTCTTTCAGAGATTCTCTAACAAGGCCGATAGGTCATCCTTGATGCACTAATTGATTACAATAAAGAGAGCCCCTTAGGAAGCAGTGACAAAATTCAATTTAAGGTTCGAAAGGACTTGGTGTTGGATTTTGCCAAGATCAAGAGCTCAATGAAATGTACAAAATAGAGACACAATATGGGACAAGAATAAACTGTATTCTCATCAATAGAAATGATCAATAACATAGCTAGATTCAATCGTTACATACAATGAATAGAGGCCTGCTTATATAGGCAAGGCCATATGGATGTATGAGCACACAAATATGACATGTGGCTCAATGAGAAACAAGGGTAGGTAGGAAATAGGTGTGGGTAGGTAGGAGAAATAATATAATATTCCACATGAGGTGGATCACCCACCGAAGGTGGAATTATCACTCCACAATAAGTGGATATGATAGTGTAATAACAAGATCAACACCATAAAAGGTGGAATTTCTCCTACACACACTATCCCAATGTGGCACAAACACCCAAGTGTCTCATATCCAAACTACTATGAAATGCATTATCCTAAGTAAACTTAAGTAAGTGTAATAATATCCATGATGAATAATTATTTACACCAACACCCCCCCTTAAGTGCAACTTAGGGGAATGCACTTAAGTCTACAATGCAACTAAGCAATGCAAGATGGTTCTCGACTACGAGGCCATGTTAGGTACCCATGTACAAATGCAAATGCATGCAAACCAATGCAATGAAATCTCTCACAAAGTGGGGAAAGAGAGAAAAACCCAATGGGAAAAAACCCTCCCCCAAAAGAGAGATGAAAGCTATACAAGAGAACTCTCATAGAAGAATGTGAGGAACAAAACCCCATGTGAGGAAAAAGTCCCCCCCATATGAGAGAAGAAGAGAAGTCAAACTGTGACCCCCCTTCAATGGAGAATCTGCACCAATGGAAGAAGCTCGATGTATGAAGAAACTGCTCCACGAACGTCGAACAACATTCCTCCCCTTAGGAAGAAACAAAACCAAAGGTGTATCCATGAAGTCTCCCCAATCATGAAGGGAAGATGTGTGAAGAAAACTCATGATGAAAGGAATCTCTGAAAACTGCTCAAGTGTCCCCATGTCGATGCTGAAAGATACCCCTTCCAAAGGTGGTAAACTATGCCACACTGCTGAAAAAGGCACTCCAAGATCTAGTGGAGATGGATGTAGAACATGTTCCAAAGACTCACATGTCTCCTCAAAACATAAAGAGACCTCCTCCAACTATTGTACATAAGTATCCACAATCATGTCAACCTTGAAAGAATGATCATGTAGAGAATGAACAAGAGGGTTAGAGTGTGCCCTCGTAACAATCGAAGAAGGATCACCTTCATCAAAGAGAAGATGAATGTCATCAATGATGTCTCCCAAATCTGCAATGTAGGATTCCATAAATAAACCTGCAATATCTGTCAAGTAATCATCCCATGAATCTGAAGCTAGAAGACAATGAATATCCTACTGCACTGAATCACATGATGGCAAAACTGTCGCACTATCTACATCATCAGGTGCAATAGGTGATGTGATATCAATATGAGGAGATGAAATACAAGACTCAAGAACGGGGTCACATGTGAGAATCCCCATGTTCAAGTGTCCATAGTTCTCCTCAAAATCTGAACCATCACAAGAAATGTGATCATCATGTGTAGAATCATCAAATGTGAAATCATCATCATCAACAAAATCTGAAAAGGAGTATAACCGAGATGCATGATCAACCACCCCAGCCGCAATGATAGCTTTAGTCTCCATGTCTCTAATGAAAACTGAGTCAGGTGTGAACTCCACAACTCTCTTAGTTGCGCCATGTGTGATTTGATAGATAGAAAGGAGATTGTTTGTCAAGTGGGGTACACACAACACATCATTGAAGGAGTTATCCCCAATGTCAATAGATCCTTTCCCAATCACATCCATGTATGTATGATTGCCCATCAAAATCTGTGGCATGGTGCAAGGCTCAAATGTAGAGAACATAGACTACGAAGATGCCATATGATGAGAAGCCCCTGAATCTAGAAGCCATCTCTCTGAATCATGACTGATAGTAGCACATAGAGCTTTTCCTTTTCTTGTTCCAAAAGAGTGAGTTTTTCCACTTGTAGAAGCCATGAATGCTTGCCCTTTTCCTTTTGAATGTGAAGAAGTTGAAGTTGATGAATCATCCTTCTTGTAGACTTTAGGCAAATCAATGTTATGCTTTTTGATGATATGTGTAAGCTCATCAATCTTCTTAGAATAGCAACGATGCTCCTCATGACCAATCTTTTTACAATAAGCACAAGTAGGTCTCTCCCTCTTTGGTGAATTATCTCTCTTGGAAGAGAATGAATCTCCTTGTTTTGGAGAAGATGGTGCTTTTTCTTTAGGCTTTGATTGCCATTTCTTCTTGTTTGAGTTGTCCTTTCCTTGATTTCCTTTGTTCCGTTGATTTGCCACTACTGCTTGAGACTTAGAAGCCTTAAGAATGCCCATGCTTATCAACTTAGTTTGTTCCATCATCAACATTTCATTGAAAGCATCAAATGTAGGCATTGTGTAGCTTGAACCCATTGTCATCCTATGGGTTTGGAAACTAGAAACAAATGCTGTATATTCTTGTGGAAGCTTGCCTATCAAGTTGAATATCAATTGAGTATCCTTCTTATCAATTCCACAATCTTTGAGTTGTGCCCTCAACTCATTTGCCTTAGTGACACAATCTTGTATAGTATCAAAGTTCTTGGGATCTAACATGGTGAGATCACTATCAATTTGATATCCCCTAATCTCATCAACTTGACCATACAAGTCTTGAAACTTTTGCCAAGCATCCTTGATTAAAGTACACTTCTCAATATGAAAAATGAGATCCTTTGATACATACTTTCTTAAGGTACCAATTGCCATGATATTTTTAGTGAGCCAATCTAAGTGACCAACTAGATCAGCCTTAGGATCAGCTGGAGCAACAATAGTTCCATCAATGTAATGAGTGAGTCCTTTTTCCATAAGTTTACTCCATGCATCAATTTTCCAAGTAGCATAGTTATGTGGAGTTAAGAGAGGAAACTTAGAAGAACCCATAGCAGCAAAAAGGAAGGAACACAAGAGCAAAAAAGCACAAGAGACACCCCCCCAAGTTCACTCAATCAATGTACCCCCCCCAAAGTGATGATTTTGGCACTTTATATTTAGTGCGATTACAATGAGCCACTTGCAAAACAAGGCAAAGTGGACTTATGATGCAAATTTTACAACTTCTCAAATGAGATACAAGAGACTTCAATCAATAGTGCAATGAATCTAACTGAGATTCAAGCAAATATACAAGTACCAAGAGAGCCAAAAATGGCCAAGATCTAAAAGTTAAAATTTCTAATTATAATGGCATCAATATGATAGCATCATGTGAAAGTAGATGAAAAAATACACACTTTCAAAAAAAATGGCACCTGAAAAGGAGGTCGGATGACCCCAAACGAAGCCTCTGAAGTTGCAAAAACTAGGATTATGCATGTACAGTCACGCAAAATTGCATTTTCTGAAAAATCCATGCATCAAAATCAAAAAATTTCTTCACCACTGCGGTGAGCACGAAATTCTAGCCCATTTCAAAAAAAATTGCACCCAAAAAGGAGCAAAAATGAGCAAGTTATGGCCATTTGAAGTTGAACTGCAAAATCAAAAATGCAAATGAGAGGGGGGTCCAAAATTTTCAAACCCTGCTGATGTGGCACTGACGTCAGCAAATCACTAGGTTAAATTTGACGGTCGTATGACCGTCACAAAAAGTTCGCCCTCTGCTGACTGGTCGTCCGTACTGTACGGACGGATGACGTGGACAGCTGACTGTATATTCCGTGCTGTACGGATTTGCTGACTGGGCAAGCTGATTTGGCAGATTATGTGGTGGTTCGTACTAATGATGTGGCTGCAGACTATGTACGGAAGGGTACGTATCACTGTACGGAAGGATGCATGGCATGGTTTTATCGCGAGCCAGTGGCCGCCTGCCACGTGGCGGGCGCGGTCCTCCGGCTTGGTTGACCGGACTGCGACGCGGGAGCTGGCGCGGGTCTTGGTCTACGGCGGGTCTCGGTCTGCGGGAGCCGGCGCCGGTGGTGGTGCCGGGAGGACGCGGGCGGCGCCGGAGCCGAGTGGCGGAGTCTGCAGTTCTCGACGCGGCGGCTGGCGTCGGGGTCCCGGCCGGTACGGGTTCTACGGCGAGGATGGGACACGATGCACAGACCGGTACGTGACGGGCGGAGTTCGGAGCAGGGAAGTCAGCCGACAGACAGGACGACGGGACGCGCAGGTACGGATGGTGGCGCGTGGGCGCGGGAGGTGATGCAGACCAGGTACGTGGCTGTCGGAGCTGTCAGGTGTGCCTGCAGACCTGCAGTACGGCGGGTCATTGGGGGGGGGTCTGCGGACCCCCCAAAAAACAAAATTTTTTTTTATTTTTCCTCCTTTTTTTTTTTGATTCTTTTCAAAAAAAAATTTGATTTTTTGATTTTTCGAACAATTTTCAGAAAAATAAATTTTATTTTTTTTTCGAAAAATACAATAATATTTCGAAAATCCATACGATATAAGCAAAATTGGGGAAAAAACTTTTCTCACCAAAATAGGCTGAATTTATAACCAAAATTCATGGAAACGGCCTTCTGGACGCAATGGCGGGGTCGGATCTGGTCTAGGATGCCTCCAAAAGATGCTACTCCTCAGATCTGCCTCTTGACGTCGCAATAATACCTCTTCAAGACGAATCAATGAAGCCCCAATGGCTCTGATACCATGTTGGATTTTGCCAAGATCAAGAGCTCAATGAAATGTACAAAATAGAGACACAATATGGGACAAGAATAAACTGTATTCTCATCAATAGAAATGATCAATAACATAGCTGGATTCAATCGTTACATACAATGAATAGAGGCCTGCTTATATAGGCAAGGCCATATGGATGTATGAGCACACAAATATGACATGTGGCTCAATGAGAAACAAGGGTAGGTAGATAATAGGTGTGGGTAGGTAGGAGAAATAATATAATATTCCACATGAGGTGGATCACCCACCAAAGGTGGAATTATCACTCCACAATAAGTGGATATGATAGTGTAATAACAAGATCAACACCATAAAAGGTGGAATTTCTCCTACACACACTATCCCAATGTGGCACAAACACCCAAGTGTCTCATATCCAAACTACTATGAAATGCATTATCCTAAGTAAACTTAAGTAAGTGTAATAATATCCATGATGAATAATTATTTACACCAACACTTGGCAAAGAATACCGCTATCTGCCCGCCCTCCTACAGATATGGCATTTGTCTTTTATCTGAAGGCCCTCAACTCCGATATATCAGTGATGATTCAATCTCTAGGAGGCAATACCATCCTGCAAGCATTTGAATTAGCAGTCCAAGCAAAAAATAATTTGATCGATGTTGGAAAGCTTGTGCCACGACCACTCATGTCGATCTTTCCCGAGCTATTAAGTTAGGCCCTTGAACAGATCGCTCCCAACACATCTTTTCCTTAATCTATGTATGTGTACCCCGGACCCCAGCAAGCACATTCACCTCCACCCTCGTCTTTGGTCACAGAGGTCAGCGATATGAAAAATTTGTTGAGAACTTTCTCAAACGAGATCGTCAATCTGAAAAGGTCTCGAATCTCACCTGCTAGACCCCCTTTTCAACAAAATTTCCAAGGGAATAGACCTGCATATCAGCAGAACCAATATGCAAACAACCAAACTTCCCCAAGTCAGCCAAATGGCCAGATAGTTCGAGTACCCAATCCTTTGCAAACCATCTATCCTAACACTGGTAAATAGTTGACAGTGGGACCAAATAATCTAGTGCACGATACCAATTCTTGGTGTTTTCCATGTAACAACACCCACGCCCCAAGAAAGTATCCAAGAGGGAATCTGCAGCAAAAAATTGCAGATCAACGAAACCTAGGCGTGGTTCCAGATGATTTGGTTTACACATCCCCAGGCATGGATAATGCATCTCTCATTTCCCAGATGCAAGGTATGTCAATGCAACAAGAAGCGGAGATAGCTTCAGACCACACATTATTCTCTTGGATGGAGGACGAGGATCTCGTGCTTACAAATGGTACAGCCACATCAAACTCGGGGGCTCCTCAAGTGCAATCAGATTACAATCTCCGCTCAAAAAGGCTCTTCATGGGGGAGAATATAAGCATGCAGGGGAGATTGGCCGCAAATAAAGCTCCTGAACAACCCACAGTTGCTATCACATACCCGAGAAAGGAGTTTATCCCTTATAATCCAAGAGAGACAAAGGTGTTGGTGCCATCAGTATTGGACATGGTGGAACAACTGAAGAAAGCCTCGGCCAACGTCTCTTTATGGAATCTCCTTAGTATCCCAAAGCAAAAGAATCAACTGAAAGAAGCTCTGTCTGAGGTGGGGAAAACTGCAAGCGGAAATGCCACTAAGGCTTCGTAGATCAATGAAAAAAGATTTCAGCCCTCCGTGGATAGATCGTGCTCACCAACCGTGTTGACGAATGAAGCCATGCCTCCTAAATCCCAAACAGAAAGTAAGTCTAAACCAAATCCATTCTATTTGACCCTCATAGTTGGGGATAAGCTTTTGCATAATTCTATGATAGATTCTGGTGCTAGCACCACCATGATGCCTAAGCAAATTGTTGAGGTTTTGAATATCAAATATGAGCCTTTAAATAGGGGTGTTATGCAGCTAGATGGGAATAAGGTCCAGACCGTAGGTCTCATCAAAAACCTTCCACTGACGTTGTTTGTGTGTCCTAGTACCACTGTGCCTCAAGAAGTGGTAGTTATTGACATCCCGCCTATTTTTGGCCTTTGCCTTTCTCGAGACTTCACTGCCAAAATAGGAGGTTACCTATCCTTAGATTGGTCCCACCTTATCCTTCGAACCCAACGTGGTGCCAAACTCAAAATCCTTTTAGAACCCCTTCATGTTGAACACATAGCGGATCAAGCTATGCTCAATTTTGAAGCAACTCATACCTCCATCTCCAATGAAGAAAGGAAAACTATAGAGCTTCTCGAGGATGAAGAAGTAACCCAGGATATTCCACTAGACCAGGAGATCTTTCTCAATGAATTCATAGATTTCGATCCATACTCCAACTACAATGCCACAGGTCTTGGTACTTACTATGTGAGCTTGAATTTCATCCTTAGAATATTACCTGTAATAAGTGAGTTTCACAAAATACAATGGAAATGCGTACAAGAAATCCAAAATCCACCAATGAAACTGCATGAAATACATATTAAAATAAAACATTATTTTACCTTCATGGCTTATGTCTCATTGTGTCCTAACTCCACTGTTCCTGGTTGCAAATGGTGTGCTCTCAGACAATGCACTGTTGGCTTCCAAGATGGCATATGAAGAATGGACTGATAACTTGTAGTTAACTAATAGTATGATATGCAAAGCTACATGATTATGCTAAAAATGATAATGCTATAATGCTAATTGATATTTGTTATTTGCTAATTGCTTCAAAAAATCATGGATGCATATGATTGATTGAAAACTATTTTTGAAGACTAACCCTCTCAACTGAAGCTCTTGATTTTATAGACCTTGAGACGATTAGATGATGTGGCTCAGATCAACAGTCATGATCAGATCTACAAATTTGAATGGCTATGAGCAAAGGTGAAGGTTGAGAGAAAGGGGGAAGGAGAAGACAAGGGATTAAATAATTTTGAGAATTATTTAATATTTGAGACTATAGGATAGGAGAATAACTATTAAATATTAGATATTTAATTGTTTGGAGAAGATAATTAAATATTAGATATTTAATTGATTGGAAAAGATAATTAAATATTAGATATTTAATTGATTGAAAAAGATAATTAAATATTAGATATTTAATTGATTGGAGAAGATAATTAAATATTAGATATTTAATTAATTGGAAGAATAGGATAAATGAATTAATTAATTAAATATTAATTAATAGAAAGACATGAAACTGAATTAAATAAATTAATCTTTTCAAATTAATTATTTAATAGATGAATAATTATTAAATAAATATAAAATATTTATTTCATTGCTCATAGCCAATTTTTAGGTGTATACATTTTGCCCCTCTTTGAAATGATGTCAAGACAACATTGTTTCAAAGATTAAATCAAGTCTCGATAGTGCACCTGATAGAGATAAAATCCTGATTGTGTGCCCCCTCAGGAGATTGATCGTGAAATTGTCGAAAATTCGGGTTTGAATGATTGATCTCATGATAATTGATAAAAAAAAAATTAGTCAATTAAATTTATTTGTAAAAAACAAATTAAATTGCCCCATTGGTTTTTAATTACTCTTCTAATAGTAAATATAAAATTAACCAATGTTAATTTAAATTCATTGTTATCCTTGTCAACTTTTGGAGAAGAAATTTCTTGTTGAGGTGGCCAAATGGTGATTCTCGTGGACAACCATCGATTTGAGCGTGTGAGATGATATCAGCGACCGGTCGAGTATGGTTATCCGGTATGTATCTTATCCCGAGCTTTGTTTTCAATTTTTCGTTGAAAATTTCATGTTTTAGGTGCGTTTTTTTGAATTTTTGAAATTTTTTGAATTTTTCAATTTTAGATTAGCGCATTTGCAATTTAGTTTAGCACATATGCCATTTCGTTTAGCGCAAATGCTAGATTTAGCACTTTTTCTTTGTATGTTAGCACAAATGCATAGATTGTTAGCGCTTTTGTGTGTTTTAGCGCTTTTGTTTGATTTGTTAGCGCAAATACATGAAATGGTAGCACTTTTGCGTAGAATAGCACATATGCATTGTTGTTGAAAGAGAGTCTTGATTGAGTGATTGCGTGATTGATAGATAGCTTTGATTGCTCGATCGAGTAGCTTTGAGTAGCTTGATTGATAAAGTAGCTCTGATTAGCTTGAGTGATAAATTGGATGATTGAGTAGCTTTGATTAGCTTGATTGATAGATTTGATGATTGAGTAGCTCTATTTAGCTTGATTGGTAGATAGCTTTGATTAGCTTGATTGAGTAGCTCTAAGAAACCGATTTAGTTTCTGATGCAAGAGCTTAGCAGAGTTTTGAGTAAACTCAGTGATTGATAGTAAACCATGATTGATAGGTTTAAAATGATTTGATAGCTTAAGTTGCTTCAATTTGATTTGATAAATTTGATAATTGATGATTGATTCAGTTTGATTTGATTGATAGATAGATAATGATGATTGATTGATTTCTCTTTAAAATATAGGAGAAACGTGATGTTCTCCAGTGTCGGGAGAAATTACCAGTCATACGTCATTTAGTTCCAGAGTTATCCCAGGCTGAGATTAGACACATAGATGCCTGTGGTTTACGTCATTTATTGTTTATGCCAGAGATTACGCATAACAAAGGTTTGTTGACTGCATTAATCCAGAGATGGCATAGTGAGCATAACACTTTCCACCTACCGACAGGTGAGATTAGTGTTACCCTAGAGGATGTCTACAGGATTTTGCATATCCCGATGACTGGGGAGCTAGTGCAGTACGATTATCAGGATCGCGTTGGGACCGAGGCTTGCAGAGTCATTTTTGCTGATGAGAGCATCAGTAGAGGAGAGATCTGATGGGTAGACATGGTGATGTACTATGAGACTGTTCCTGTTATTCTTGATGGTTTGATTGGGGGATTTATATGTCCTGATAGGCGATCTCGAGGTTTATCGGTTGGATGGGGTGAGGTTCTACTGAGTATGATGCAACATTGTACATGATATGCTTGGGGTGTTTGTATGCTAGCACATTTATATCATGATCTTCACCAAGTTGTGTATAATGAGAGTGCTAGTTTGTCTACAGGATGCACGTTATTGTAGATCTGGTGCTAGGAGCACATTGCTGTTACTCGGCCTATCCATCACAGAGTTCATGGAGAGAGGCAGCCATATGTTTATTTTTATGCAGATGTTCTTGCTCAGCCCAAGCTGGGTAAGATGGAGTATTGGTGTTGGGTTCTTGATTCTTTGGATAGCATCACTTGGAGACCATATGTTGATTGTGAGCCATGGATGGATGATGCACAAACATTACCATTTATCATGCAGAGTAGATATCTCATTGGTCGTACACCCTTCATTGTTGAGCGACAGTTGATTGGTCGGATTTTGAGACAGTTTGGTAGCATTCAACCTATGCCTACTAGTGTGACGATTTATGCTCGGCGATACAGATATAGGAGAGATTGGGGACCGTCTTTGTCTTTTGAGATTGCTCATGCAGAGTTTGTTGCTACTCCGAGAGTGGCTTATTATATGAGATTGCACATTCTTGATCCTAGGGTTACTGGAGAGTATGCTCAATATTTATTATCTCATCCATTTCCTCCGATTACGGATCCGGCAGATCCTCCTCCTAGCTCAGGAGATGATGATGATGATTCAGATGATCCTGTTAGCAGGAGACGGAGACATAGACGAGATCTTAGAGAAGCTCATGAGGCTAGGAGAGGTGGAGATGATGGTGGGTATGGAGGTGGTGGTGGTGGTGGACCTAGATGGAGAGGACGTCAATTGAGAGTCCGCAGAGGACCATTTGGACCGGCTGGCAGGATTGAGAGACCACATCCTATGGGTGGGAGAGATATTGGATGGTTTGGGAGGGATACTGGCAGGGCAGGGATGAGATCACCTAGAGGATTGCCAGTGACAGAGGGCAAGGTGACTGGATTGGATGGGGTTTGCGAGAAAGGCCTTGATTTTGGATAGATTCAACTAGATCCTAGAGTTATTGCAGCTCATGGTGGTGATGATGAGGATCCTGAGGATCAGGTTCCCCTGATTAGACGATAGGTTCGGAGAGTTACTCGGACTGAGATTCCAGTAGTTGGACAGGTTGGTGGGAAGGGGATTGGGGTTCATGCACCACAACAGGATTTACCAAAGCAGGTTGCACCAGTGCAGGATATGCCAGATGTGGTTATACTAGAACATGATGTGCCAAGGCATGATACTATTGATAGTCTGAGAGCACAGATTGATTAGCTTCGAGCACAGATACAGACTCTTATGACTGAGAGAGACACAATAGTTAGGAGACAGCAGGATACTCAGGGTCTTCTAGATCATATTCAGCAAGTTGGATCAGGTACTCTCTCAGCCGACACTGTTAGAGCATTATTTCGAGCTAGGAAGGAGACTTCCTACTGGCAACGATGATATGAGAAGGCATTTGCAGAGAGCCAGAGAACAGGTAGTTATCAGACCACCGTGTTGATGGATACTAGCAGTGGTGGGGTCATGCGACCTCCTCAGAGGACTGGTGAGCATGGTAGACAGGCATCTAGAGGATCTTCTCGCCCACAGCCATAGAGATGGACAGAGTCAGGTGGTAGTGGTACAGGACAGTCGTGACTTGATTTGGAGCATTTGTATTGTTTATTGGATATCATTGTATACTTGGACTTTTATTGTTTTGTGATGATCTATATGCAGACATGGATTCTATATGATGATGCTTTTATTTATGCATGTTATTCTATTTGATGATGTTCTATATGCTTTTATGCTTTGATTTTATGGATGCAATAATTAGATGAATAATGATATGATGGTAATGACTTACATGATGCAAATGATAAATGTTTTTTATTTTTTGATTTTACTTATCCTGGATGCAAATGAAAATGATCTATATGAAAATACAAATGAAATGATTGCTTAATGCTTACGATGATGTATATACAAATGATCTATGTGAAATGTTTTTTGTATTTTTATGCATGCAACTAAATGATAAATGGAATGATAATGCAAATAATAATGATACACTATATGATGAATATAAATGCACTTATGATGAATGAAATGCACTTAATTGAATGCAATTAATGCAATGATAAAATGCAGCTAAAATGAAAAGAATAAAAATAAATGCACCTAAAATGATTAAATGTAAATTGTTTTTTTTTGTCCAAGTATACTCAATCTTTATTTATAACCGTTGATCTGTTAATGAAATGATATGCTTATAATGCAATTGATCATGAATGCTTATAATCCAGATGAATAATAAGCTAATGAAATGATCTAACTAAAAATTGTACTGCCATTCTTCATATGCTACCGGGTAACAGCGCTTGATTTCATCATTGATCTTTAAAATGTTGTAAGAAAATACAAGCAACTTGACATAATGATTCAAGATGACCTGAGTATTTCTTACATGGATTTTGATATAGCAAGTTAATACAAGAAAATTGATATAATGAATCAAGTTGACCTGAGTATTTCTTGCAGAACAAACAAGGATTATCCCCTTTCATGCATGACTTGGAATGTCCTCCCTGATCTTTTGCCGATCATATCCTGAGACAAGTTCATACTTTAACAAGAGATAAACCATAGATAGCAATCAAATAAAATAATCATGCACCATCATAGCTTCTCTAGTCATGGACATCCTTGAGTCGCATAGAGTACATGATTAGTAAAAATCAATATATAAACATTGAATCTTGTATGTCAATCACATGTTCTTATGGTCATTAACTGATATAATCATCTTAATGAATGATCTTTGATAATCCTTTATAGCTTGCTGATTGATTCTTTGGTTTCTGAGTTTGATGATTCAGTTGTTAATGAGATGCCTTGATTGATTTTTTGCTTTGTTGCTTGTTACCTAATTCAAAACCCTAGATGTTTTTGGTTTTTTCTAAGTTTTTCGAATGTTTTTGGATTTTTAAGTTTTCAAAAGATCACCTTAGCAAAAGGAATTTGGAATTTTTGCCCCCAGCGAAAACAAAACTATTATGGATATATGAATTGATCAAGATCCAAACCATGATAGAATAGAAATGCAGATTGATAGATACTGATAAAATCTAAGACAGTGACTACGACAAGTATGTCAAAAGGTTATAATTGTTGGTAAGCTGCATATTTCTTGCTAAATGGTTCAGAGCAATGGATGTGAAAGATGGAATGGATAATCTAAGATAGATGGAAGCGATAAATGCGAGAGGATGGAGTGGATAGGTGTGCAAGGCGATCTCATGGATGAAGGAACTCACCTTTTTTTTTAGATAGTGCCTGTTTACCAGGTTTTCACCATCTAAATTTATTGCATTTTTGTTGTTTTATACTTTTTAGGGATTTTCTGCTTTTCTGATTTTTACTGATTTCTTCAGAACTTTATATGCCTTTTATTGATTTTTCCAGGACTTTATATCTCAAGCATAGAATTTCTTGAGATGGATAGAATTGATAGGTTCATCAAACCAATCACCTTCAGGGGTAGATAACTTGTATGCTCCCAATCCATATGTTGCTACTATGACAAAAGGTCCTAGCCAATTTGGTTCAAATTTTCCCTTCTTTTCTCGGTCTTGCTGATTTCTTGGATTTTCCCTTAGAACTATGTCTCCAATCTGGAAAGTGCATGGCTTGACTCTGTGGTTATAGCTTCTTGTCATTCTTTGTTGGTATACTTTCAAATGGTCTGTTACATTTTGGCGACGTTCCTAAATCAGTTCTAGTTCCTGGAGTCAAGAGACTCTTTGTTCTTCTTCTGGTATAAGACCATGCAAGGATACTCGTAGAGAAGGTATCTCTAATTCTATAGGTAATATAGCTTCTGATCCATAAACCAAACAATATGGAGTTGCCCCTGTTGGAGTGCAGACACTAGTTTGGTATGCCCAAAAAGCAGGATTTAGCTGAATGTGCCAGTCTTTTCCAGCTTCATTGACTATTTTCTTCAAGATTTTCAAGATAATTTTGTTTGATGCCTCAGCTTGACCATTACCATGTAGATAGTATGGAGTAGAGAATCTATGTTGGATATGAAACTGTTCACATAGCTCTTTCACATCTTTATTTTTGAACGGTCTTCCATTATCAGTGATAATGGTCATAGGAACTCCATAGCAACAGATTATATAATTCAAGATGAATGAGGATATTTTTTTTCCTGTCACTTTTGTTAAAGGCACTACTTCAATCCATTTAGTAAAATATTCAGTAGCAACTAGAATGAATTTATGGTCGTTAGAGGATGAGGGATTGATCTTTCCTACCAAATCAAGGCCCCACTGTGAAAATGGCCATGATCCTGTCATAGGATATAACTCTTGTGCTGGTGCATGGATTATATTTCCATGAATTTGACATTGTTTACACTTTCTAACATAGGTGAATGAGTCTCTTTCCATAGTAGGCCAAAAGTAACCCATACGAATAAGTTTCTTAGCAAATGTTAAACCACTTGAGTGTGTACCACAAATACCCGCATGAATGTCATTAAGAACTCTCTCAGATTCATCTTTTTCAAGACATCTCAATAATGTACCATCTAGACCATGCCTATATAGGACATCAGCAATAATGGTATAGCGAGAGGACTGATGGATAAAGTTTCTTCGTTGATTACAAGATAATTCCAAAGGAAGGATATGATCTTTTAAATACTGGTAGGTTTGACCATATAAGGATTGACTGGTTCCTGATATATGGCAAATTCGATAGGTATGTTGGGATTGAATGGTAGGGGTTAAGATATATTCCATAAGAAACTTGTAACATTGTTCATTCTCTTTATTTTGCAAGACAGATGCTATTGTAGTCATTGCATCTGCTGCTTTATTCTCATTTCTGGGAATCTGGGTGAATGTGATTTATTTAAAATGTCCTTTAAATTCCTCCACTAGTTGTTTGTACGACATAAGCTTATCATCCTTTGTTTGATATTCATCATTTATTTGATTAATGACAAGTTGTGAATCACCATAGACATGTAGTTCTTTAACATTCCATTCAATGGCCATTTTGAGCCCTATAGCCAATGCTTCATACTCTGTAGTATTATTGGTGCATGGAAATCTCAATCTATATGATTTCGGAATTGTATGTCCTTGAGGTGTGATAAAAAAGATTCCTACACCTAATCCATATTGAGTATAAGAACCATCAAAGTACAATTCCCAAAAGTTTGTACTTACTGTCAAGATATCTGCATCAGGAAATTCGATGTGCAAAGGCATGTCATTTTGTAAAGGTGCATCAACCAATTGATCAGCAATGACTTGTCCCTTGATGGCTTTCCAGTCAACATATTCTATGTCAAATTCACTCAATATCATAACCCATTTGGCTAGTCTCCCTATTTATGTTGACTTGCTCAACAAATATTTGAGAGGATCTATCTTTGCTATTAGTTTTACAGAATGAATCAACATATAATGTCGTAGCTTCTAAGTTGCAAATACAACTGCTAGACATATCTTTTCAATTGATGAATAATTTAACTCATATCCAACAAGTGTTCTGCTGATATAATAAACTGCTCTTTCCTTTCCTTCATTATCATGCTGAGCTAGGAGAGCACCTAATGACACACTTGTTGTTGAGACATAGAGTAACAAGGGTTTTCCTTTGGTTGGTGATATCAGTACTGGAGGACTCATAAGATATTCTTTTATTTGCAAGAAAGCTTATTCACATGTTAGATCCCATTTGAATGGAACATTTTTATGTAGAAGATGGGTAAAGGGAAGATATCTATCGGCCAATTGGGACACAAATCTCCTGATTGATTGCAACCTTCCTTGTAAAGATCGCAATTGACTTATGTTCTTAGGTGACTCCATCTCCTTGATAGCTTTAACTTTTCTAGGATCTACTTCAATGCCACGAGCTGATATAATGTACCCAAGGAGCTTTCCAGAGGTTACCCCGAATGCACATTTCTTTGGATTTAATCTTAATTGATATCTTTCCAGCCTGTCAAAAATCTTGCTTAAAATGTTCAAATGTTCTTTTCTTGTGTGAGATTTTGCAAGTATGTCATCGACATAATCTTCCATAAATGTATGCATCATATCATGGAAAATTGTCATCATAGCCCTTTGATAAGTTGCTCCTACATTCTTAAGCCCAAATGGCATAACATTCTAGCAATATGTTCCCCATGCACAGGTGAATGATGTCTTCTCTTGATCTTCAGGTGCGATTCTTATTTGATTATATCCTGAGAAGCCATCCATTAATGAAAACATCTCATGTCCTGCCGATAAGTCCACTATGATATCAATGTTTGGTAACAGGAAATCATCTTTTGGACATGCTTTATTGAGATCTCTGAAATCTGTACAAACCCTTATGCTTTTATCTGGTTTTGATACTGGTACAATACTTGAAACCCATTCTGGATAAGCCACTGGTCTTATGAAACCCACTTCTAATAGTTTCTTGAGCTCAGTTTTTACAAGGAGAGCAATATGTGGGTGCATCTTTCTTAGCTTTTGTTTACAGGTTTTGCTTTTAAATCCATATTAAGATGATGCATGATAAGATCTGGGTTAAGTCCTAGCATATATGCATAAGACCAAGCAAAATTTATTTGTCTCTGCTTAAAGAAATCCATATATTCTTTCCTCTCTCTTTCTGATAATGAGGCAGCAAAATGAAGTATTTTAGGATCCTTTGATGTATCAATGTTTATTGCTTCTGTTGGTTCTATCAGGATAGTAGATCTCTCTTGAAAATATGCAGGAAAAATGTCAAACTTTCCATCTTTTGGCGCCTCAAAGAGGTTTTCACCATCAGATACGCCCTTTATTTTCTCTTTTGATTGATCTAATGTTGCCATGAAATGGTTTTCAACAATAGGTCTCTTTCCTTGTTTTATCTCACTTTTGCGACTGAAAAATTTGGCATTTTCCTGACTATGAGAAACATCACTTGATTCTATAGTGGAAGATATCTTAGGTGGTATAGTTTCAATAGCATTAAGGTACACAGCTAAGTCATGATCATTGGAAAAGACATTTAGTTCGAGGTTATCTAAATTATCCCAATCAATTAGTTCAGGATGAAGAAGGGGTAAATCATAATCACTGTCATCATTAGGTGTTTCAACATTCATGACATAATGATCATAATTTATCATAGAATAGGTATTGTCATAGATTGAATGTTTTTGAGAATTGTCTTTCTCAAGATTTTTTGAATTAGTCTTAACAAGATTAATATTAGCATTTTGTAGTTCACACTCAAGTGGTTCTTCAATTGACGTTTGTCCCTTAAATGAATGGATTATATCAACACACGCGTCTTTGATATTGCAAATTTCTTTTGTAGTTTGGAGTTGATAGACTTGTGTACATGATAAAGAGGATTCTTTTAATAGATTTTGTCTCCTTTCAAACTCAGCTTCTTCTGGACTAATAGTTAATCCAACTTGACTATCTCTTATTTCTTATATGGTTCTTGCATATCTGATCCTTGTTTGCACTTCTTGTGGCATTGTGTCATTGTTTTTGTCATTCTCTTTTCTTTTTGCATATGCCTCTTTTCTCTGAGTTTCTCTTGTCTTCTTTCTAATTTTATCTTTTGTTCTGTAATAGACAAGTCTTCTTTTGTAATAGTTGCTTGATCTTCTTTGTGTTCTTTACTTGATGTAGTAGACAAGACATCTGGTCCCCATTCATACTCATTGGAATCTATTTCTGAATTCTGATCTAAGATTACTCCACTATACCATACTGGAATGTCGTATGGTGCAAAAAGTTCTCTGATTTCTGTCATTTCTATTTTTATTGCTTCTGGAATATCCTGTTCAGATTTTTCTTTTGTTTGTATTTCTAGGACTTGCTGACAAGATTTTTCTTCCTCTTTGATGATAGTCTCCTCTTCTTTCTTTTCATGTTCTTCTTGCTCTTTTTGTTTATTGGTTACTATTTTGGCCGCTTGATGTAGCTTTTCTTGCCAATTGTCTCCTTTAGAAACTTATTCTTTCTCCATTTTTGTTGTTGACGATTATGTTGCTTTTGATTAGACTTCATATATCCTAACCCAGATTTATATTCTGTGGATTGTGAATGTGGACAAATAGGTTCTAAAATACCTTGATGTTGCTTACCAATTGGTCCTTTCCCTTCATATCTCATCTTTTGCATGATTTCATATCCTTTGCCATATTGTTTTATGGGAATATTGACTTCTGTTGTTGTTGCTATAGTTTTATCTTCATCCTTGTATAACCAATCAAGAATACTTTTGTCTTCATTTTATACTTTAAGAGTTCCAGCACTAACAAATGTCCCTTTAAACATATGTTTTGATTCTCCTGATGATTTTGATTGAATATCTGTAGGTTTTCCATATGACTTAGGGGAAAGTGGAAAATTATTCAAAGAATACTTTCCCATTCCTTCATCATTTAACTTGAGCTTTTCTTCAAAAGTTTCCCATAACTTTGCTTGAATTTCCTTAGTAGGATATACTGATTCTCTGTTATGTGGAACTGTGGTATCTTGTGTTGGCTTCAAATTATTGCAATATTGACTGGAATCTGCAATTATAGTGATTTATTTTCCTTCATGAGGAAATTTTACACATTGATGGTATGTAGAGGGAACTACTTGCATCTTGTGAATCCATGGTCTTCCAAGAAGAATGTTGTAGGAGAGATTCAAATCTAAAACTTGACACAATGTATCCTTTTCCACAGTTCCTTTAGAAGAACGTTCAGCTTCATCGTAAGCCTTGATGGTTATTTTCTTTTTCGGGTCTAGTGCATTCTCTGAATATCCCAAAGCTTTTATCAAGCTTAAAGCACAAATGTTTAAACAAGCTCCTCCATCTATGAGTACACGTTTGACACGAGTTTTATTTATGGAGACTTCAACATGTAAGGGAGCATTATGAGAATGTTGTAAGGATGCATCATCATTTTCAAAAAATGATAAGCAATGAAAAGCTATAAGATGTCATACCATGTTTTGGAACTGATCTACATCCAAATCTTTTGAAACTGTTGTTTCCACTAAAGCTTTCCCCAAAATTTCTTTATGCATAGGTGAAACTTTGAGAAGTTCTAGAATTGATATTTGAGTGGGTATTCATTGTAATTGCTCTACTAAATTGTATTGTTGTGATGTAGACGTTGGGTCTTTTGCTATACCTCGAAAGGTTAACTTTGCTTTGCTTCTTGTGATAACGTTGATTGGTTCTGAAGATGGATTTTCGTTAACAATGATCACATTTACTACATCATCGTATGTATAAGCGTAATTCACTTTGGTTTTCCCTTTGTCATTTTCTAATCGGGATGATTCACCTTTATCATAGTTCGGAAGTGGAGTTTTAAAAGCTAAGTGTGATTCGTTTGTCTTATGGCTATCCACTGTGATGGTTCCATTATCAATTAGATCTTGGATAATTTGTTTCAATCTTTGCAATCATTTGTTAGGTGGCCTTTATTCGGATGGTAATTACAAAAATGATTGTCATTCCACCAATTTGGCTTGACTGGTGGTTCATAAATTCTTGCTTCTAGTAAAACAATCAATTTGTTAGCAAGCAAAGTTTTTAGAGATGATTCTAAAGATTCTCCAATGTTTGCGATTTTTTTCTGAGGATTAGAGAAAAAGGACTTGGCTTTATTGTTTTCTAGATTGTTGTTGCTTGGGATTTGACTTGATAGATTGAAAATTGGTTGTTGTTGTTTTGCAGTATTGTTATCATCATTTCCTTCATTGCTGACATTCCTATTCTTTGACCAGAACTTGGGTTTGTTATTGTTGTTGTTGTTGTTGTTGTTGTTGTTTTATGAATTATTGTAAAGTTTTAGTTCCCCTTTCTTTACCATTGTGTTCTCTATTTTCAGACCATTTTCAATCATTTTAGCAAAAGAGGGAGGACATTGCATCCTTAGTCGATAACTCATTTCACTGATAAGATTATCAATGAATATGTCCATTTTTTCTTGATTAGGTACATCCCGAGGATACCTATTAAACATGTGTTTCCATCGTTGTAAAAAGATCATGAAGGATTCACCATTCTTTTGTTTAACATTGCAAAGATCTAGCATTGTTATTTCATTCCTTATATTGTAGGAATATTGTGAAATAAATTTATTTACAAGTTCTTCAAAGGATTTGATCCCGGATGGTAATCTTGAAAACCACTTCATTGATTGTCCATTTAAACTCCTAGGAAAAAGACGCATAAGGTAAGTTTCATCGTGAGCAAATTCCATGCTCATGGTACAAAACTCCCTAATGTCATCTTGAGGATCAGATCTTCCATCGTATTTGTCATATTTAGGAATCTCGCAATGTTGCAGAAATGGTATCATATTTAGCTTTTTATCGAAGGGATATGGGCATATGTCTTCTAATGAATACTTCTTGGAACTTGTCCCATTTTGCATGTCTTAATTCTTCTATTGTAGAGTTTGTATTTGTTGAGTAAGGTTTGATAATGGATTATCCATATTGTTTCTTCTTTTGTCATCCCTTTCTTTCCTTGTTTCTCTGTTACTTTCTTTGTTCATATCTTCATTATTTTTCTCATTCGTGTTTTGGGTGTTACTTGTTTCCGCATCTTTTTTTAAGCTTTCTATGTTAAAGTCTTGTTGTAGTTTAGCTCCAAATTTTGCCAACATCAAGAGATATTTCTCCTTTTGTTTTGCCAACAATTTTTCCATTAGCCTATCAAGTTTAAAATCTTGTTCAAGGTCTCTAATGGTTCTATTGACGGCTTCTTCGTCAACAACGGTAAATCCAAAAGTGGTATCTTCTTCCTCCATTTGTTGTTGTTTTCTAAGTTGTTCGTGTTGGGCTCTAGTCCAGACTGGCATGTGTTTACTTCAAAGTTGTCGAAAGTTTCCAAGGACAAGGTCAATAGGTGATTATTGGTTTAGGAAGATATGCTTTATTTATCTTACCACTATTGTTTGTTCCTTGGGGCAAAGCATCTCTTTGTTGAAAAGCACGTCTTTGTAGATTTTCACCGTCAAATTTTGTACCACAGCTACGTAAGTAGTGACGAAAACGGTGTAGGAATGTCCTATGTTTCAGTAAGATCTTGCGATTGATATACAAGAATCTTATTCTTTTCTGAGTAGCTTTGTAACTGGGTTTTCTTTTCTTAAGGTGATATTTAAAAGTCATATAAGCATTTGACAGTTTACAAGTTTGATTCCAATGTTGGTGCAATTTTAGTTTTGATGTAACCTAAGTTCAAAATAGGAAAGATATATCCAAGATTAGGAACCTAGTATAGATTGATCAAGCTTCGTGATAGAGGATTTGATTATCCTGATGAGAGACTTGACAAGGATGTTGATTTTTGCACTTAAGATATTCGAATCAATAGCTTGTTGAATGTTGATGTTTATAGAACCTTTTGGGAATAACCTGTAGGATTAGCAACCTAGTTGTTTGGGCTAGTTTGAAAATACGTGATGGTTTAGAGAAAATACCTACCTCAAGAATTATTTTGATACTTTGATTTTGAGTTGGTGTTTCAAGTGTTGGAATGCTTTTTGTTTTATCCTTTTGATCACACTTTTTCATAAATTTGTTGATTATGATCTTCTATAGATGATAATTTTCTTCAATTTTTGACCATTTGGAACATGTTATAGACATAGAAGACACAATTTTTAATAAATAAAAAGCACAAGCAAGTACAAATCCCTATGGCAGGCTGAGACAATAGTTGTTGAATCTCACATGGAGTTTCCCCCGAGGCTATGCTTATTCAAAGCGGATATTTATATGCTTGACCCCACTTGCTCCAGCCTCGGCACTCACTTCTTCGGGGCAGCCAAGCACCAGTCTCCATGAAATCTCCTCATGGCAAACTTTATATCTCTACTAAGAACCGTATGTGTGTGAGCCGCTTTAGAGGTCCGACCTCCTGCGCCAACAACTAGAAGGTTTTTGGGAACTAGTAAAAGTAGTTTTTAGTAAAGGATTCTAGTCATGTGGCTATACATGCGGCACTTTCAGCTCTATAAATACAGAAGGTTCCCAGCCTATAGAAGTTACGCTCCATAGGGTTTATGGGGAAACATAGTGTCGGTATGAACTTATCAGCACATGTTGTTTGAACTTTCGTTACAAACACGATTTATTTATAGTGGATTGGAAGGACTCGATATTAGCTCGTTTCCACTTTAGGTCGTTCCCCTCTCACTGGCCCCCTCAAGGCAGCTCGGGAAGGCAGACCCTCTAAAGGATTTGATTGAAAACATAAAAGAGTGGGTTTGGCTTTTTGATCACCCAATTAAGGGGAGAGCATATACCTACCACTTTCGAGACGGAATACAAGCGTTCTTTTTATCCTTTCAAAGCAATTGTTGGCTATGTCCTATTTGGAGATGTTGCTCCAACAAGCATGGTGTTTATTTTAGCCCCTCATAGCAAATGATTTTCTAAACTAGGAATTGGAAATCCTTGTGAACAAAAGAAAATTTGTTTGCAAAAAGTAACCTACTTTGTAAGTTGATTGTTCTTTTTAACTTCCAAAATAAGATTGATTGTGCTTTTTACCTTTGCAAGAAAATGAAAGTTTGTTGTTCTTTTTAGAGCCCAAAATTTGAAGTGTGAATCCTAATTTTGCAAGAAATTAATGTTTGATTTGTTGTTCTTTTTACCTTGCAAATGTGATTATTTTTAGAGCCCAAAAACAAGTGAGGTACTTTTTAGAACACCAAATTTGAAAATGAAGTTCTTTTTACCCAAAAGAAAATATGAGTTCTTTTAATCCAATTTTGAAAATAAGCTAGAAAAGAAATCACTGAGTCATAAGTTAACTTCTCCAAATTTGCAAGAAATTGTTAGAAACCTACAAAATAGTAAACAGTTAGTGAAAAACCTTAGGTGGGCTTCCACAAGCCTAATTTCAAATCACGGTTACAAACTTTTCTGTCAAATGTGCTAACCTACGATGCAAAAGCGCTAACCTGCGTTACAAAAGCGCTAATTTTTAGACAAAAGCGCTAACCTGCATGACCTATGCGCTAACCTATTATGCAAAAGCGCTAATCTTCCGACAAAAGCGGTAACCTACATGACATATGCGCTAACCTATGATGCAAAAGCGCTAACCTACATGACATATGTGCTAACCTATGATGCAAAAGCGCTAACCTACAATGCAAAAGCGCTATCAAAATTGACATATGCGTGAATCTGCATTACAAAAGTGTTAATTTTATTTTTTTGAGAGATTTTTTTAAAGGTATATACGAGGCCCAACCCCACGATGGGTGCCAAAATGTGTGAGCTTGAATTTCATCCCTAGAATATTACCTATAATAAGTTAGTTTCATAAAATACAATGGAAATGCGTACAGGAAATCCAAAATCCACCAATGAAACTGCATGAAATACATATTAAAATAAAACATTATTTTACCTTCATGGCTTATGTCTCATTGTGTCCTAACTCCATTGTTCCTGGTTGCAGATGGTGTGCTCTCAGACAATGCACTATTGGCTTCCAAGATGGCATATGAAGAATGGACTGATAACTTGTAGTTAACTAATAGTATGGTATGCAAAGCTACATGATTATGCTAAAAATGATAATGCTATAATGCTAATTGATATTTGCTATTTGCTAATTGCTTCAAAAACTTGCGGATGCATATGATTGATTGAAAACTATTTTTGAAGACTAACCCTCTCAACTGAAGCTCTTGATTTTATAGACCTTGAGAGGATTAGATGATGTGGCTTAGATCAACGGTCATGATCAGATCTACAAATTTGAATGGCTATGAGCAAAGGTGATAGTTGAGAGAAAGGGGGAAGGAGAAGACAAGGGATTAAATAATTTTGAGAATTATTTAATATTTGAGACTATAGGATAGGAGAATAACTATTAAATATTAGATATTTAATTGTTTGGAGAAGATAATTAAATATTAGATATTTAATTGATTGGAAAAGATAATTAAATATTAGATATTTAATTGATTGGAAAAGATAATTAAATATTAGATATTTAATTGATTGAAAAAGATAATTAAATATTAGATATTTAATTGATTGGAGAAGATAATTAAATATTAGATATTTAATTAATTGGAAGAATAGGATAAATGAATTAATTAATTAAATATTAATTAATAGAAAGACATGAAAATGAATTAAATAAATTAATCTTTTCAACTTAATTATTTAATAGATGAATAATTATTAAATAAATATAAAATATTTATTTAATTGCTCATAGCCAATTTTTAGGTGTATACACTTACTACATTTTTGACGAAAATCAAGTCATTCCAAAACTTACCAAAGAACCATTGACTAAAGAAGAGTTGTCTTATGTGCTTTGGACCCTACACTTTGATGGCGCAAGATGCAAAATCGGTTCAGGGGCTAGGATTTGCCTTACTTCACCTTCGGGTGAATGGATCCTGAAGTCTTTTCGTTTGCATTTTGCTTTCTCTAACAATGAAGCAGAATATGAAGGACTGATCCAAGGCCTGAGCTTGGCGGAATGGATGGGTATAAAGAAATTGAAAGTTCTGGGCGATTCTAAGCTAATTGTGCACCAGGTTCGACGAATCTCTAGCACCAAACACATCTGTATGAGATCCTATCGCCATAGGACATGGGATCTGATCAAAAGATTTGATGCTTTCAACATCTAGAGGATTCCTTGAAAGACAAATGCTTCTGCTGATCGGGTGGCTACTGTCGGATCACAATTTAATCCTGTTGTGGACCTGCTTGCCAACCCCCAAGCAGTTTGTGTAGTCGTTCGACCAGCTATTCCTGACAATGACACCCACTAGAAATTTTTTGAAAGAGATGAGAAGATCACCTTGTTGATTCAAAACTCAAGGGAGTTCGCAGATCAACTACAACCTATGGTAAAAGAAGCTTATGGGGATCAAATCATTCAGTTGAAATACAAGAATCTCCCAAATGGATTAATCACCCTGGAAAATTTATTCGACCATGATGATGCCAAAAATGACTGGCGAAAACTTACGGTTGATAAAGGGGACTACGCCGAAATTTCGGTAGGAGATGGGAGAATACTCAAGGTCGGAAAGGAAGTTCCTTCAGAGGATCGAAAGAGATTGGCCCGATATTGTGATGAGTTTGTAGGTGTACTAGCATGGTCATATGAATATTTGAAAGGGTATAATCCTAGCATCATTCAGCACACCATTGAGCTCACTGATGGGGCCAAGTTGGTCCAGTAGAAGTAGAGACTTGTCAATCCAAAAATCGAGTTCCTTATGGTTCAAGAATTGAAGAAGCTAATAGAATAAAAAATTGTCTACCCCATCAAGCATAGTACATGGGTATCTAATTTGGTGTCAGTCGGGAAAAAGAATGAAGATATCCGACTTTGTGTGGTTTTCTGGGACCTGAACTAATCTCTAAAACACCATTATCCTTTGCCACCAATATAACAGTTGTTAAGAACGGTAGTAGGGTCAGAGATGTTCTCAATGTTAGATGTTTTCTCAGGTTATAACCAAGTATTAGTGAAGCCAGAAGATCAACATAAGACAACCTTCACAACCAAATGGGGAACATTCGCTTATTAGAAAATGTCGTTTGGTTTGTCAAATGTCGGTGCAACTTTTCAAAGAGCTATGGATCTAGCCTTCAAGGAGATCATTAACAAAATCATCCTCATATATTTGGATGACTTGATCGTGTTTTCAAAACATAAAGAAGATCATTTCGATCATCTTGAGATAGTGTTCTAAAACTGTCTGCAGTTGGCATCTCTTTGAACCCAAATAAATGTATTTTGGGGGTCCCACAAGGAAAATTACTAGGGCGCGTAGTGTCAAAGGAAGGAGTCTCCATCGATCCTGATCGAGTGAAGGCAATAAAGAATCTTCCTCTTCCTATCAATAAAAAGGGCGTCTAGTCCTTCCTAGGTAAGGTCAACTTCATTAGATGCTTTATCTCAGACTTTGTAGGGATGGTGAGGCCTATCACTCTAATGCTTAAGAAGGAAACACATTTTAAATGGACTCCTGAAGCTAAAGAGGCTTTCGAGAAAATCAAGGATACTATTTGTTTAGCCCCTGTGCTATCCAACCCCAATATGTCTAAGGATTTTATAATGTATGTTTTCTCTAGCCATTATAGCATTGTTGTGGTCCTAACCCAGAAAGATGCAAATAAAAGGGGTAAGCACCCCATAGCTTTCCATTCCAAGACTTTGAAGGAATATGAGGCTAAGTACAATTTTGTTGAAAAGAAAGCTTTGGCCATAGTCAAGGGCCTTAAAAATTTTAGGCACTTCATCACCTGTAATAAGACTATCGTGTATGTCTTTTATCCTTCAGTCAGAGAATATATCATGGAAGGCGACATTACAGAGAAGAGGGTGAACTAGATTACCAAAATCCTAGAGTACGACTTTGATGTCAGACCCACCAAGATAATCCACGGTAAAGGTTTGTGTGAATACATAGCCGAGGAGTTCGACCCCTAAGAAGCCGAGATAGCTACAAAAGAAGTTGTAATGGTCACTTCTGAACCAACACAAGCATGTTGGATGGAGACTCAGAAACATTTTATGAAGACAGGAATTTTTCCTGAAGGCCTCCCTCTCGAAAAGAGGAGATTTTATAGATTGCAAAACATCGGCTTCCACTTGGTGGATGTTGTACTTTTTAAAATATTTTGATGGAGTCTTGCTTCGCTGCGTGAGCCAAAGCCAAGCTAGTAAGATTCTACATGAATTTCATTATCGTTCATCAGGAGGTCACTTTTCGGCACAAACTACCATCATCAAGATCACCCGCGTCGGATATTTCTGGCCATCTATGTTTAAAGATGTGCACACTCTGGTAAGAGAGTACAAATAATTCCAGTACTACAGTGGCAAGTGTAGAAAGGCGGAAATGTCGCTCAGGCCTATAATGGTGGAGGAACCCTTTGCTCAATGGGGTCTCGACTTCATAGGGATGATCAACCCTCCAAGCTCGGATAGACACAAGTGGATCTTAACCGCGACTGACTACTTCACCAGATGGTCTGAAGTTGTTCCCCTAAAGAATTCATCAGAGACCAAGATATTAATGTTTCTAGAGGACTTAGTGTGTCGATATGGTCAACCAAAGACCATAATATCGAATAATGTACAAGCATTCATAGGCTCACAAATCACCCAATTTTCTCTCAGTAAAGGCATTTACCTAACAACCTCCTCAAACTACCATCCACAAGGAAATGGTCTGGTTGAGTCCACTAACAAGAATCTCATTAGGCTCATTAAAAGGATGGGCTCTGAGCCAAAAAGGGAGTGGCATCACCACTTGAGGAGTGCATTATTGGCTGACCAGATAACACCTAAATAGGTCTTAAATAATTCTCCATATAAGTTGATCTATGGTAAAGATGCATTGTTCCCCATGTCTCTGGAAATCCCTGCCTTACAATTACTCAAGTCTATCGAGGTGGTAGAGAATGGTCCCATGGAGGCAAGGTTGGTAGAAATTACGGAACTAGAGGAGGCAAAGGAAGCAGCATTTGCATCTCTTCAAAACTGGCAGCAAACCATCAAGAAGTGGTTTGACAATAAGAAAAGTTCTGACCCAGAATTCAAACAAGGCGACCTTGTCTTGAAATACAATGAAAGGGCGGCCAAGCCCGGTCAACATGCCAAATTTGATGGGTTATGGGAGGGACCCTTCCGCATTATAAATTGCAAAGGTTTAAATTATTTTGATCTTGAAAATATGCAAGGAGATTCTCTTAGGATCTCAGTCAACGGGTTCCACCTTAAGCCTTTTCACTAGCAACTTTTCTCTAATGTACATAATGTAAATAGTTCTTTTGTGTGCCTTATTTATTTAATTATGTTTCTTCATGCTCCTTGAGGCAAAAATTAATCACAAGATACTCCTTAATCAAACAAAAAGAAATCTTTATATTATAGGTATCTTTATATTACAATATACATTAGGCTTGTGGCCTAGTTTTGAAGAAGAAGAAAAAGACAAAGTTCTCTGAAGACATGGTGGTGCAATTTCATGAATCTTCTTCATCTTCCTCCTCATCCATCTGAAAATAAGATTCATTAGCTTCATCTTCGGCGTCTTCCCCTTCTGACCACTCATGATCAAAATTGTTGCTAGGCTCCTGAGTTATTGATACAAGCACCAAATTGGGTTGGACATGCAGTGTCAAAATCCACGAAAAAATGTAGTCTCGAAACTCAGTATACCATTCAATGCTAGTCGAGATGGGCACTATTAGATGGACCCAGAGGAGGAACTCCACAGTAAGCTCCACTCGGAAGTGATGCGATGACAATGACATAGTCTTCAGACCACTGATAAGCGAGTGCCATGTCACTTCCTCTCCAGAGGTGATGAAACGTCATAAATTTGAGGTGAGAGGTAAGACTCTAAAAGGGACATGATACACCACCACGTCTTCCAAGCCACCCAGATAATCCAGGGAGAAGAGAGCTTTGGCTAGCTCCGAGGTCAAGTATCTAGTCATCTCGATATCTAGTAACAAAGCTACAAAATGTGAGAAAATATTCGTGTTCACACGGTATCTGTCTACGTCATCAATAAAATCCTCGCTGAGCACCCATTTAATGGTAGCAATCATCAAGGGATTTTTGCGTCATGTTATCCTTTGTAGTCTTTGGTCTGAAATGTTCCCCAAGAAAGTGACCCATGCCTTACTGCTAGTGATCCTGACGGGAGTATCCATTTCTCTAAGAAACTTCGTCATTGAAGCTGGATACTGTGCAAAAGGAATGTCTGAAAAGACATATTTATAGTGGATTTTCAGCTCCGGATGATAATTGAAGTAAAAGGCTAGTGCTCCCGATTTTTGATGCATCTGTTTTCTCTCATCAATTCACACAAGTAGGTGAAGTCTGGTTCAAAGGTGGCAAACGTCCTACCCTGTGCCTCGAAAAGAGCAGTGGTGTCCTCAGATGCCAAGTGTATGTAGTGGTACATCATGTTTAAGCTAGAATGCTTGTAGGTCTGCTATAACTCGTGTGAGCCCTGCTAGTACTGATACTCTCCTTAATGGGAAGAATTGTCCGGACAGGCAAATCGTCTCAAGTGGCTCTAATTAACGGCAGGCTGAATAGGTGTTCTATTGGGAATCGTAGACGGTGACGCTTTTTCTTTTTAAAAAAAATTAATTGAAGTTGGGAAATGGACCGACATACATGCAAATGGGCGCTCACCATTAATCGCCTTTTTTCACGAAGATCTAGGCATGTGACATATTTAAGGAAGAAAGTCACCAGGTGCCCATCATATTGTTCATTTTACAACCTAGAGCACCGAGAAGCTTTAGAAGTGTCAGGAAGAGAATTTCTCCTATGAAAGATGGAGATGGAAGCAGCCCCCTCAGGTTCCGTCCAAGAAATATTATGGGTCGATGTGTTTGGAAAACTCTCATATTCTTCCCACGCCATTCCCCCAAAGCTGGAGTACCAGAGGACTAAGGCTAAATTGAAGACGGCCACCTGCAACCCAGTTGTGGTGATAGATTCTCTAGAAAATGTCGTTGAGCTAGAACTTCACAAGCAGCCCAAGAACCTTAGAGAGGCAACTTGCAACAGAATGATAAAACACAGAACGGAGCCGCAATCTACAGCAGTTAATTTCTGGAATAGTGGTGCTCCATAATTTGTGGTCCCCATGGTCCCGCACTGTACAGAGTTTGTGGTTGCGTGTGCTAACGGGTTTGACCCCGCTTCTTGTTCAATTAAGGGCTCTTTTTGAAAGTA